>NC_045957.1:140075144-140434361 GCF_010909765.2 Amblyraja radiata
TAAAATGACATTTAGATGTAAAACGATTATTAGATTATTCAGATAAAATAATTACAAAATTAAAAGCAATCAAATAAAATATTTAAAATAGAATAAAACCAGGAATAGAAGTTACAGTGCAGTATAGGTAATTAATAAATTGTATTGTTTACTGAAGGCGGCAAACAAAAAAGTCTTCAGTCTAGATTTAAAAGAGCTGAGAGTTGCAGCAGACCTGCAGTTTTCTGGGAGTTTGTTCCAGATATGTGGTGCATAAAAACTAAATGCTGCCTCTCCATGTTTAGTTCTGACTCTGGGGACACTGAGCAGACCTGTCCCAGACGATCTGAGAGGTCTGGGTGGTTCGTAGCTAAGCAGAAGATCAGAAATGTATTTTGGCCCTAAACCATTCAGTGCTTTGTAAACCAACAGTAGTATTTTGAAATCAATTCTTTGAAAGACAGGAAGCCAGTGTAAAGACCTCAGAACTGGAGTAATGTGATCTACTTTTTTGGTCTTAGTGAGGACTCGAGCAGCAGCGTTCTGAATTAACTGCAGCTGTCTGATCGACTTTTTAGGGAGACCTGTAAAGACACTGTTACAGTAGTCGAGCCTGCTGAAGATAAATGCATGGACAAGTTTTTCCAAATCCTGCTGAGACATAAGTCCTTTAATCCTTGATATATTCTTTAGGTGATAGTAGGCTGACTTTGTGCTGTTTTTATGTGGCTGTTGAAGTTCAGGTCTGAGTCCATGACTACTCCTAAATTTCTGGCTTGGTTTGTTGTTTTTAGCATTACCATTTGAAGCTGGGTGCTAACTTTTAATCGTTCTTCCTTGGCTCCAAAAACAATTTATTTCAGTTTTGTCTTTGTTTAATTGGAGAAAATTCTGGTTCATCCAATCGTTGATTTGCTCAATGTAGCAATGTTACAAAATTTTGAGATTTTAAAAATCAAGTCTGTAATTTATCCCATCAGATAAAGCATAAAAATAAGTTTAATTTGACACCTAATTCACTTTCATATCTCAAGTATTTAAAAAGTTATGGCCATTTTCATACTCGGAAATGAGCATCTTGTTCCCTATTGATTTTCTATGGACATAACAAAAAAGCTGTGATCGTGAACAGTCAAAAGCCCATAACTTTCTTAAAAATTAAGAGAACTGAATGAAATTTTCAGTTATCATAGATTAAAGCATTCTGAAACAAATATAAAATAATCTTACTTGGATGACCTGAAATTAAAGCATATAATTAGTTAGTTACCTAATTGTAGCTAATTTCAGACTTCAATTACTAGATCTAAACATCTATCCATTTCTTAATAAATGATTAACATTTTTAAATAGCCTAAATGTCCAAATAATATTCACAAATAATTCACAATAAAACATGATTTTTAAATCTCATTTACATTAATTTATAGATCAAATGGAAGGAATTTAGTGTTCAATTGCTGTAAATAAATGCCCATTTAAATCAGCTTTCCAGTGGGTCCCTGTGGAACGCGCTGGTTTAGAACGTTCACATTGCGGTAGATTTGTGCCCTCAAATGCCGAGAAAAATACTGCGGGATATAATGGGCCCAAAATGAGCTGCTCGCAATATTAAACTTTGTATAAAGGGATCTTTAAAAGCCCTTTTTAATGTAAAAATATGCAGCCTACCTTCTGCTATTTGCTTTATGAGACCCTGCAGTTGCTGGCGGTCGCGGGTTTAGAGATTGGTTTTTAAACTACTATAACTATTATACGAGGCCTTTAAAACTAATAATAGCTTTTGCGACGGGGTCTTTCAGCAATTTTTCGTTAATAATTAACTAGGCTGAACAGCTTCGATTTGAACAGCCTAGAGAAAATCGCGTTTTAAACCCGCCCCCCTCTAAACGGCGCCAAAATCGCGCACACCCACAGCGGCAGATTTTCAACGACGCTTCAGGTAGGCTTTGCAACATACCTACTCAATGCATCTACTCAGTGCTTGTATTCATAAGACACAGGTGAGGTGTGGGATGATGGACAGACGGTGGCTAAAGTTTTCTGTTGAAGTAACCAAGAAGGTTGATGAGGGCAAAGCCATAGACATTATCTTTAAGGACTTAGGCAAGGCCTTTGATAAAATTCCGCATGGTGGGCTGCACTGTAAGGTTAGATCGTATGGCATCCAGGACAACTAACTGCCTGGATACAGAATTGACTACATGGAAGGAAGCAGGGAGTGATGATGGAAGGTGGAAGGGTGATGGTTTTTCGATCTGGAGGCCTATGATGATTGGTGTGTCTCAGTGATTGTGCTGGGCCCATTGCTGTTTGTGGATTATATAGATGAGTTAGATGAGATTTAGCAAAGTTATGATTAGTACATTTGCAGAAAACACTAAAGTAGATGGTATCGTAGACAGTGAGGATGATTATCAAAAATTACAGCAGGATCTTGATCAGCTGGGTAAGTGTGCTGAGGAACGGCTCATGCTGATAGGACTCCATGACTATATGCAAGGGGAAGAAGTTGCTCCTGAGTCTGGTTGTACATTCGTTCATGCTTTTGTGTTTTCTGTCTGCCAGGAGCGGGTAGAACATGTAATATATTAGTCCTCTATCTGCAATGTTTTATTATTTTTTGTTAGCGATACAGCGTGGAAACAGACCCTTTGGCCCACCAGTGATCCCCGCACACTTACATTATCCTATACACACTAGGGACAATTTTACAATTTTACAGAAGCCAATTAACCTACAAACCTGTATGTCTTTGGAATAACCATATAACCATATAACCATATAACAATTACAGCACGGAAACAGGCCATCTCGGCCCTACAAGTCCGTGCCGAACAACTTTTTTCCCTTAGTCCCACCTGCCTGCACTCATACCATAACCCTCCATTCCCTTCTCATCCATATGCCTATCCAATTTATTTTTAAATGATACCAACGAACCTGTCTCCACCACTTCCACTGTAAGCTCATTCCACACCACTACCACTCTCTGAGTAAAGAAGTTCCCCCTCATGTTACCCCTAAACTTCTGTCCCTTAATTCTGAAGTCATGTCCTCTTGTTTGAATCTTCCCTATTCTCAAAGGGAAAAGCTGATCCACATCAACTCTGTCTATCCCTCTCATCATTTTAAAGACCTCTATCAAGTCCCCTTAACCTTCTGCGCTCCAGAGAATAAAGACCTAACTTATTCAACATTTCTCTGTAACTTAGTTGTTGAAACCCAGGCAACATTCTAGTAAATCTCCTCTGTACTCTCTCTATTTTGTTGACATCCTTCCTATAATTGGGCGACCAAAATTGTACACCATACTCCAGATTTGATCTCACCAATGCCTTGTACAATTTTAACATTACATCCCAGCTTCTATACTCAATGCTCTGATTTATAAAGGCTAGCATACCAAAAGCTTTCTTTACCACCCTATCTATATGAGATTCCAACTTCAAGGAACTATGCACGGTTATTCCCAGATCCCTCTGTTCAACTGTATTCTTCAATTCCCTACCATTTACCATGTACGTCCTATTTTGATTTGTCCTGCCAAGGTGTAGCACCTCACATTTATCAGCATTAAACTCCATCTGCCATCTTTCAGCCCATTCTTCCAAATGGCCTAAATCACTCTGTAGACTTCCGAAATCCTCTTCATTATCCACAACACCCCCTATCTTGGTATCATCTGCATACTTACTAATCCAATTTACCACACCTTCATCCAGATCATTGATGTACATGACAAACAACAAAGGACCCAACACCGATCCCTGAGGCACCCCACTAGTCACCTGCCTCCAACCCGACAAACAACCATCCACCATTACCCTCTGGCTTCTCCCATTCAGCCACTGTTGAATCCATCTTGCTACTCCTGCATTTATATCCAACAGTTGAACCTTCTTAACCAACCTTCCATGAGGAACCTTGTCAAAGGCCTTACTAAAGTCCATATAGACAACATCCACTGCTTTACCCTCGTCAATTTCCCTAGTAACCTCTTCAAAAAATTCAAGAAGATTACTCAAACATGACCTTCCAGGCACAAATCCATGTTGACTGTTCCTAATCAGACCCTGTTTATCCAGATGCTTATATATATTATCTCTAAGTATCTTTTCCATTAATTTTCCCACCACTGAAGTCAAACTAACAGGCCTATAATTGCTAGGTTTACTCTTAGAACCCTTTTTAAACAATGGAACAACATGCGCAGTACGCCAATCCTTGGGGACTATTCCCGTTTCTAATGACATTTGAAATATTTCTGTCATAGCCCCGGCTATTTCTACACTAACTTCCTTAAATGTCCTAGGGAATATCCTGTCAGGACCTGGAGACTTATCCACTTTTATATTTTTCAAAAGTGTCAGTACTTCTTTTTCTTTGAAACTCATAGTATCCATAGCTACTCTACTAGTTTCCTTTACCTCACATAATTCAATATCCTTCTCCTTGGTGAATACCGAAGAAAATAAATTGTTCAATATCTCCCCCATCTCTTTTGGCTCTGCAGATAGCTGTCCTCTCTGTCTCTCCAATGGACCAATTTTATCCCTCGTTATCCTTTTGCTATTAATATAGCTGTAGAAACCCTTTGGATTTACTTTCACCTTACTTGCCAAAGCAACCTCATGTCTTCTTTTAGCTTTTCTAATTTATTTCTTAAGATTCTTTTTACATTCCTTATACTCCTCAAGCACCTCATTTACTTCATGCTGCCTATAATTATTGTAGATCTCCCTCTTTTTCCAAACAAGATGTCCAATTTTCCTTGAACACCAGGGTTCTTTCCAATTTTTACTGTTTCCTTTCAACCGAACAGGAACATTAAGATTCTGTACTCTTAAAATTTCCCCTTTAAATGTCCTCCATTTCTCTTCTACATCCTTCCCATAAAACAAAATGTCCCAGTTCACTCCTTTTAAATCATTTCGCATCTCATCAAAGTTAGCCTTTCTCCAATCAAAAATCTCAACCCTAGGTCCAGTTCTGACCCTCTCCATAATTATATTGAAACTAATGGTATTGTGATCACTGGACCCGAAGTGCTCCCCAACGCATACCTCCGCCACCTGTCCTGTCTCATTTCCTAAAAGGAGGTCCAGCACTGCCCCTCCTCTAGTAGGTACCTCTATGTATTGCTGCAAAAAACTATACTGCACACATTTTACAAACTCCAAACCATCCAGCCCATTTACCGAATGTGTTTCCCAGTCTATGTGTGGAAAGTTGAAATCTCCCACAATCACTACTTTGTGCTTACTACTAATATCTGCTATCTCCTTACATATTTGCTCTTCCAATTCTCGATCCCCATTTGGCGGTCTATAATACACCCCTATAAGTGTTGCTACCCCTTTCCCACTTCTCAGTTCCACCCAAATAGCCTCCCTAGATGAGCCCTCCAATCTATCCTGCCAAAGCACTGCTGTAATATCTTCCCTGACTAGTAATGCAACACCTCCACCTCTTGCTCCTCCAATTCTATCACACCTGAAGCAACGAAATCCTGGAATATTTAGTTTCCAATCACAGCCCTCCTGCAACCATGTTTCACTGATCGCCTCAACATCATACTTCCAGGTGTCTATCCAGACTCTAAGCTCATCCACCTTTCTTACAATGCTCCTAGCATTAAAATATGCATATTTAAGAAACCCCCCGCCTCTTATTCTCTGTTTATTTCCTTTTTTTTCTTTCTCCTCTTTTGCCCGAGTGCTTCCCTTTTCTGCTTCCTGCCTCCCATTCTGTCTACTAGCTTTCTCTATTTGAGTCCCTCGCCCCAACCATTCTAGTTTAAAGTCTCCCCAGTAGCCTTTGCAAATTTCCCCGCCAGGATATTGGTCCCCCTCGGGTTGAAGTGAAACCCATTCTTTCTGTACAGGTCCCACCTTCCCCAAAAGAAACCCCAATGATCCAGAAACTTGAATCCCTGCCCTCTGCACCAGTCTTTCAGCCACGCATTTATCCTCCACCTCGCTCCATTCCTACTCTCATTGTCGCGTGGCACAGGCAGTAATCCTGAGATTGTTACCTTTTTGGTCCTTTTCCTTAACTCTCCTCCCAACTCCCTAAATCCTCCCTTCAGGACCTCTTCCCTTTTTTTACCTATGTCATTGGTACCTATATGTACCACGACCTCAGGCTCCTCTCCCTCTGATTTCAGGATATCTTGGACGCGTTGAGACACGTCCGAGACCTTGGCACCAGGGAGGCAGACCACCATCCTGGTCTCCTGACTGCGTCCACAGAATCGCCTATCCGACCCCCTAACAATAGAGTCCCCAATTACTATTGCCCTCTTCTTTTTGTCCCTACCTTCAGGAGCGACAGGGCCGGTCTCTGTGTGAGGAAACCGGGGCACCTGGGGAAATCCCACACGAGTCACGGGGAGAACGTACAAACTCTGTACGGACAGCTCTGTCAGAATCGAACCTGGGTCTCTGGCAACTTTACCACTGTGCCACTGTTCCACCATATTCTACCAATTGAAACAAGGCCTGTTAAGAAAAATAAAAACTTGCATATTTATAGCACTTTTCTTTTCCTAAGCAATGTCAGCAAACAGGGAATGTGTGGAAAACATGCCTGATCAAATTTAATTTAGAAAATGCAATAGAAGTCTTCATATTATGATTGAATAAAAAGGCTGTGTTTTGAGCATCCAGACAAAAATAAGTTGACATGGCAGAATAAATAGTGAGTTTTCAACAAACATTAAACTTTGTGGATTAAATGGAGAACATGTCAAATGTAATGAGGAAACTTCATTTTTAATATCTCCATCAGTTAAAAGCCATTTCCTTCACTTGCCAATAGAAATTGAATTGGGTCTATTTGGTTGTCTGCCGGATGAAGGTTGGAGCTAAATTAGATAATGGGATTAGTTCATTTGTATCTGTTCCACAAATTATCGTGGATTTAAAAATTAAACAGTATTTCCATGATAAATCTGGAGATAAATATAGTTGATCATAAACTCAACTGCAAAAGAACATAATCAGATTTAAATGGATTAAAATAACAACAGGACCCTTGGAGAAATGCATAGAATAGAGATGGCAAAGGGCTCTGGATTTGCATCAATTTGTAGCTGTGAAATAAGACAATGAAATTTTGATTGTTTTAATGAATGGATTTTGAAGATTAAGGGACATCAAATTTTGATAATTAGTATGATTATTGTTGTTAATAACTTAATTGTACAACCACCTTTGCAATCAACTGGCCACATCCCCAGAATGAATAAAAATATAAAAGTCTCCAAGAAATATGGACTTTGAACAAGTAACTTGATGGCTGATCTGGGGTGGAGAGACATTGTCAGTGTTTGCAATGAGTTATGCCCCTGTCCCACTTATGAAACCTGAACGGAAACCTCTGGAGACTTTGCGCCCCACCCAAGGTTTCCGTGCAGTTCCCGGAGGTTGCAGGTGGTTGCCGGAGGTTGCAGGTAGTGGAAGCAGGTAGGGAGACTGACAAAAACCTTCGAGAACAGCACGGAAACCTTGGGTGGGGCGCAAAGTCTCCAGAGGTTTCCGTTCAGGTTTCCTAAGTGGGAGAAGGGCATTAGAAACATAAAAACATGGACATAGAAACATAGAAAATAGGTGTAGGAGGAGGCCTTTTGGCCCTTCGAGCCAGTACCGCCATTCATTGTGATCATGGCTGATCATCTCCAATCAATAACCCGTGCCTGCCTTCTCCTCTTATCCCTTGATTCCACTAGCCCCTAGAGCTCTATCGAACTCTCTCTTAAATCCATCCAGTGATTTGGCCTCCACTGCCCTCTGTGGCAGGGAATTCCACAATGTCACAACTCTCTGGGTGAAAAAGTTTTTTCTCACCTCAGTCCTAAATGGCCTCCCCTTTATTCTAAGACTGTAGCCCCTGGTTCGGGACTCGCCCAACATTGGAAAAATTGTTCCTGCATCTAGCTTGTCCAGTCCTTTTATAATTTTATATGTTTCTATAAGATATAACCATATAACCATATAACCATATAACAATTACAGCACGGAAACAGGCCATCTCGGCCCTTCTAGTCCGTGCCGAACACTTATTCTCCCCTAGTCCCATATACCTGCGCTCAGACCATAACCCTCCATTCCTTTCCCATCCATATAACTATCCAATTTATTTTTAAATGATAAAATCGAACCTGCCTCCACCACCTTCACTGGAAGATCATTCCACACAGCTACCACTCTCTGAGTAAAGAAGTTCCCCCTCATGTTACCCCTAAACTTCTGTCCCTTAATTCTCAAGTCATGTCCTCTTGTTTGAATCTTCCCTACTCTCAGTGGGAAAAGCTTATCCACGTCAACTCTGTCTATCCCTCTCATAATTTTAAAGACCTCTATCAAGTCCCCCGTTAACCTTCTGTGCTCCAAAGAATAAAGACCTAACTTGTTCAACCTTTCTCTGTAACTTAGTTGCTGAAACCCAGGCAACATTCTAGTAAATCTCCTCTGTACTCTCTCTATTTTGTTAACATCCTTCCTATAATTAGGCGACCAAAATTGTACACCATACTCCAGAATTGGCCTCACCAATGCATTGTACAATTTTAACATTAGATCCCCCTTATCCTTCTAAACTCCAGTGAATACAAGCCAAGTTTTTTCAATCTTTCCTCATATGACAGTCCCGCCATCCCAGGGATCAATCTCATGAACCTACGCTGCACTGCCTCAATCACAAGGATGTCCTTCCTCAAATTAGGAGACCAAAACTGTACACAATACTCCAGATGTGGTCTCACCAGAGCCCTCTACAACTGCAGAAGAACCTCTCTAATCCTATACTGAAATCTCTATTTATGAAGGCCATAATTCCATTAGCTTACCTTCAGTAACCTTCAGTTGTTGAAGGAAGGAAGCAAAGGGTTTGCGGCTAAATCATAGGTGGAAGGGTAGGTAGTGTAAAGGAAGCAGAAGGACTTGGACAGGTTGGGAGATTGGGCAGATAAGTGGCAGATGGAATACAGTGCAGCAAAATGTGCGGTCATGTATTTTGGTGGTAGGAATGAAGGCTATTTTCTAAATAGGGCGAAGATTCAGAAATTGGAGGTATAAAGGGTTAAGTTGCGGGTTGAATCGATAGTAAGGAAGGCAAATGCAATGTTAGCATTTATTTCAAACCCACTAGAATATAAAAGCAGGGATATAATGCTGAGGCTTTGTAGGGCACTGATCAGACCGCATTTGTAGTATTCTGAGCAGTAAAGGGCCCCATATCTGAGTAGAAATATGTTGGTATTGGAGAAGGTCCTGAGGAGGTATACGAAAATGATCCTGGGAGATAATTGGATTAACATAAGCTAAGCGTTTGATGTCTCTGGGCCTGTACTCACTGGAGTTTGGATGAATGAGAGGGAATCTCATTGAAACTCATCAAACAGTGAAAGGCCTGGATAGAATGAATGTGGAGAGGTTGTTTCCACTAGTGGAAGAGTCTAGGACAAGAGAACACAGCCCCAGAATTAGAAGGACATACCTTTAGAAAAGAGATGGAGGAATTTCTTTCGCCAAAAGGTGATGAATCTGTGGAATTCATTACCACAGATGGCTGTGGAGGCCATGTTTTGGGTATTTTCAATTAGAAGATTGCTAGGTTCTTGATTAATAAGGGTTTCAAAGATAACAGGTAGGATAATGGTGTTGAGAGAAAAAGATAGATCAGCTATGATTGAATGGCAGAATAGGCTGGATGGGCCAAATAGCCTAATTCTGCTCCTATGTCATATGAACTTATGAACATATGCTTTTTCAAGAGTGTTGCCAACACACCACAGGTCCAGCCGTATATCTGGTAATCTTTCTTGTTTATCATATAAACATTTACCTATCTCAATATCAGGGAATAATTATGACATGATTATGCTGAATGATTCTTTTTTAAAAGACTTTTTAAGCCCACATAAAACAGCTTACAAACCTTTGTTAGTCAAAAAAGCCATTCCAATATGGTGGATTTTAAAAGACTTGCTGGACCTCGCATATACTATCATACCAAACATAATTTCACAAGTAAAGTACCTGGATGCATTTGAGGATCCCGATAGATCATTCATTTGTAACATGGCTGTGTTTCTGTAAATATTAGGGGTGGTGCAGTGGCACAGCAGTAGAACATCAGCCTTACAGCGCTAGAGAGCCAGGTTCGATCCCGACAATGGGTGCTGTCTAGGTGCTCTGGTTTCTTCAACCACACTTCAAAGGCATACAGGTTTGTAAGCTAATTGGCTTCAGTAAAATTGTAAATTGTCTCTAGTATATAGTATACTGTTAGTGTATGGGGAGATCGCTGGTCTGCACGGACTTGGTGGGCCGAAGGGCCTGTTTCTGCACTGTATAGTGTCATAGAGTCATAGAGTGATACAGCATGGAAACAGGCCCTTCCGACCAACTTGCCCACACTGGCCAACATGTCCCAGCCACACTAGTCCCACCTGCCCATGTCTGGCTCATATCCCTTCAAACCTGTCCAATTTATGTACCTGTCAAACTGTTTCTTAAATATTGGGATAGTACCTGCCTCAACTACCTCCTGTGGCAGCTTATTCCTTACCTCCACCACCCTTTGTGTGAAAAAGTTACCCCTCAGATTCCTATTAAATCTTTTCCCCTTCAACTTAGACTTATGTTTAATCCATGTATCTCTAGTCTAAAGTCCAATTGATCGTCCATGCCTTGTAATCCTATAACTCTATCTAAATGTGTTTCACTTTGTCCCAGAGGTCCTTCTACACAGCTACTTAGTGCTTGAAAGCAAACTTTTCACAAATTAGACTCCATGTTCAATTCATTTACACCAGTAGCCTTTCACACATCTTGAGAATAGATCTCAAAGGATTTCACTCATAAGACCTAGTTATTACTTGGCACTTATTTATACTTTATAGCTTCATATGTCCACAGGACAATCTGAACACACTTCTAGAGAATCTATACACTTGACTGAAATGACAATGATATATTAAAAGCAAGAAAAGGTAAGCTTAAAAAGCTACAACAAATTTGTGAAGTATCAGCTTGATAAAATGAAAAATAGAGTGTTATCCTAAACCTTGAAATACTAATTGGATTAAGCCTGGCCTCTCACATTGTCTTCTTCTTCTGGACTATTACTAAAAGTCTCATCTTGACCACTTCCTGGCTACGTTGTAAATAAACTTGAGCAAAAACGCTACCCTATAGCGCTATGATTTTTTTCACCATCTTACTCAGCGTTCTCCTCTCCTTCAAGCGCCCCAAGGTTTTTTCGGATCGGTGAAATAATAAAAAAGTTATGAATGCTTAAAAAATCGTGAGATCAGCAGATTGGTCTTCTCGCCTGTCATTCACCATGATGAAGGTAACGCCCCTACTGGGGGGGCCAGGAGAATAAAGCCCCGGAGGCTGGACGTGAGTCAGTCATCCCGCAAGACCATGAGAGTTGAGTCCAGAACTGTGAGTCTACGCCGTGAGTGAACTGAAATGTGTGTCTGCACTGTGCTGCTTGAACTGAATTGAAGGGTTGGGCTGCATTGTGCTGCTTGAACTGAATGCACGCTCATTCCGGAAGTCCCGCTCAGGGAGAGGCCGCGCTCAACCACGTGAGTAGATATTCAAGAGAGTTTTACTGTCATATATATGTTGTGGGTGAGAGTGTGTGATTGATGGTGTAAGTGTGTGTGTGAGAGATGGTGTGTGTGTGAGATGGTGTATGTGTGTGATGGTGGGGGTGTGTGTGATGGAGGGTGTGTGTGTGTGTGAGATGGAAGGTGTGTATGTGAGTGTGTCTGTGTGTGTGTGAGATGGAGGGTGTCTGTTTATGTGTGAGATGGAGTGTGTGTCTGTGGGATGAAGGGTGTGTGTTTGTGGAAGCCCACCAGCCGTGAGTGAGTCAACTGCCAGCCCAGCACATGTGAGTTAGTCAACTGCCAGCACACCAGCTGTGAGTGAGTCGGCTGTCGGCCCACCAGCCATGAGTGAGTCAGCTGCCAGCCCACCAGACTTGAGTGAGTCGGCTGCCAGCCCACCAGCCTTGAGTGAGTCGGCTGCCAGCCCACCAGCTGTGAGTGACTGAGCTGCCAGCCCACCAGCTGTGAGTGACTGAGCTGCCAGCCCACCAGGCCTGAGTGACTGAGCTGCCAGCCCACCAGGCCTGAGTGACTGAGCTGCCAGCCCACCAGGCCCGAGTGAGTGAGCTGCCAGCCCACCAGGCCTGAGTGACTGAGCTGCCAGCCAACCAGGCCCGAGTGAGTGAGCTGCCAGCCCACCAGGCCCGAGTGACTGAGCTGCCAGCCCACCAGGCCTGGGTGACTGAGCTGCCAGCCAACCAGGCCCGAGTGAGTGAGCTGCCGGCCCACCAGGCCTGAGTGACTGAGTTGCCAGCCAACCAGGCCTGGGTGACTGAGCTGCCGGCCAACCAGGCCTGGGTGACTGAGCTTGCCAGCCCACCAGGCCCGAGTGAGTGAGCTGCCAGCCCACCAGGCCCGAGTGAGTGAGTTGCCAGCCAACCAGGCCTGGGTGACTGAGCTGCCAGCCCACCAGGTCTCAGTGACAGCTGGCAGCCGAAGAATCCATTCGGCCAACAATGTCCATACTAGCCCTCTGGAAACCTGTCCCTTTGGCCCACAACACCCATACTATTGCTCCAGAAAGCCCACTGGCCACCAATATTGGAATTTGTGGAGAGGTGGAATATTGCCTTGGGGGACCAGCCCTCCCATGTGAACATGGGACCCAACGGGTTCCACTTTGTCTAGTAATCATTAAAATAGGACAATGAGCCAAGGCTGTTAGCCAATTTGTAATAGGAAATATTAAAATTATTACTTGAACTTTTTCCTACACCATTAAAACTTGGACTACAGATTTATAGGACTTTGGTTAGGTCGTATTTGGAGAGTGAAGTTCTGGTTGCTGAATTGGGATATTCCTTGTCTCAACTACCTTCTCTGGCAGCTTGTCCCATTGATCCACCACCCTTTGTTTGAAAAAGTTACCCCTCAGATTCCTATTAATTCTTTTCCCCTCCACTTTAAACCTATGCCCTCTGGTCCTCGATTCACGTATTCTGAGCAAGAGACTGTGCATCTACCTGATCTATGCCTCTCATGATCTTATACACCTCTATACGATCACGCCTCATCCTCCTGCGCTCCAAGGAATGGAGTTCCAGCCTACTCAACCTCTGTCTGTAGCTCAGACCCTCTAGTCCTGGCAACATCCTTGTAAATCTTCTCTGTACCCTTTCCAGCTTGACAACATATTTCCTATAAAACTGTGGCCAGAACTGAACATAATACTCTAAATGTGGCCTCGCCAACGTCTTATACAACTGCAACATGACCTCCCAACCTCTACACTCAATACTCTGGCTGATGAAGGTCAATGTGCCAAAAACCTTTATGACCTGCAACTCCACCTTCAGGGAACTATGCACCTGCACTCTAAGATCCTTCTGCTCTACAACACTAACCATAGCCCTACCATTCACTGTGTAGGTCCTGCCCATTTTAGACTTCCCAAAATCAGAAGATTTCTGAATATTGATGTGAATCATTTTCTCAAAAACGTTATCCAAAGACAGCACAGTGGCACAGCAGTAGGGTTGCTGTCTAACAGCTCCAGAGACCCAGGTTCAATCCTGACAATGGGTGCTGTCTGTATGGAGTTTGTACATTCTCCCCCTGACTGGGCGCTCCAGTTTCCTCCCACATTGCATGCTTGTAGGCTAATTGGCTTTGGTAACATTTTGAAAGTGTCTCTAGTGTATTTGGAGTGCAGAAGGTTAAGGGGGGACTTGATAGAGGTCTTTAAAATTATGAGAGGGATAGACAGAGTTGACGTGGATAAGCTTTTTCCATTGAGAGTAGGGAAGATTCAAACAAGAGGACATGATTTGAGAATTAAGGGACAAAAGTTTAGGGGTAACATGAGGGGGAACTTCTTTACTCAGAGAGTGGTGGCTGTGTGGAATGAGCTTCCAGTGGAAGTGGTGGAGGCAGGTTCGATTTTATCATTTAAAAATAAATTGGATAGGTATATGCACGGGAAAGGAATGGAGGGTTATGGTCTGAGTGCAGGTAGATGGGACTAGGTGAGAGTAAGTGTTCGGCACGGACTAGAAGGGCCGAGATGGCCTGTTTCCGTGCTGTAATTGTTATATGGCTATATGGTTATATGGTTATTTAGTGCTAGTGTACGGGGTTCGCTGGTCGGTGTGAACTGGGTGGGTTAAAGGGCTTGTTTCTGCGTGGTATCTCTAAACAAAACTAAATATCGGATGGTCTTGTCAGTTAAGATATGTTCCTATTATAACACCAGGCCTCAGTAGTTCATTTCAGTACGGAATGGCATTTGTGTTTGGAGGCTGGGCACCAAGCCATGATCGGCTCATTGACTGAAGCCTCTGAGAGAGTCTTCTATTCAACATCCCCACAAGATGAAGCTTTCTATGAAACTGCCTCTACTCTTCAGTACCATCTTCTGGCAACAATGGTTCATGCAAGGTCATAGAAAAGGTAGACTACTTCTTTTATCTTTGGAGCCACCCCACTTTGGAGTGTAGAACTACATCAATAATGGCCAGCAAAGACTTGGTGAGCTGAATAGCCTGTTTCCATGATGTATAACTCTATGCCTGTCTTCTGATGTACTGCAAGACATCTTTCAACATAATCATGAAGTGACACTTTCTTAAAGATATCAGTTGTCTCCTTGGCTTATCATCCTAGACAGCGTAACTCTGGATATAACTGATTTTCACGCCTTGACATATCCTACAAGCTTTCAAATTGCCAAGCCTCCAAATGTCTTATTATGACAACTCATTATCCTCCATCCGAAGGCTGTTCCAGCACAATATTATATGAATTCTCTGGAGCAGAATTTGCACGCAACCTCTGCCTATAGGAAGCTGCCATGTGAATAACCCTTTGCCCCTGACTTGCTGCAAGTTACTTTAGTTGAATATGTGCAGAGCACACTTTCACGATATGTATCTGTGGTCAGCCTGGTTGGAGTTTTGAATGAGGGCACAATGCATGGTTGAAGCAAAGGACAGGGACAATCATCTGCATCTCGCAAATCATGGAGATTGTGGGATGAATAGAATGAGAGTGTGTGGTTTTGGGATGAGATATATGGGCTGCCGTCACTTCTAATAGCTCTGTGCCGCTGATGGCTGTGGGCTGGCCAGTCCAATAATCATAAGTACTCACTCCACTAAGCTGCTGAGCCCATGGGCAAAGGATTAACTTGTGCTAGTTTGCTGTGGCTGCCAGTCGATTTCTGCTGACTTCACATGCAAGAGAAAGGACTGTGTTTAATGTAGTTTAGAGTTTAGTGTAGTTTAATGTGGTTTAGAGATACGCCCACCGAGTCCACAGAACATTGATCTTGCTTTCACACTAGTTCTAATCTATCCCACTCACATCCACTCGCTACACATTAGGGGCAATTTACAGAGGCTGATTAACGTACAAACCCACGTGCCTTTCGGACGTGTGAGGAAACTGGAGCACCCAGAGTAAAACCTGGGCGGTCACAGGGAGAAAGTGCAAGCCCAGGTCTCTGACACTGTGAGGCAGCAGCTTCACCAGTTACACCACTGTGCCACGCTGTGTTTCAATGCATCTGGCTGATCTCCAACTTCTGCTTCACGACCGTCATGGTTTCCTCAGCCCCTGTGCACAGAGGACCTAACTCTTCCTCCCATCTCATCCACCAAGGCATCTATAATTGCATTGGGGAAATCAGGAAGGCCTCTTTCTATCCTGTCCTCCCAAGGCTTCCAGGAAGCTTATTAAGCATGTGGACTTCTTGCCTCGTCAGCTGGAAGAAATGATTACTCTAATTTAAGAGTCGTACGTCTGGCTTGATAACGATACGAGAGGACGTCGCTGGAATAATTTGCACCAAGGTCAACCAATATTGAATTGTGCATTGTACAGTATTTCAATGCATAATTTTTAGCATTATCTAATTTCTTTCCCTTCATCTCAGATACCATTCATTCCACCAAGAGCTGCTCATTGAAGAGTTTAAAGATTTCTTCTAATCCTGCAAATACCATTAATTCCAAACTTCAATTTCCCGTGTAGTGTTCTGCAGTAAAACACTGGCAACTGCTCCAGGCTTCCTAGAACCTGATGTATTATTTACACACAGCAAGTGAGAGAAAGGGAAAAAGCTGAAGACAGCACAAAATAGTCAACCCAAAGCTGCCTCTCACCCATGCTTTATAAATTATACAATCAGCGAACATATTTCATTGTGTCATTTTAGGAAATATTTGTCATCTAGACATACAGCATGGAAACAGGCACTCCACACTCACTGAGTGCAAGCTGAATATCAAGCATCCAATCACACTAATCTTATTTAATTCTCTTTGTATTCCTCTCCACTATCCCGAATTCTTCCACTTACTTTGCTGTAGCCAATTAATTTTGCTGTAGGTAGTGCAGTGGTAGAGTTGCTGTCTTACAGCAGCAGAAACCCAGGTTCGATCCTGACCCCGGGTGCTTGGCCGTACAGGGTTTTCCGGGATCTCCAGTTTCCTCCCACATTCCAAAGACGTACAGGTTTGTAGGTTAATTGCCTTGCTATAATTGTAAATTATCCTTAGTGTGTGTGTATGACGGTGTTTTGGGCCTGTCCCACTTAGTCGACTTTCGGCCAGGGACTAATTTTAATGAAATTCACCCAAGTCAACCTACAACAACATACAACAACCTACGACATCAAAAATTGTCGCCGAAAAATTTTCAACGTGTTGAAAATGTTGTGGCAGTCGCCTGTAGTTGCCCAAAAAAATCATCAAAGTGGAACAGGCCCATTAGTGTGCGGGGATTGCTGGTTGGCATGGACTTGGTGAGCCAAAGTTTCCGCGCTGTATCTCTAACTAAACTAAACTAAACTAAACTTATCAACCTGTATGTCTTTGGAATGTGACAGTTCAAGTTCAAGTGCAAGTGAGTTTATTGTGATGTGTCCCTGTATAGGACAATGAAATTCTTGCTTTGCTTAAGCACACAGAAAATAGTAGGCATTTACTACAAAACAGATAAATGTGTCCATATACCATGATATAAATATATACACACATGAATAAATAAACTGATAGTGCAAATAACAGAAAGTGGTTGCTAATAATCAGAGTTTTGTCCGAGCCAGGTTTAATAGCCTGATGGCTGAGGGGAAGTAGCTATTCCTGAACCTGGTTGTTGCAGTCTTCAGGCTCCTGTACCTTCTACCTGAAGGTAGCAGGGAGATGAGTGTGTGGCCAGGATGGTGTGGGTCTTTGATGATACTGCCAGCCTTTTTGAGGCAGCGACTGCGATAAATCCCCTCGATGGAAGGAAGGTCAGAGCCGATGATGGACTGGGCAGTGTTTACTACTTTTTGTAGTCTTTTCCTCTCCAGGGCGCTCAAATTGCCGAACCAAGCCACGATGCAACCGGTCAGCATGCTCTCGACTGTGCACCTGTAGAAGTTAGAGAGAGTCTTCCTTGACAATCCGACTCTCCGTAATCTTCTCAGGAAGTAGAGGCGCTGATGAGCTTTTTTGATGATTGCATTAGTGTTCTCGGACCAGGAAAGGTGAAGCATCTGGATGAACCCCATATGGTCTTAAGGAAACTCCACAGAGACAGCGCCAGAGGTCAGGATTCAACCCAGACTACTGGAGTTGGGAGGCAGCAGCTCTGTTAGTTGCACCAGTTACATTGTATATGGAGACCTACATCAAATGGAATTCCATTATTGACTGTGCAAAGCAATGTGCACATTTGGGACAGTCTACCCTTTAAAACAAAATTTTGATTACTTCTATGCTTCACAATTTTTAGTCTTTAGTTGCATTGAAAAGTCGATCGGAAAGATAGACTGACATCTGAATGTTCATCAGACTATTACTTTGCCTTCTTCTTTCTTGTCCTTATGCTAAAGAGTGGCTCGCCACTGCTGTACATATCGTTGGCTATTGGAGTGTTAAGTGCAAGGTCGGCAGTAGTACATGGATTATCCACCAATGGGCATTGCAGTAGGTGTTGCATTGCCTAGGTCTGTGTACCACAGTCACAGGTTGTTGTACCCTCGATGTAGCCCCATTTGAGCATTGTCACCCTTGACCGCCCGACCCCGGTTCGCAGTTGGATGAGACATCTCCAGTTCGGCCAGTGTTCATCAGCCCCTGGCGGTAAGCGCTCTGCTGCTGGTATGTGCCCATCTTGGTGGAAATAGTGGCCAGTCTGTTCTTCCACATCTGGAGGCGAGATTCAGTTGGTGTTGTTTCCAATGGGGTGACGCTGGATAGGAAGCTCTTATGGGATTTTAACCGCCTAGGAGGGGGCACATGGTTCAGTATCGTCTGTCAGTTGTTTCAGACGCTCTGTCCCACTTGCAACAGCTTTCCTGATGTCTGGGGGAGTGATGCCAGCCAGTAGGAAGACGTTGTTTATGTCCGTAGATCGGAGGCAACCAGTGATGCTATGGCAGCTGCCATTCAGGGATGAGTCAATCTACTTTGTATGTGCAGATCTCTCTAAGGCGTATGCTGCAGCAGAGAAGCAGGTGCTAAGGCTGTAGTACGTACTGCTGTTGGGTTGGCACTCCATTTGGTGGTGGTGAGTTTGTTCAATATGTTGTTGCGGATGCCCAACTTTGCTTTAATTTTTTTCCATATGTGCCTTGAATGTTATACAGTGGTCGAGTGTGACTCCAAGGTAGACTGGGTTTGGGCAATGTGCTGGTGGGAGTCCAGACCATGTGATGTGTAGTTGATGGTTAGCCTCTTGGTTCCCCAGGTGGAATGCACAGACCTGTGTTTTCCTTAAAATTACTTAAAGTATGTTACTCGAGTCACTCTCTCATAGACTAATGGAGCCATGGAACAATACATCAAATAAACAGGCCCTTCAGCTTACCATGTACCTGCTAACGATCATTTTCCGATCATCAGATCATGGGAAAGGAGAAGAATTAGGCCATTCGACCCATCAAGTCTTCTCTGCCATTCAATCATGGCTGATCTATCTTTCCCTCCTAACCCCAGTCTCCTGCCTTCTCCCTGTAACCTCTGACATCTGTACTAATCAAGAATATATCTACCTCTTCCTTAAAAACATCCACTGACCTGGCCTCCACAGTCTTCTGTGGCAAAGAATTCCGCAGATTTGCCACCCTCTGACTAAAGAAATGCCACCATCTCCTTCCTAAAGGAAAGTCCTTTAATTCTGAGGCTATGGCCTCCAGTCATAGACTCTCCCACAAGTGAAAACATCCTCTCCACATCCTCTCTATCCAAGCCTTTCACTATTCTGAATATTTCAATGAGGTCCCCCCTCATTTTTCTAAACTCCAGCGAGCACAGGCCCAGTGCCGATCTTCACCAATCCCAGTCATATCCAGCACTACCACCCCTGTCCTATCTATTCGGAAATATTTCCTGTACTCTACATTGCATCTAATATTTGTTTGTGTGGGAATTGGGGAAATGGAATTGTTCACAATTAGATTTTCCACATTATTTGCAGTCTGCAGAAGTTTTTAAAAAGTGATGTGTACTTCATAAAATCTGGTACAAATTTACCAAAGGGCTGCAGGGAAAATGCTGGGAACTATAGGCCAGTGAGCTTAACATCTATAGTCAATAAGTTACTGGAGAGTATTCTCAGGGATAGGATATACAGACATTTGGATGGGCAAGGGCTGATTATGATCAGTCAGCATGGTTTTGTACGTGGGAGGTTCTCACTAATCTGATTGATTTTTTTGAAGACATGTGCAAAAAGGTTGATGAGGGCAGAGATATAGATGTTGTGTACATGGACTTTAGTAAGGCATTCAACAAGGTGCCGCATGGTAGGCTGCTCTGGAAGGTTAGATCTCATGGGATCCCAGGAGAGATAGTGGAATGGATAGTAAATTGGATCAATGAAAGGAAGTAGAGGGTGATGGTGGAAGATTGCTTCTCAAAATGGAGGCCTGTGACTAGTGTTGTGCCACAGGATTCAGTGCTGAGTCCGATACTGTTTGTCATCTACAATGATTTGGATGAGAACATACAGAACATGATTTGCAAGTTTGCTGATGATACAAAAGTTAGTGGTTTTGCAGATAGTGAAGAAGGTTGTGAAAGATTCCAGCAGGATCTGGATCGACTTGCCAGGTGGGCAGAGGAATGGTTGATGGAATTTGATACAGAGAAGTGTGAGGTGTTGCATTTTGGGATGTCAAACAAGGGCAGGACCAACACAATAAATGGTAGGCCTCTGGGTAGTGTTGTAGAGCAGAGGGATCTAGGAGTCCACGTGCATGGTTCCATGAAGGTCGAGTCGCAGGTAGAGAAGGTGGTGAAAAAGGCTTTTGGCACTTTGGCCTTCATCAGTCAGAGTATTGAGTATAGAAGTTGGGAGGTCATGTTGCAGTTGTATAAGATGTTGGTGAGACCGCATTTAGAATATTGTGTTTAGTTCTGGGCACCATGTTATAGGAAAGATATTGTCAAGCTCGAAAGGGATCAGAAAAGATTTACGAGGATGTTGCCAGGATTAGAGGGTGTGAGCTCTAGTCGAAGAAACAGTTGGACAGATACATGGATAGGACAGGTTTGGAGGGTTATGGACCAAGCGCAGGCAAGCAGTACTAGGATGGCTGGGACATTGTTGGCCGGTGTGGGTGAGTTGGGCCGAAGGGCCTGTTTCCACACAGTATCACTCTATGACTCTATGACTCTAATAGTAAAAGGCCTGCATAGAGTGGATGTGGAAAGGATTTTTCCACTATTGGGAGTGTCTAGGACCAGCAGCCATAGCCTCAGAATAAAAGGATGTACCTATAGAAAGGAGATGAGGAGGAATTTCTTTAATCGGAGGGTGGTGGATCTTTTGAATTCATTGCTACAGAAGGCTGATGAGGCCTAGTCAATGGATATTTTTAAGGCAGGATTGACAGATTCTTGATTAGTAAGGGTGTCAGGGGTTATGGGGAGAAGGCAGGAAAACGGGGTTGAGAGGGAAAGATAGATCAGCCATGATTGAAAGGTGGAGTAGACATGATGGGCTGAATGGCATATTCTGCTCCAAGAACTTATGAATGGATGAATATGCTCACAATTTCCTATTCATTAAAGTGAAAGAACAAAAAAAGTCATGAACAGTTTGTAAATTGGCTTGCACACTGTAATAATTGAAGAATGGCTATCTCCTCTCCTCTCCTCTCCTCTCCTCTCCTCTCCTCTCCTCTCCTCTCCTCTCCTCTCCTCTCCTCTCCTCTCCTCTCCTCTCCTCTCCTCTCCACTCCACCTCATTCTCCTCCTCCTTCTCCTCTATCCCTTCCCCTCATTCTTTCTCTTTTCCCCCCACTCTCTTAAGGGCCTGTCCCACGAGCATGCGACCTGCATGTGGCAAGCGCGACCAAACCGGAAGCGGGGGCCGCGCGGAGGTCGAGTGATCCCCGTACAGGGCCGGTCCCACCAGCATGCGCCTGCATGCGGCGAGCGCGACCAAACCGGAAGCGGGGGCCGAGCGGAGATCGAGTGAGTGACGTGAAGTTCGAGCGAAGTCCGCGGGAAGTTCGCGTGTGACGTACGGCATCGAGATGGTGCGTATGCCCGTCGAGGGGGTGCGTACGGTGTCGAGGAGGCTGCGGGCCGGCAGGCCGTTGCCGCGCGGAATTTTTGAACACAGTCAGTTTTTCGGAGCCCCGCGCGATGTCGGGACCAGCTCCGCACAACTCCATACGGCTCCGGCGATTGAAATGGGACTGGCCCCGAGACCACGTTAGGTCGCGCTTGCCATATGGAGTCGCATGCTCATGGGACAGGCCCTTAACACCTCTACTTTTCTTCCACATCTGATTTTTACCATCACTCGGTTTTCTTTCGGCAGCAACAGAGCTGTTCCAGGAACTGGACTCAACCTTTGATTGTGTTAATTCAGGCTGATAAAGTGTGAGTGGCTGACATTTCTCATTATTATACATGGTCTTCAATACACTGTGTTACTTGCTCCAATCTGTAATCTACACACATTTCAAGAGCAACCCAATCGATCTTCATCACTAGTTCAAAACTCTCAATTAGGAAATTAATCTTCAATACCACAAGTAAATAGAAGAACCATAAATCATATAAAATATGTGGTGCATAAAGTCCAGGATTGGCATATTTAATTGAATATGTCCTAAAGAATGCAGATCTTAATTTTGACTTTTAATAAAACTTCTGGAATATTTGTCCGTATTTTTCTGCATTATGTTGCAAACAGGAGGAAACATCTATTGATTACTAACACACAACTTTCAATTTAAGTGCTGTGTAAAGATCATACTTGATAGATTGAAGGATACAGCATGATAATGGGCTCCTCCGCCCACCACATTCACACCAACCATGAATCACACATTTGCACCAGCTCGATGCTGTCCTACTTTCCACTCCCTACACACTGGGAGCAAATTTACAGAGGCTGATTTACAGAGGCTACTGGGCACTTGTTCCCAATTATCCCACATTTTGGAGCAGATAGCCATCTACACAATCCGCACCCTTGCCAATATTCAGTTTTCATGACAGATTTGACAGCTAACAATTTGGGGATTGAATGGGAAAATTAAAAGTGCAAGGCCATTGTTGCAGACAATAATCTTTCTTGTAGAGTTTACCTGGGTGCAGTTTTACACTGGGAACCCAATTCCCACAGCGGAGTGGAGCAGATCAGAGCAGAGCAGCACCTCTTTCAATGCAAGTGGTCACGATGACACAGAGGCCAATGATGCAATACTGGGCCTTGCACGCATAATCCTCTCATATAGTCCCCAAACTGTCAGCTGGCAAATCTGTGGGGAAAATTGAATGATTCTTAATCTTTGGCTTACAATCAAGACTAGTTTAGTTTAGAGATACAGCGTGGAAACAGGCCCCTCGGCCCACTGAATCTGCGCCGACCAGCGATCACCCCGTTCACTAGTTCTATCCGACACACCAGGGAGAATGTGCAGAAGCCAATTAACCTACAAACCTGCACGACTTTGGAATGTGGGAGGAGACTGTAATACCCTGAGAATATCCACGCGGTCACGGGGAGAATGTGCAAACTCCATACAGACAGAATCGAACCAGGGTCTTTGACACTGTAAGGCAGCAACTTTACCACTGCGCCACCGTGCCGCCCTAAGATTTGAGATCTAAGATCAGATAAATAAATTATTTCAAAGAATAGAATTATTAAAATAATAAAGACAGTTGGAAAAAAACTCATACGTTTCCAACAATTAGAACATTTACGGCAACTTAATTAAATTAAATATAAACCTTTACTTCCGTCTGCCGTTGATTTCAATGAATTTGCTGCACATACTATGTAAGCCAGGCTATAGAGCTGGGGAATCTGGGCCATTGGATTCCATGAACACCCTAATGGAGTGGCACAGAAACCTTGTTGGCATTCTGCAGTGTGGCACCACTTAGGAATTGCCTGGTGATGAGCTTGTCAGCTGACAAATTGACCCAAGGTCTTGATGGAAGATTTGTCCTATAACATCGGAGAGACAGGCTCTCTATTTTAGTTTTTGTTTTGTTTATTATTATCAAGTGTACAGTCTATATTTTATTGCAGTCAAAGAAAAGGCTATACATGATTGCAATTAAGCCGTCCACAGTGCACAGACGAAGGATAAAGGGTACAATAATTAGTGCAAGATAACATCCAATCAAGTCCGGTTAAAGACAGTTCAAAGGTCTCCAATGAGATAGATGGTAGCACAGGGCCCCACATTAGCTGATGAGAGGGCCGTTCAGTTGTCTGATAACAACTGGGAAGAAACTCGTTGAATCTGGAGGTATGTATTGCCAAATTTCTGTACCTCTGGCCTGAAGGGGGAGGGGAAAACAAGATAGTGACTGGGGTGAGAATCTTCCTTGATTATTCTGGTGGCCTTGCCGAGGCAGCGTGACGTGTAAGATGGAATCAATGGAAGGAAGGTCGGCTTGCGTGATGGCCTAGTCTACGTCCACAACTCTGCAATTTCATGTGGTCTTGGATGGAGTTGTTCCCAAACCAGGCTGTGATGCATCCTGATAAAATGCTTTCTACGAATGCTCCTTGCATTGAGACTCAAAGCCTTCAGGCTTGTTTTTACAACACTCTTACCCCTTATACAATTATGTTGAAAAGTGGCCCTTTTTGATTTTTGCCCTGGATTTGTCTGCATGCCACTTTTACTTTTCACCTAGCTACCTTTGCTTCTATCCTCATTTTCACCCCTCTGTCTCTGCTCACACATTTAAGAAACCCACCACCTCTTATTCTCTGTTTATTATCTTTTTCTTCTCCCCCCCTACATGTTGGGTCTGAGTGCTTCCCTTCTCTGCCTCCTGCCTCACACACTAACTTTCTCTATTTGAGTCCCTCCCCCCAACCATTCTAGTTTAAAGTCTCCCCAGTAGCCTTTGCAAATCTCCCCGCCAGGATATTGGTCCCCCTCGGGTTCAAGTACAACCCGTCCTTTTTGTACAGGTCACATCTTCCCCAAAAGAGGTCCCAATGATCCTTCTAAACTCCAGTGAATACAAGCCTAGTCTTTTCAATCTTTCCTCATATGACAGTCCCGCCTTCCCAGGGATCAATCTCGTGAACATACGCTGCACTGCCTCAATCACAAGGAAGTCCTTCCTCAAATTAGGAGACCAAAACTGTACACAATACTCCAGATGTGGCCTTACCAGAGCCCTATACAACTGCAGAAGAACCTCTCTACTCCTATACTGAAATAATAAGATTAAACGAGAACTTACCAGTTTGAAGTTTGATCTTTATTTTATGAGGAGTTACGATGAGCGATTACGTGAAAAACCCCACCAGTCCGCATGCGTGTCAATCTTCAAAGCAGCGGTGTGAAATCACAGACAACAGTAATTGAAGTAACATAGTAAGATTAGAAACCTAGAACTACCAGATGACCTTTGTGATTATGGGGGCCGGGAGAGGTGGGCACGTAATCGCTCATCGTAATTCCTCATAAAATAAAGATCAAACGTCAAACTGGTAAGTTCTCGTTTAATCTTACTATTTTACTTCGGAGTCACGTGAGTGATGTTGTGAAGATTTCAAAGCTGTGATTTCATGCTGTAGATACGAATCCAGGCGTCTCACTGCATCAATTGAGGGGGGGGGGGGATGAGGTTGGCTTGCGTGGGTGCAGGGGGGGGGGGGCTGGAGTAGCTCAGCGGGGTGGGCGGTGGCTCTGGGGAGTGGGTGGTGTTTCCAGTCAAGACCCTTCTGCAGACAATGAAAGTTCAGTTAAGTCTGAAGAAGGGTCTTCTCTCTAGAATCACTGCCCACTGAGTTACTCCAGCTTTATATCTAACTTCAATTTCAACAGTTAAATTAAAACACAGAGTGCTGGATGAACTCAGCGGGCTAGGCGGCATCTGTGGAGGGAATGGATTAGGAGTTGTTTCAGGCCAGGGTTCTTCTTCAATAGGAAGGAACTGCAGATCAAAGATACTAGAGCGGATACTAGTATATCTGCTGCAGATCAGGCATGATATTCTTCCGATTTATATCGTAATTCCTAATTTATTATTTTCCTATTTTTAATTTTTTGTGCCCGATTATTTGACAGCCAATCAACCGCTGTCGCTAAGGGGGTTGCGTCCAATCACCGACTATCTTCCCTTAAAATTCCCGTCCAATCAACAAATCGGTCTCCTCCCGTCCAATAAGCCACTGTCTCCAAAGACATTGTGTCATGATCTTATGAACTTGCTTTGTGCAAATTGACACCTGTATGTCTGACATGACCACACTACAAATGTATCAAATGGTGGAGCAGAATTGATGGGCCAAATGGTGCAATTTTGCAATTTTGCTCCTATTTCAAATGGACATACGGTCTTATATCCTGCAATGTGTGCCGGGTAAATATTTCAGGCTACAAAGGGGACACACGTGAAGTACCATAGAAGGTTGGAGAAGAATTGAGGATGAGTTCGTTCACAGCTCAAACGTTGCCCACACACAATGGTCATTGTACTTTCTGGCAATGAAAGTCGAAACCAGTCAGAGTCAACAATCCACTGAACAAATCAAATAATTCTGCAAGATAATGGATAGTATCTGGATGACACAATTTAAACGTTGACTTCTCCCAATCCTATTAGTCAGCAAAATTGATCGCTTAATGTCTCAAGGTTGAAATTCGGAAATCAAAGCCAACAAGACTCCTCCGCAAGATTGCTACAGTTCGTGAAATGCTACCATTCCACATGGCTGAGCTTCAACTTTTATTCTGAATATATCAGAGGTCGCCATGGAGTAGGATTGTTCAGAGCAGAGCAGCGTTGTTTAAAAAGTCAGCTCACATTGTCTTAACACAAGGGAAATCATGCGACGAAAAGTTGGAAAAAGAAAAATCCACGGGCTTATCACACATCAAAGTAAACCATACCTTTTCAATATTTGTCAACAGCAATTGGAAAGGCAATTTTTATAGTGGGTAATTCAATTTTATTTTTACCCTTGCCATTTTCATGCGGACACCATGAAACTTTCAAATCATCAACATTTTTCCTTGTGTTTTTCTCCAGTGGAAACTCACACAAAATCGGTACAGTTAGAGATATTTAATTCAAGTTCAAGTTCAAGTTTGCATTTATTGTCACATGCACCAATTGGTACAGTGAAATTTGAGTTACCGTTCATCCATACGAATAAAAAAAGAACACAACACACGATAGAATTCAACATAAACATCCCCACACGGCAGAATCAACGTTTCCCACTGTGAGGGAAGGCAATAAATTTCAGTCATCTTCCTCTTTGTTGTTCACCCGTGGTCGGGGCCTTTTGAGTCCTCCGCAGTTGCCGCTACAGCGACCCGATGTTCAGGCACTCTCGCCAGGATGATCGGAACTCCGACCTCGGAATGGAAGAACATTCTCAGCGGCTTGGAGTTTCCGAATCGGCCACTTCTTACAGGAGACCACGGCTCCCGAAGTCTACAGGCCGAGCTGGGCGGAGTTCCAACACTGGCGGCCCTCTGAAAAGGGATTGCAGGACTCTGCGATGTTAAAGTCAGCGCCGCTAGAAGTTCTGCAACCACAGCTCCACGATGTTAAAGCAGCAGGCCCAACACTCCGGAGCTTCAAAGGGCGATCCCCGTTAAGACATCGCCCGCTCAGAGATGGTAAATCAATGCTGCGCCACTGCTGGAGCTCTGGTCGGTCTCCGACAGGAAAGGCCGCGCCAATTCAGATGGTAGGCCGCGAGAGGGGAAGGGTGACGAAGACGCGACTCGGAGAATAGTCCATTCCTCGACCAGGAAGTGACTGAGAAACGGTTTCTCCCTTACCCTCCCCACCTCCCCACCTCCCCCACATAAAAATACTAAGAAAACTCCAAAACATACTTTTTAAACATCCTAAAAATAACAAAAAGACGTAAAAACAGACAGACTGTGGGCAGAGGCTGCCATCATACAGCGCCCCTGGTAGACCTTAATAATAATAATAATAATACATTTTATTTGCGGGCGCCTTTCAAAGTCTCAAGGGCACCTTACAGAAATTAACAAGAGAGAAAAAACATATAGTCGGAGTAAAATAAATAATAAGGACATAACCAATACACAAATTAAAGACAGAAATCGCTCCAAAGACAAAAAATCAAAAACACAATGTGAAGAGAGCTAAACCGCTCCAGCGTACACTCTCCCTTCCGACAGCCATCTTGGACACAGACTAACATATTAACTTACACACAAAAAAATCATCCCCCCACAATGGATACCACTGTGGGGGAAGGCACAATGTCCAGTCCCCATCTCCAGTTCTCCCAAAGTCAGGCTCATTGAGGCCACCGCTATTGCCTCTACGGAGGCCTGATGTTCCTGGCCGTTCTGGCCGGGTGGTGTTGCCCCGGCATCGGGGGAGTCCACTCAGCAGCTGGGCCACCTGGAACGGCCACTTCCTAACTGGGGACCGCGGCTTCCGAAGCCGACAAGGCCGCGCCGGTTTGGAGCTCCCAGGCTCCCGATGTTAGAGTCGGCGCCGCCCGCTCCGCTCCGCAGCCCGGAGGTGTTGAACTTGGCGGTCACAGCTCACCAGAGCTCCAGCGCGTCGTTCCAGCGCGGCGATCCAGGCAAGGCATCACCCGCTCCACTCCGCGATAGCGCTCCAGCGCTGTGCCACCACCGAAGCCGAGGTGCTGGGCGGTCCCCGCCAGGAAACGGCGCTCCACGCCCGCTGGTAGGCCACGAGGACGGGTCGACGGGGCAGCCCGGAGAAAAAGCTGCCTCACCGACCAGGTAGGGACCTAGAAATATTGTTACCCCCTACCCCCCACATTAAAAAGTAATTTCTCCTACAGACAAGGCACAGGACTCACTAAAACTGCCAAAAAAAAGTGAATTAAACGGACGGCTGCTGGTTAGCAGCCGTTCCCCAAGATGGCTCCTCCTCCATCCTTAGATCGAACTTAGCTCAGAAGATGTGCCAGCCTGCAACTATCCCCTCCTAAACCTAGGAAATGCATAGCCATGTTGCTTCGTGGATTAGCACTCGCCACTGAAAGATTTTAAAATAAATATTATTTGTTCAATGTCAGTTGCTATTTATTCAGTAAGTAGTTTAGTTTAGTTTATTGTCACCTGTGAAAAGCTTTTGTGGTGTGCTAACCTGTCAGCAGAAATACATGATTACAATCGAACCATCCACTGTGTCTGAGGAAAGACATTCTTGCCATAGAGGGAGTACAGAGAAGGTTCACCAGACTGATTCCTGGGATGTCATGACTTTCATATGAAGAAAGACTGGATAGACTCGGCTTGTACTCGCTAGAATTTAGAAGATTGAGGGGGGATCTTATAGAAACTTACAAAATTCTTAAGGGGTTGGACAGGCTAGATGCAGGAAGATGGTTCCCGATGTTGGGGAAGTCCAGGACAAGGGGTCACAGTTTAAGGATAAAGGGGAAATCCTTTAGGACCGAGATGAGAAAAACATTTTTCACACAGAGAGTGGTGAATCTGTGGAACTTTCTGCCACAGAAGGTAGTTGAGGCCAGTACATTGGCTATATTTAAGAGGGTTAGATGTGGCTAAAGGGATCAGGGGGTATGGAGAGAAGGCAGGTACAGGATACTGAGTTGGATGATCAGCCATGATCATATTGAAAGGCGGTGCAGGCTCGAAGGGCCGAATGGCCTACTCCTGCATCTATTTTCTATGTTTGTATGTCTGCTGTTGGAGTAGAGGTTTAAAAGAACGGAGCGATTGTAATGAGTGATTGCAGATCCATTTCTGGGTCCAGCACTGAGAGTCGTCTGGCTCGGGCGCCATCTTGGAAGGTCTCTGAATAGAACTATGTGGCGGGAGTTATGTCGTGTGTTAGACAATAATTGGATAAATCCTGACAAGTAAGTCTATTTAATATCATAATGTCCAAGGTGCCTGCAACCCGCTAAGGGTGATGGTGGATACAGATATGATAGTGGTGTTTGAGGCTTTTAGGCAAGCACGTGAATATGCAGGGAATGGAGGGATGTAGATCATGTGCAGGCAGATGAGATTAGACTATCTTGGCATCATGTTTGGCACAGACATTGTGGGCTGAACGTTCTATTCCTATGCTGTACTTTTCAATGTTATATGTTCTGACTGTGTGATGGACCTTACCTTTGTGATCTGCTGTTGCAAAGACGTGGTGTTAAGAAGGAAAATGGTGCGAATGAGAGGATTGCAAGAGTCGGCAGATGTTTACAGAAGAGAGGATCAGCAGATGGTGTTGCAGCTTCTGAGACCTGCGGGGATAATCAGAGTGGCTGGACGGCTTCTCCCTCGTGCACAGAAGGTTGAACGGAGATTGAATAATGTTGTCCAAAATCACAAAACATTCTGTCAGGAGTAAATAAAAAGGATTTAATTCTTGTCATTCAAAGGTTGTTAATCAGACAACATGGATTTAAACAATTTGGAAAAGAACCTGAAGTAGCATAAGGAAAGCAAATACACATCATAAATTATGATCTTGAATACACTCTAGTGTTCTGGGAGCAGATTCAGGAAGAACGATGGGAAACAAATTGGCAGATTTTGCGATCAAATGATGTATCTCTTGAACAATTTTCTCTTGAAATGGAAATAATTTTGGGCGACCAAATAGAGTTCAAACTACAATGGGAAAGATTAGACATTACATTTCCTGACACATTTTAGCACTTGGTTGAAGAGAGAGGTTGAGAGGAATTGTATGTTGCATTTAAGAGAATCACATGAGGGAGAAGAGAACATCCAATGCTTATATATTATTACTAACCTGGACTGATTAGGTTTAATGGGAGAGTCTAGATCTAGAACTTTAATACGTGGAATTCATTGCCACGTGTGGCTGTGGAGGACTAGTCATTGGACATTTTTAAAGCAAAGATTGATAGATTCTTGATTAGTAAGGGTGTCAAAGGTTAGGGAGAATAGGCAGGAGAATGGGGTCAAGAGGGAATAATAGATCAGCCATGACTGAATGGCAGAACAGACTTGATGGGCTGAATGGCCTAACTCTACACTTATGATTCTTATGACTTATGGTCTAAACACTGACAACATCAACATTTTACTGCTTTTTATACTAACAACGATACAAATGTATTTCTCAACTTTAAACACTAACAACTATATTAATCATGCTTCTGTGATGTAAATAATAACAGCTACACTAGTGACCGTTCCCTGCTTTAAACACTAGACTTGTTATATCCTCATTATATTGGGGTTGTCCTAAGTAAGAGGGCATGGGTTTAAGGTAGGAGGAGACTTACATATGGGTGGGTAAGTTATAATACAGACAGTGGTTGGAATCTGAAACTTACTGCCCAAAAAAGTGATGGAGGCAGATACACTTGTTACATTTAAACATTTAAAAAGTATCAGCTGAGACTTGAATTGCCACGACATGGCAAATTACAGACCAGAAGCTAGTAAATAGGGTGACATGGTGATGCAGTGGTGGAGTTGCTGCCTTACAGTGCCAGAGACCCGGGTTCAATCCTGATTACGGGTGCTGTCTGAATGGAGTTTGTACGTTAATCCCATGACCTGCATGGGTTTTCTCCAGGTGCTCCGGTTTCCTCCCACACTCCAAATTCAAACAGGTTTGTAGGTTAATTGGCTTGGTAAAATTGTACATTCTCCCTAGTGTGTGCAGGATAGTGTTAGTGTGCGGGGATCGCTATTCGAAATGGACTCAGTGGGGCGTAGATCCTGTTTTCTGTATCTCTAAACTAAACTAAACAAAACTAAATGGAATCGGAATAGATAATCAGATGGTTTGCAATAGACAATGTTGGATGAATGGATAGTTCTTGCGCTCTATGTTTCTGTGAATCTAACTCATTAACTCCAGTAATATTGCCTTTTTTATCTCAAGCCTCGGTGTATATTACAATTGTAACTGAATCTCAAAGGGAATAAGCGCATGTGAAGCATTTGGAAATATTTTAGAGGTGTGATCAGACACCAGAAAAAAAAGACGAGCCTTTTATTTCCCAAGGCATGGCTGCAATGCATATATCCACACCCGCACCCACACATTTTGCTGGTATATCAGCATCTTCTGTCTATCCATCATATTATTCATGGGAGTAACGTTTAGAAGTAGCTTTAGAAATTAATGGTTTGTGATGTGCAGATAAATTGCTGCATATGTATGAGTAATTTTCTGCATTATGTGTGGGGATGTATGTATGACATTTCTGCAGATAATTGCTGAATTTTAAATGAAATGACTTTAACAATGTCAATTATGACGTACTTGTGATAAGCTTTTCATCTCTGCTTGGATTAAAGCACTATTGTTGAATCTAATCACTGGTGGCAAGGATGGATTATGCAAGTTCCAGTTCCTTATGGACCTATCCCACTTAGGCGATTTTTCAAGCGACTGCCGGCGACTGTCAAGTACACACATCGCTTCCTTCACCAGCCAGTTATGCAGGTGGGGGACAGGGCAAGTGGGGGGGAGCGCTGTCTGTGTAAAATTCACATGATGCAAAGCCAATGTGATACAGACACACACAACGATGAACAGGAAGGTTGGCGCTGTAATTAAGACGGTGAAAGCACAGTGTACGGGAAGGGACATGTAAGTCCTTTAAAAGAGGGGGAAGAGGGGAGAGAAGGGGGAGAAGAGGGAGAAAGGGGGAGAAGGATGGAGAAGGAGTGGAGACAGCTTTTAAGAAGTCAGAGATACACGGCTGTGAAGCTCGGCGGATTTTAACATTACCGGTCGGTTATCCTTGGTTCTGAAAACTACTGTTTACGGTTTTTTCCCCCAATAAGAATTGGTGCTGACCCAAATTCACGGGTCAGCACCAGCGACAACCTATGGCAACCTATGACAACCTACGACCTCCTGGCAACCCACTACCACTGCACCTACGTCACGAGAATTCTCGCTACTGTCCATGGCGTAAAAATTCAGGTTGCCGCTAATTTTTAAACATGTTGAAAAATTAGCGCCGGCCAGAATGAAGCCGCAACTAGTTACGAGAATGCGGGAACTACTCACCACCATGCAGGCGACACCTCGGCAACCTCCAGCGAACATGTGGCGACCTCATAGTTTCCTGTAGTCGCCCAAAAAGTTGCGTAAGTGGAACAGGCACATTATTATGAGGTTCCGTCTAAAAAGTGGCGAGACTTGCTTATTATTGTGGCAGATTGTTACAGTATATCCTGCTTCCAAAGTTCAGCTTGGAGTAAATAGAACTGAATTTCTGAGGCAGAGTACATTGTGCTAACGATATTATGTGGCACGTTCCAGAGCAAAACATAACAGGGCGATGTACGGGCGATGCACCGATGTACGGGCGATGCACCGGGCGATGTACGGCCCCGCTCCGGGTCGTTCCAACCCCGCGACACGGGCTGGAGAAGTCGCATTGCGGGAGCTCCAGAAAGCGGTCTCCCACCCGGACCTGCGAGCTCCCAATATCACAGTCCACCGGACCTGCGGCTGCAGCTGGAGCCTCCGAGCTCGGGCCGCAGCAGTGAGCCACCACCACTCCCCACGCTCTGAGGCCGATGGTGGTGAGTCCGCAGCTCCGCAGGCTCCGCGACAGGAGCCCCCAGGTCGTCTCGGTTGGAGGTCACTCCACGGTGCTAGACCCCAACGACAACGGAGACCCGAAAGGGAAAAGATCGGCTCCCCCATGCAGGGAAGAGATTTTTTAAAGTTTCTCCCTCCCCCATAGCGGTAGAATTGCTACCTTATAGCTCCAGAGACCCCGGTTCGATCCTGACTAAGGATGCTGTCTGTACGGAGTTTATAGGTTTTCCCTGTGACTGTGTGTGTTTCTCCGGGTGTTCCGGTTTCATTACACACTCCAAAGGCATACAGGTTTGTAGGTTAATTAGCTTCGGTATAATTGTAAATTGTCCCTTGAGTGTAGGATTGTGCTAGTGTATGGGGATCATTGTTCGGTGGGCCGAAGGGCCTGTTTTCATGCTGTATCACTAAAAACTAAAACAAAACAAAAAACAAAGTGCTAGAGAAGCACAGCAGGCCAGGCAGCATCTGTGGAGGGAATGGACAAGCACCATTTTAGGTCAGGACCATTCTTCAGGGACAGTGGCATATTCTAGATATGAATTTCTAGCCAAAAGCTTGGCCTAGTCACAATCAGGATGCCCCTATTTGATAAATAGGAAGATAACTTACTTTTGAAGAGTGCTTTTGATTGTTTTTCAGACAAAAGCTGCATTCAATTACAAAGACAGTCACCAATCTATGATAGTTAAATAATAGCTGTTAACTGAGTGAGAAACGTGGTCACAGTGAAATACAATATGTGCTTTTCTTCTCCATTAGTATCAATGGATTTTGCCTTTGATAAAATGTCCCAATCAAAGGATGGAAATCCCTGCCTGTTCTGGCTCTGTGTATTTGCATATGTTGATAACAGCCACATCTTCTTCTTCTTGCGTATGGCGGCACAGCCTAAAGTAGTAGGCCAACTTGTTCTATTTGATCTTATTTGATTGTGCACGCCAGGTTGATTGCATTCGTTGAAACAGGGCGGACCACGTGAAGGTTCCAATCTCCCACCCCACAACCACATCCGAGTACCTTTGAATCGCCCTGGAGATTCTCATGCATGTTGCATCAACATGTCTGACATGCTTCAAATTACCCACTCCACAAGAATGCAAGAAAACCAATATTTAGGAATTGCTCACCATGTCCCTGAAGCCTGTCTTAAGACTTTAAATTTGAGAGATACAGCATGGAAACAGGCCCTTCGGCCCATCGAGTCTGTGCCGACCAGCGATCACCCAGTACACTAGCACTAACCTACACACAAGGGCCAATTTACAGAAGTCAATTAACCTATAATCCTGTACACATTTGGAGTGTGGGAGGAAACCGGAGCACCCGGTGAAAACACCACTCGGTCACAGGGAGAACATACAAACTCCGTACAGACAGTATCATAGAATCATAGAATCATAGAAAGTAGGTGCGAGAGTAGACCACCAGGTCCGTCGAGCCCGCACCGCCATTCGCTCATGGCTGAACACTAAACAGACACCCTTACCCACAAACAGTAGACACAAGACACAGAACACAAGACACTACCCTCCCCTTTATACCGCTATCTCCCCTCTCCACCCCAAGAACCGCGTGATCTCCTGGGGGAGGCAAAAAAACGGATAAAAACCCAGGTCCAATTCGGGAAAAAAAAATCCGGGAAATTCCTCTCCGACCCCAATCCAGGCGATCGACACTTGTCCAGGAGATCACACAGGTCTTACTATACTAACCATACCTAGGTCCATATCCCTGCCCTCTCCCCGTAGCCCCTTATCCCCTTGGCAGCTAAAAAACCATCTATTTTAGATTTAAATATATTTAATGTTTCTGCTTCCACTGCTCCCTGGGGCAGTGAATTCCATAAATTAACCACCCTCTGGGTGAAGAAGTTCTTCCTCATCTCAGTTTTAAAAGAGCCCCCCCTTATTCTGCAACTATGTCCCCTAGTTCTAGTTTCCCCGATCATTGGGAACATCCTCGGTGCATCCACCCGATCAAGGCCCCTCACGATCTTATATGTTTCAATGAGATCGCCTCTCATTCTTCTAAACTCCAAAGAGTAGAGTTCCAGCCTACTTAACCTTTCCTCATATGTCAATCCCCTCATTGCAGGAATTAATCTTGTAAACCTTCGCTGCACTGCCTCCAGGGCTAGTACATCCTTTCTTAGGTATGACCCCAGAACTGTACACAGTATTCCAAATGTGGTCTCACTAATACTGTGTACAGCTGCAGCAAGACCTCCGTGTTTTTATACTCAATCCCCCTAGCAATAAAGGCCAAAACTCCATTGGCCTTCCTGATTGCTTGCTGCACCTGCATACTAACTTTTAGTGATTCATGTACTACTACCCCTAGATCCCTTTGCGTTGCATTACAACGCAGCTCCTCCTCATTTAGAAAATAACTTGCCCTATCATTTTTTTTCCCAAAGTGAATGACTTCACATTTATTAGTATTAAATTTCATCTGCCAAGTTGTTGCCCACTCACCTAACTTATCTATATCCTTTTGCAGACTCTTCCTATCCTCCTCATCCCCTACTTTTCCTCCCATTTTTGTATCGTCCGCAAATTTTGATATATTACACTTGGTTCCCTCCTCCAAATCATTTATATAAATTGTGAACAACTGGGGTCCCAGCACCGACCCTTGCGGAACCCCGCTAGTTACCGGTTGCCATCCCGAGTATGAACCATTTATCCCCACTCTCTGCTTCCTATTTGTTAGCCAATCCTCTACCCATGCTAATATATTACCCCCAATCCCATAATTTTTTATTTTTAGCAATAGTCTCTTATGTGGCACCTTGTCAAAAGCCTTTTGGAAGTCCAAGTATACCACATCCACCGGTTCCCCTTTATCCACCCGGGTTGTTACTTCCTCAAAGAATTCGAGCAGATTCGTTAAACAGGACTTCCCCTTCACAAAACCATGCTGGTTCTGTCCGATGAAGTCATGTTTATCCAAGTGCCCCGTTAGTGTTTCTTTAATAATTGTCTCTAACATTTTACCCACCACCGATGTTAGACTAACCGGTCTATAGTTACCCGCCTTCTGTTTACTTCCTTTTTTAAATATAGGTGTTACATTGGCCATTTTCCAATCCACTGGGACCGTTCCTGTCTCCAGGGAGTTTTGGAAAATTATCACCAATGCATCCACAATCCCCACCGCTATCTCCCTCAAGACCCTTGGATGTAATCCATCAGGCCCAGGGGATTTATCCTCCTTCAGTCTCATTAATTTCCCTAATACCACCTCCTTGGTGATCTTAATAGTATTTAGCTCCTCCATTCCTACCGCCCCCTGTTTATCCAGCGTTGGAATATTTTTTGTGTCTTCTATGGTGAAGACTGATACAAAATACTCATTTAATGCCTTTGCCATTTCCATGTTCCCCAGTAACCGTAGTCAGGATCGAACCCAGGTCTTTGGCGCAGTGAGGCTGCAACACTACCTCTGTATTACTGTCCAGTCATTCATTGAAGATAATAGCGCAGCACCAATGTGGGAATCCAACAAGATAAGATCTACAGATGCAGTTCCTTCTCTAGAACAGGCCCAGCCCCCCAATATTTAGTTTAGTATATTATTGTCACATGTACTGTGGTACAGTGAAAGGCTTTTTTGTTGCGTGCTATCCTGTCAATGTAAAGCCTATGCATGATTACAATCAAGCCATTCACGGTGTACAGATATAGGATAAAGGGTACAGTATTTAGTGCAAGCTAATGTGCAATAAAGTCCAATTAACGATAGTTCAAAGGTGTCCAACAAGGTAGATGGGATGTCAGAACCGCATTCTTGCTGATAAGAGGATACGAGTTGCCTGATAACAACTGGGGGGCCTGAATCTAGAGGTATGCGTTTTCATACTTCTGTATTAGAGAGAGGAAAAGAGAGGGTGAGCAGGGTGATACTGGTCCTTGACTATGCTGGCGGTCTCATCGGGGCAGTGTGAAGTGTAGATAGTGTCAATGGAAGAAAGATTGGTTTGTGTAATGGTCTGAGCTGCATCCACAACTCTCTGCAATCTCTTCTGGTCTTGGATGGAGCTGTTCCCAAACCAGGCTGAGCTGGATCCCAATAAAATGATTTCTACGGCGCATCTGTAGAGGTTGGTGTGGGTTGCTGGGGACGATGAACTTCCTAAGCCATCTGAAGAAGTAGAGGCATTAGTGTGCGCCAATTGCTGGTGATATTTATTCCTTGGAACCTGAAGCTTTTGTCCATCTCAACTTTGCTGCCATCAATATATACAAGGGTTGGTGGACTACTTCACTTCCAAAGGTTACTCACAATCTCCTTTGTTTTGCTGACATTGAGGGAGAAGTTGATGTCTAGCATAGAGGATGAGTTGTTACCTATCTTCACTGATTGTCATCTGTCAGTCAGGAAGTCGAGGATCCAATGGGAGAGGGGAGCACTGACTCCTAGATCCACGAGCTTGGTGCTGAGCTCTGTTGAGATCAGGTGTTCCAGGCATCGGCTGTGGACAGTTGTAGCAGCAGGCATGCTGCAGTGGATCAAGGCTGCTTGGTAGACTGGAGTGCCATAGAGGGAGTACAGAGAAGGTTCACCAGACTGATTTCTGGGATGTCGGACTTTCATATAAAGAAAGACTGGATAGACTCGGCTTGTACTCGCTAGAAGTTAGAAGATTGAGGGGGGATCTTGTAGAAACTTACAAATTTCTTAAGGGGTTAGATGCAGGAAGATTGTTCCCGATGTTGGGGAAGTCCAGAACAAGCGGTCACAGTTTAAGGATAAGGGGGAAATCTTTTAGGACCGAGATGAGAAAAACATTTTTCACACAGAGAGTGGTGAATCTCTGGAATTCTCTGCCACAAAAGGTAGTTGAGGCCAGTTCATTGGCTATATTTAAGAGGGAGTTAGATGTGGCCATTGTGGCTAAAGGTATCAGGGGGTATGGAGAGAAGGCAGGTACAGGATACTGAGTTGGATGATCAGCCACGATCATATTGAATGGCGGTGCAGTCTCGAAAGGCCGAATGGCCTACTCCTGCACCTATTTTCTATGTTTCTATGTAATATGTGCCATAACCAGGCTCTCAAACACTTCATCATGGTGGATGTCAAGGCTATTGGATGGTTGTCATCAAGGCATGCTATCTTGGTTTTCTTTGGCACTGGGATGATAATGGTCTACTTGAAGCCGATCGGTAACGCAGAATGAAGTAGTGAGGGATTAAAGATGTCCATGAGCACTTCTGCTGGTCGGTTCGCGTAGTTCCTAAAAAGGTAGCCAAGGAGTCCATCTGGGCCAGTTGCATTCTGTGGATTCACCTGGTATTGGTATTGCTATTGGACATTTTCAGTCCTGATTTAGTCTGCAGCATTACCCAGAATTAGAAAAAAAAAATGAGAGTAATGGACTATTGACTTGTTCTACATGTCCTTAATGGTGAAATTGAGAGAACTTCATTCCTTTAAAACTTTGGTAAGTGCATGTTTGGTGCATTCCCAGAAACAATCTTCAAAACAAATCAATTTGATGTCATGTATTGCTTTGCTGATGTAGAAACCAGGACAGGGAATGTAATGTAACTTTACAAGACTTCTTCTGAATGTCACTGTAGTCCTTTGGACTGTAAACATTGTTTTGTTTTGAGCTAACACTATAAGGGATCAGCTTTTATCAAGCAACTGAATCATTCTACCACAACCAAAGTGTTAAATTACTATTTACCTCTTTAGTGATCCTCTGACTATCCTTGATCCGACTTTTAAATGTTATTCCCTTATCATGTATCTATACACAGTAAATGGCTTGATTGTAATCATGTTTTGTCTTTCTGCTGACTGGTTAGCATGCAACCAAATATTTTCACTGTATCCTGATATACATGACCAGAGCCAGGATTTTGCCATAAATGCCATGAGCCTCTTCATGCCTTTTTTGATGATTTCACCTTTTTTAATGCCGTTTTCACGATCAAGTGCCTACATCAGCCTTTTCTTGACGTTTTGCTAAAAGGATGTGCTGTTTTCTCTAGTTGTACTGTGATTACAATGACGTTTTCTATGTTAACACGTTAATATTAATAAGTTATTATTAACGTGTTAACATAGTATAACTTACAAAAAAATTCCACCCCCGTGGCGCCACTGTCAGTCGTTCAATCATTCGTGCCGTTGCCGCTGGTTCAGTCTTCTCCAAGATCTATTTTAGAAATAACTGTTGATGCTGGAAAAATCGAAGGTAGACAAAAAATGCTGGAGAAACTCAGCAGATGAGGCAGCATCTATGGAGAGAAGGAATAGGCGACTTTTCAGGTTGAGACCCTTCTTCAGAATGATGTGCGGGGGGGGGCTGAAAAAGAGAGGAAGAGGTGGAGATAGTAGGACTAGTAGGAGAGCTGGGAAAGGGGAGGGCTATCTAAAATTAGAGAAATTGATACCGTGGGGTGTAGATTACCTAAGCGAAAAACCCAAGCTTGTCTCCTCACTGCATTTACTACTGGCTCCAGTCACATATCTCAGTTTTCGAGTGATCTGTGCAAGGCATTCATTGATGCTGGAATTCCATGGTGGAAATTGGAAAACAAATCTCTCAGAGGTTTTTTAGAGAAATACACAAAGGAACATATACCAAGCGAGTCATCATTACGGAAAAATTATGTTGATAGCAACGTCAACATTGTTGTGCAGAAAAAGTTGCATGCAACAAAATATGGATCTCAATAGACGAGCCAACATGGGGAGATATTTTGCCAAGGTGGTCACCAGTACACTGGAGGCAGGTCAACCATCAAAGGAGTATTGACATCGGAAGTATTGGAGAAGTAAAACAGCTCAATGATTGCTCAGTTGTTTACATCTTCACTTGCTGTACTTTGGCCAGAAGGTATAAAACACGAGAATGTTCTTCTGTTTGTGACTGATGCAGCTCCGGACATGAAAAAAGCTGCTCGTGCTCTTAAAGTTTTATTCCCCAAAATATTGCATTTGACATGCTTAGCTCAAGGACTTCATAGAATTGCCAAGCACATAAGTACCTTGTTTCCAAATGTTGATCGCCTAGTTTCCAACATCAAGAAAATCTTCCTCAAAGCACTGTCACGTGTGCAGCTGTTCAAGGAAATGGCACCCGATATTCTGCTACGTCCTCAGCCCGTTATGACCAGGTGGGGTACATGGCTCTCTGCTGTACTCTACTACCCTGCAAATTTTGAAAAGGTAAAATAAATCATCAACTGTTTTGAAGCAGAAGAATCTGCTGCAGTCAGGATCGTCAGTGAAATCATGCAGAAAAAGTCCCTCCACCGTTTATTGCTTCCAATTTTGCAAACTTCCCGCAAGCTATCACTTCCCTTGAGAAATGTGGCAAAACATTAATGAATAACTTGCAAGTTTTCAACAAAATAACTGACGATATTTGTAAAATTCCTGGCGATGTAGGTAAAGACACACAAGGAATAAGTGATTTTAGCTAACAAAGATCCTGAAGAAATACAAAACATAGCTAAAGTTCTCAAAGGTATTGTAATGCACAAGATATCAACATGAATATAGAGTCTGTAGCTTGTTTCGGGTATGCACCAGTGACCTCATCTGAGGTAGACAGAAGTTTTTCACAACTGAAGCATATTCTGTCTGACAGACGGCATAGTTTAACACCGGATAATTTGAAAAAAATGCTAGTAATTATGTGCAACCAGGAAACTTTGGTCATTTAATGTAGTATACCTGTATATTGTCACTTTTAACCATATTTTGGTGATGGAAATCCATGTCTGTTTATGCCTTTTCTTGTCAATAAATGCCTTTATCATAAATATATTCTGCCTTTTTGCCTGCCTATTTCAGAGTTGTTTAGTGCCTAAACATTCTGGCTCTACACATGACAATAAACTAACCTGAACTGAACATTAATGAAGGTGCTTCCAAGGAATGCTCATGTTTCCATTGCACACCGTGGCTAACAAGCACAGTTTGTTTCTCTAAGCATAGATTATTCATTGGCTTGCTGATGCCTGAACTAGTTGAATCTGTGAACAGCTGAATTGTGTGTACAAAAAGGAGCCCAGATTCAGTTTTGGGCTGGGTTGTTATGGATGATTTTTTTTCTTTATTACTGCAGCTACCTTGAGGTCCATCAGGCTACACTGCCTGCAATATTACATTTCAATTACAACTGTTTAGATATTCAGGCACGGACAGGGACGGCATTCATGTGTGGACTGAGAAGTGATTAGTAGCAAAACTGTCACCTGAGAGTAACGACTTTCTCCAGCAAAGGGAGCTCTTTAATTATCTATCCTTGATGTTCAATGGCATTATCATCGTCTATTATTGTGAACATTCAGAATATCAAGGCCAGTAACTCAACTGGAATAGCCACAGGAGTTCAGCAGTTGCAATAACTAGTCGGAGACTGGCTGAATTGATTTCTCCAAAGCCTGACTACTATCCACACAAGCCTGACATGAGTTTGGATATTCCTCACGCCCTTCAACATGTGCAGCTTTAACAACATGTACGTGTAAAGTGATTTTTTTTTAAACTGCTACTGACTTGAAATCTGCAACCCCCTTTCCAAAATGAACTGTGCAAGTATTTCCAACATTTTCTCCCACTATTATCTTCTGAAATGAACCAAAACCCAGGCACCCAATGCACAATGGCATGAAAATATACCTGTTATGCTTCAGAAGTGTGGTGGAACCGAAGGTAGCCCTAATTGGATATGATTATTAATAGCTCCCTGTTAAAGCAACTTAATTATTTTGGGCTCTCAGTTTCCTCTCAGAGCCATTTGCTTCACATCAAATTGGAATGGAAATCATTGACACAGCATCGGAGATGAGGGTTTGATGCTGACTTGGGGTGCAGTCTGTGCGTAGTTTGTATGTATTATCTGTCACCTTGTGGGTTTCATGAGTCCTAGTTGCAGAATTAGGCCATTCGGCCATTCAAGTCTACGCCATAGAGTCCTAGAGTGATTCCGTGTGGAAACAGACACTTCGACCAAACTTGCCCACACCAGCCAACATGTCCCAGCTGCCTGCGTTTGGTCCATATCCGTCAAAACCTGTCCTATCCATGTACCTGTCTAACTGTTTCTTAAATGTTGGGATAGTCCCAGACTCAACTACCTCCTCTGGCAGCTTGTTCAGTACACCCACAATCCTTTGTGTGAAAAGGTTACCCCTCAGCGTCTTTTCCCCTTCACCTTAAACCTATGTCCTCTGGTCCTCGATTCACCTACTCTGGGCAAGAGACTCTATGCGTCTACCTGATCGATTCCTCTCATGATTTTATACATCTCTATAAGATCACCCCTCATCATCCTGCGTTCCAGGGAATAGAGTCCCAGCATCCACCATTGGAATCACCATTCAATCATGGCTGATCTCTTTAAAAATACCCAAGGACTTGGCCTCCACAGCTGCTGTGGCAATGAATTCCACAGATTCACCAGCCTCTGAATTTAAAACAATTCTCATCTCCTATCTAAAGGAACGCCCTTTAATTCTGAAGGCACACAAAAATGCTGGAGAAACTCAACGGGTGCAGCAGCATCTATGGAGCGAAGGAAATAGGTAACGTTTCGGGCCAAAACCCTTCTTCAGACTGATGGGGGGTGGGGGGGGGGAGAAGGAAGGAAAAGGGGGAGGAGGAGGAGCCCGAGGGCGGGGGAATGGGTGGAGAAAGCTCGAGGGTTAAGGAAGGGGAGGAGACAGCAAGGGCTAGCATAACTAGGAGAATTCAACGTTCATGCCATCCGGACGCAAGCAACCCAGGCGGAATATGAGGTGCTGTTCCTCCAATTTCCGGTGTTGCTCACACTGGCAATGGAGGAGACCCAGGACAGAGAGGTCGGATTGGGAATGGGAGGGGGAGTTGAAGTGCTGAGCCACCGGGAGTTCAGGTAGGTTATTGCGGACTGAGCGGAGGTGTTCGGTGAAACGATCGCCCAACCTCCGCTTAGTCTCCCCGATGTAAATCAGCTGACATCTAGAGCAACGGATGCAGTATATGAGGTTGGAGGAGATACAGGTGAACCTTTGTCGCACCTGGAACAACTGCTTGGGTCCTTGAATGGAGTCGAGGGGGGAGGTGAAGGGACAGGTGTTGCATTCCTTGCGGTTGCAACGGAAAGTGCCCGGGGAGGGGGTGGTACGGGAGGGAAGGGAAGAATTGACAAGGGAGTTGCGGAGGGAGCGGTCTTTGCGGAAGGCAGACATGGGGGGAGATGGGAAGATGTGGCGAGTGGTGGGGTCACGTTGGAAGTGGCGGAAAAGGCGGAGAATTATTTGTTGTATTTGCCGGCTGTTGGGGTGAAAGGTGAGGACTAGGGGGACTCTGCCCTTGTTGCGAGTGCGGGGATGGGGAGAGAGAGCAGTGTTGCGGGGTATGGATGAGACCCTGGTGCGAGCCTCATCTATGGTGGCGGAGGGGAATCCCGGTTCCCTGAAGAACGAGGACATTTCCGACGCCCTGGTGTGGAACGTCTCATCCTGGGAGAAAATGCGGCGTAGGCGGAGGAATTGGGAGTAGGGGATGGAGTCTTTACAGGAGGCAGGGTGGGAAGACTGTGTAGTCCAGATAGCCATGTGAGTCAGTTGGTTTGTAGTGTATGTCGGTCAGAAGTCTGTCCCCTGCGATGGAGATGGATGAGGTCAAGGAATGGTAGGGAAGTGTCGGAAATGGTCCAGGTGTATTGGAGTGCCGGATAGGAAGTTGGTGGTGAAGTGGATGAAGTCAGTCAGTTGTGTGTGGTGCAGGAGGTGGCCCCAAAGCAGTCGTCAATGTAACGGAGGTAGAGGTCGGGGATGGGGCCCTGGTACGTATTGAACAAGGATTGTTCAACATACCTGACAAAGAGGCAGGCGTAGCTGGGGCCCATGCGTGTGCCCATAGCTACGCCTTGTGTTTGGAGGAAATGGGAGTAGTCAAACGTAAAGTTGTTGAGGGTGAGGACCAACTCCGCTAGGGTTGTCAACTCCGGAGGGTGTCAGTGGCTGGGTATAGGTTGCTCCTCTGGTCGAGGAAGAACCGGAGGGCTTTGAGGCCATCCTGGTGGGGGATGGAGGTGTAGAGTGACTGGACATCCATGGTGAAGATGAGGGGGTGAGGGCCTAGAGAATGGAATGCGCGGAGGCGGCGGAGAGCCCTTTAATTCTGAGTGTACCCTCTGGACCTAGACTCTCCCACTAGTAGAAACATATTCTCCATATCAACTCTATCCAGGTCTTTCACTATTTGCTAAGTTCCAATGAGATTGCCCCTCATCCATCTAGAGTCCAATGAGCACAGGCCCTGAGACGTCAAACACTCATCATACGTTAACCCAATAATTCCTGTGATAATTCTTATAAACTTCCTCTGGGCCCTCTCCAACGCTAGTACATCACTCCTCAGATATACCGCCTAAAACTGCTCACAATACACCAAATGCCTTATAAAGGCTCTGAATTGCATCCCTGTTTTTATATTCTAGTTCTCTCGAAACAAATGTTTCCTTCCAGGTGCTCCAGTTTTCTCATACATCCCAGACTATTTTTGGAACATTATTTCAATCGTTGCCTTAATTGTGTGTTTAATTGCATTCGGGTGATGAGCATCATACCAGTTTTAAGGTCTCAGATTCACATGGTAAATCAAAAGGACATCCACAGCTGGACTTGGATTTGTTTTGAGGTCTTCCAGAACTTAAGAATATTAATTGATCTTCTGATGTGCCAATGTTTTTGCATCCTCCCAAAATAATTATTTAGTTGAATGATATCTGATGCAAAATGCTTAGGTTTACTGCAAAGTGCAAATAAATATGTTCTTTAGGAAGGCCAAACAAAATACTCAATGCAGTTGGAAAGCAAGGCAGAGAAATGGCAGATAGAGTTTAATCTGGACAAATCAAATCAAATCAAACCAACCTTTATTGTCATCTTGCAAAGCAACAGTTGCATAGTGCAAAATGAGAAGACGTTTCCCAGGGAATATAAGAGCATCGCACATGAAACTTAAAACATTTCACACATAATAACAATAAAAAACAATCCAGTCCCTGATGAAACAGTATAAATAGTTAAAAGCAGGTAAAACAGCAACATTAAAATACAGTAAACCAATCATTAAAATGTCCAAGGCAGCTGATTTGAGTGGCCAGTGCCAAGGTAAAGGACACGGTAAAGTGTTGCATTTTGAGAGGAAAAATAGAAGAGGGAAGTATATGGTAGGTACACAAAAATGCTGGAGAAACTCAGCGGGTGCTGCAACATCTATGGAGCGAACGGAATAGGCAATGTTTCGAGCCGAAACCCTTCTTCAGAATATCCCTTCTTCAGTATATAGTAAATGGCAGGACCCTTCGAAGTGCAGAGAGATGTCGGGGCGCAAGTCCATAGGTCTCATTAACTGGAAATATATATGGATCAGGTGGTAACGAAGGGATGCAACATTCCTGTCTTCCTTAGCTCAAGCACTGAGTGTAATAGTCGGAAGTCACATGGCTGCTGCATAAAGCTTTAGTCAGGCCACCTGAGGAGTATAGCGTGCAGTTCTGGACACCACAATATATGAAGGGTGTGGTTACTTCCTATGTGACTCTATAACAAATCACAAAATATATTTTTTTCTTTGTCTTTCATCTCAGTTACCAGAAAAACATTTCTTTATCAATTTTGTTTCATGGTCTTATTAATGATGGTTTTATGTGTCCATAAAACAGTGCACATAAGTCTGCTTTTGTCTTCAGTTTTGATAAGCTTCAGCTCATGCTGGGCACAAGATGCTAATTAACTTTGCCTGGGTGTACCAGAAATGCCTGTAATGTCTAACAAGGGTTCCAGAACATCATTATCTGTTTAATGGAAGCATTTTTTGTAACGTGCACAGCTACCACGTTTATAATTTGTGGCACTTTATCAGGCAGCAATTAATTTCAGGGCTTCAAACAATTCCATGTATAAAGCTTAGGCTGATTTTTAAAGACTTAGGTATTTTTTCAAGTTCTATATGCGTCTCAAAGTTCAAACTCAAAATGAAATATTTGAAAATTATATGAATTCTAAAGATTTCCAAGTTGTTAGGATATTTATGGTAATTAGCAAATTTGCAGATGACACAAAGCTGGGTGGCAGTGTGAACTGTGAGGAGGATGCTATGAGAATGCAGGGTGACTTGGACAGGATGAGGGAGTGGGCAGATGCATGGCAGATGAAGTTTAATGCAGATAAATGTGAGGTTCTCCACTTTGGTAGTAAAAACAGGAAGGCAGATTACTATCTAAATGGCGTCAAGTTGGGAAAAGGCGAAGTACAACGGGATCTGGGGGTCCTTGTACATCAGTCTATGAAAGTAAGCATGCAGATACAGCAAGCAGTGAGGAAAGTGAATGGCATGTTGGCCTTTCTAACAAGAGGAATCGAATATAGGAGAAAAGAGGTCCTTCTGCAGTTGTACAGAGCCCTTGTGAGACCACACCTGGAGTATTGTGTGTAGTTTTGGTCCCCTAATTTGAGGAAGGACAATTTTTGCTATTGAGTGCAGCGTAGGTTTACAAGGTTAATTCCCGGGATGGTGGGACTGTCATATGCTGAGAGAATGGAGCGGCTGGGCTTGTACACTCTGGAGTTTAGAAGGATGAGAGGGAATTTCATTGAAACATATAAGATTGTTAAGGGTTTAGACATGCTAGAGGCAGGAAACATGTTCCCGATGTTGGGTGAACCAGGGGCCACAGTTTAAGAATAAGGAGTAAGCCATTTAGAACGGAGACGAGAAAACAATTTTTCTCACCGAGAGTGGTGAGTCTGTGGAATTCTCTGCCTCAGAGGGCGGTGGAGGCGGGTTCTCTGGATGCTTTCAAGAGAGAGCTAGGTAGGGCTCTTAAAAACTGTGGAGTCAGGGGATATGGGGAGAAGGCGGGAATGGTACTGATTGGGGATGATCAGCCATGATCACATTGAATGGCGGTTCCGGCTCATAGGGCCGAATGGCCTACTCCTGCACCTATTGTCTATTGTCTATTCATTTTTTTTAGAAATAATAGATATTACGTTAAGAATGATAGAGTCATACAGCATGGCAACAGGAGCTCCAGCCCAACTCATTCAGGCCGACCAAAATGTCCCATCTAAGCTAGTCCCATATGCTTGTGTTTGGCCCATATCCCTCTAAACCTTTCCTATCCATTTACTTGTCCAAGTGTCTTAAATAGTGTTATTGAATCTGCCTCAACTACCGTCTTTGGCAGTTCATTCCACAAGCCCACCACCCTCTGAGTGAAAAAGTTGCCCCTCAGGTTCAAATCTTTTCTTCTCACTTAAATCTATGCGATACGATACGATACAATATGATAACATTTTATTTATCCCAGGAGGGAAATTGATCTGCCAACAGTCATAAAACACAAGATACATGAAACAAGGGGGGAAATGGTGGAGGACTGGTTACATTTTGTGCCTTCCACCACAGTGATGAATGCTGTGGTGGATGTTTGTGTTAAATGTTTTTGTTGCGTGTGTTCTTTTTCATTGCACTGCTGCTGGCAAATTCATTTCATCACTTGCACATAAAGTGCAAGTGACGAATGAAACTGATTGATTGACATGAAATTAAAGTGATGAGTGGAAAGTCCAGGGTTGGGGATGTGTAGAGTTTAGTAGCCATTTAGCTCAACTCAGTAAGTTGTAACTATAACCAGTTACCTTTATATTTTTTCTGCCTGTAATTATGTGGGTGGGATTTATACGTAGTCTGAGGCGTGTTTGCGGCTGGGATTCTGGCGTAGACTCCCAAGGAGTTTAGTTTAGTTTAAAGAAGGTCGGGAAAGAGACATAATTTTTGACCATGCCCACAAGCATGACCACGAGTATGATTGAAATGTACTGATACAAGAAGAAGCTTTTATGAATTATCTTACTTCAATTTGTACTTCAATAAAGAAATAATTAATCAAGAGACTGTTTTTGGAAGATTTAACTTTTGACGGCATTGAATGTCTCGTGGAGAGCTTGTGGGTGCGTATAGATTACCTTCTGATCCACGGTCATCAATTAAATTGACTATCGAGGACTAAATCCTTGAGACGATGTAATATCTGTCACTACACAGAGATTGGGGAGGAGGGAGGGGTGGGGGGACAAGAGGAGTCAGTCTACATCACGACAGAAGGGGAAGGATGTACAGTTTGATAGCCACAGAAAAGCTGGTCTGCCCCAACAGATGCTGATGACTTTCTACCGCTGCACCACAGAGAACATCCTAACATACTGCATCTCTGTGTGGTATCTCAGTTGCACAGCAGCGGAGAGGAGAGTTCTTCAGCAGTTTGTCTACAGAGCACAAAAGATAATTGGGGTACAACTCCCAGCCCTGGATGACATCTATACGCACTCTGCCTCAGTAAAGCCATCAGCAACGGTAATGACTCCACACACCCATGCCACCATCTGAACTTCTTCCATCTGGCAGACGTTAGAAGGCCTTTTATGCCCGCACCTCCAGACTGAGAACTAGCTTTTTCCCTAGAGCTACAACTGCACTGAATCAGTCTGCTAACCATCCCCCATAATCTGTCTTTGCCCTCATAATCAACTGGCACAACTGACTTATCTCAACACAATGACAGCTGTTGTAATTTTTAACCTCAGTGTACATGGACCTATTTGTACTTTTACCTTATTTATTTATTTTATAGCATCGATACAAAGGTTACAATCTTAATCTCATTGTTCTTGTACAATAACAATAAAGATATTATTATTATTATTATTATTATTATTCACTGGGCAGGTGGGATTCATGTGTATAGGGCACCTTGGTCAGCATTGACAAGCTGGGCTGAAGGGCTATTTTCTGTGCAGTATGACTCTATGACTAACACCACACAAATGTTGCCTTCCAAGTTACTCACTATCTCAATTAGACAATAGACAATAGGTGCAGGAGTAGGCCATTCGGCCCTTCGAGCCAGCACCACCATTCAATGTGATCATGGCTGATCATCCCCAATCTGTACCCCGTTCCTGCCTTCTCTCCATATCCCCTGACTCTGCTATTTTTAAGAGCCCTATCTGGCTCTCTCTTGAAAGCATCCAGAGAACCTGCCTCCACCGCCCTCTGAGGCAGAGAATTCCACAGACTCAACACTCTCTGTGAGAAAAAGTGTTTCCTCGGGCAATATATTGCTGTTCCATCACTATTGCTGGATCAAAATCCTGGAACTCGATTCCTTATGCCCCTGTCCCACTTAGGAAACCTGAACGGAAACCTCTGGAGACCTTGCGCCCCACCAAAGGTTTCCATAAGTCACCAGAGGTTTTGGTCACTTGCCTGGAAAGCCTTGACTGAAGCGTGAGCTGCATCTACTGATCAAAGATCTTTGCTACCGACCGCACATACACACAAACACACACAAACACATTGCGGAGGTGGGGGCCAGGGACAGCGGAGGAGTGCTGGGGAGAGAAGGGGAGAGAGAAGGGGGGAGAAGGAGAGAGAAGGGGGGGGGGGGGTAGAAGAAGTGGAGACAGTTTTAAGAAGTTTAATAAAGTTAGCGGTCATTTTACCATCCAGCGGATCTTCTAGGTCTTGAAAACCAAAGATCCTACAGGATCTTTTCTGAAAACTCCAATGAGCCAATCAAAATGGCCGGTCAGCGAAGGAGATTACCTTCGACTGCCTGTAAGTAAATAACAACCCCACTCCACTGGCTTCGACCAAACGGCAACCTAATTTTAGTCGAGGCCGGTTTTGGTTTTGTTAAAATAATCGCAGAAACATAGAAGAAGCCTCGACTACGCGGAAACCACTTTCGATCATTAGGGAGATGACTAAAATGTCAGGGAACCTCCGGGAACCTCACAGAAACCTCCTGGAACCTCACGGAAACCTTGGGTGGGGCACAAGGTCTCCAGAGGTTTCCGTTCAGGTTTCCTAAGTGGGACAGGGACATAAGAGGCCTGTCCCTGTTAAAAGACTTTTTAGGCGACTGCAGGAGGTTATGCAGTCGCCACATGGTCACCACATGTTTGCGGGTAGTTGTCGGGGAGTCACCTTCATGGTCGTGAGGAATTCCCGCATTCTGGGAACTAGTCCCGGCCTCATTATGGTCGCTGCAAATTTTTCAACATGCCTAAAAAATTAGCGCCGTCTAGAATGAAGCTGCCATGGAGAATAGCGAGAATTCTCGCGCTGTAGGTGGGTTGCCAGGAGGTCCTAGTGGGTTGCCAGGAGGTCGAAGGTTCTCATAGGTTGTAGCCGGTGCTGACCAGTGAATTTCATTTGCTCATTGGGAAAAAAAACCATTAGCAGTAGTTTTCAGAACCAAGGATAACCGACCGATAATAATGTTAAATGACTGCTGAGCTTCACAGCCGTGTATCTCTGTCTTCTTAAAAGTTGTCTCCACTCCTTCTCCCTCCTTCTCCCTCCTCCTCCCTCCTTCTCCCTCCTCCTCCTCCCTTCTCCCCCTCCCCCCCCTGTCCCTCTCTTTAAAAGGACTTACTGTACACTGTGCTTTATCCGTCTTAATTACAGTGTCAAACTTCCTGTTCATCGCAGTATTGTCTTGGTGTGAATTTCACTCAGACAGCGCTCCCCCCGCTTGCCCTGTCCCACGCCTGCATAACTGGCTGGTGAAGGAAGCGATGTGTGTGTGTGTCTCTGTGTGTTCAGCATTGACAGTTGCCATTCCAGTTGCCGGCGACTGCCGGCAACTTGACACTTGACGGCAGTCGCCTGAAAAATCGCCTAAGTTGGGTAGGCCCATAACAGTGCCATGGGTATACCCACACTTCACTGACTGTAGCAGTTCAGGAAGGTAGCACCCCACCACCTTCTCAAGGACAACCAAGAATGGGCAATGAAATGCTGGTACAGCCTACAAAGAAAATATTTATTGAATGATTGTAAAAATGAAAGAGAGAATAAATCAATGGAGGAAAATTGATAAAGATAAGTTAAACAGTCAAAGGTAAGTTGAAAACACAAATTAAAATTGGCTAGTATGGAAGTTCCAACGGTTGAAGCTGGAAGGAATGAGAAACAACATGTGCTGTGGTCATTTTTTGTGTGGGGGCCTCAGCATGGTATGATCCAATTTTACTCGCTAGAATTTAGAAGATTGAGGGGGGATCTTATAGAAACTTATCAAATTCTTAGGGGGTTGGACAGGCTAGATGCAGGAAGACTGTTCCCGATGTTGGGGAAGTCCAGAACAAGGGGTCACAGTTTAAGGATAAGGGGGAAATCCTTTAGGACTGAGATGAGAAAAACATTTTTCACACAGAGAGTGGTGAATCTCTGGAACTCTCTGTCACAGAAGGTAGTTGAGGCCAGTTCATTGGCTATATTTAAGAGGGAGTTAGATGTGGCCCTTGTGGCTAAAGAAATCCGGGGGTATGGAGAGAAGGCAGGTACAGGATACTGAGTTGGATGATCAGCCATGATCATATTGAATGGCGGTGCAGGATCGAAGGGCCGAATGGCCTACTCCTGCACCTATTTTCTATATTTCTATGTTTCTATGTTACCACAGAATGATAAGAATGACTTTAACATTCTATATTTAATAACAAAACATTTTTTTTCTCATTGGTAAGGATGAAAGTATGATATTTCCGTGAAGCTTCAGGCAACACTATTTTTGAATTACAGTGTTTCACTGCACATTTGTATAAAATAAAGGTAAGTGCTGTTACCTTACTATTAGTTTGACAGCAGAATCTGTACCAACATAATTAAAAGGGGAGTGTTTTTTTAATCTGCCAGAGTCTAAAGATTTTGATATGAAACTTTAGCGGTTAAATTATCCTGGTAAGAATTCTTCACGCAATGTTGCAAGTTTCTTTGTTTTGTCTAGTTAGTTTTTGTTTTTTAGGTTGTGTTTATGTGGGGGTGGGGGGGGTGGGGGGTTGAAACGGGGCTTGCTGTCTCGGGGGAATACGACTTTTTTATCGTATCCCTCTTCTCTGCCTCCGTCTGCGCTGAGGCCTGATGGCGGAGCTGGCGGCCTCGAGACTCCGGAGGCAGAGCCAGTCAGGACTTGCACTGGGCTCGCTCCCATTAGGGCGGCCAAGCTCGGGGCTGGAACGGTGCTCCCGTCGGAGTGGCCCAGCCCGAGGGAGGAACGGCGCTCCCGTCGGAGTGGCCCAGCTCGAGGGAGGAACGCCACTCACGTGAGGGCGATCCGGCTCGGGGCTGGAACGGTGCTCCGGTGGCTGGGACGGCGTTCTGGCGGCTATGACCTGAGTCCGGGGTTGAGCCGCGGGCCAGCGGCTGCGTCCGTTGGACTGGAGGGCGGCAGCTTCGACCACCCCGGGCCGCGGTGTTTGAGCCGGCCCGTTTGCGGGGTTCGGTGAGCCGCGGGACTGTTTGTACCATCGCCCGGTGGGGTATCGCCTCAGCGCAGAGGGAGAAGAGGAGGGAAGAGACTGCAGCCCTAAGATTTTTGCCTCCACCACAGTGAGGAGGTGCTTGGAGGACTCACTGTGGTGGTGTTAATTTGTGTTTATTGTTGTCATTATTGTATGATTGTATGTATGACTGCAGGCACGAAATTTTGTTCAGACCATAAGGTTTGAATGACAATAAAGGCATTCAATTCAATTCAATTCAAAAGAAAGTGGACCACTAGAACAAGGGTAAGGCATTCAATCGCTCAACCCCATTCCATCATTAAATTTGATAATGGGGTGCCAAGTACAGCAGAGGCAGGTTTAGTATCGGCATTCATGCACTGCTAACGTTGGCCACAAGTACACAAAGCCAAATGAACTTGAATTCATGCCAGCACTGCTACTTTTGCCTCTCTTTAGCTCTTTCAACAATGTAGGAAATAAGATCAACAATTGGCCTTATGAATCCTCAGCCCTGCTCCACTGTTCTGCAAGATCGTAGCTAAATCTTAAAGCTACTTATCTTTCCAATTTTGTTTAATCTGTTTTGGATATAAGTGTGTATTTTAAAGATTCCGAGGAAGGTTCCATGATCCGAAACTTTGACTGGTTCCTCCTTCCATAGATACTAATTTAGTTGGCAATAATAAGCTAAACTAAGCTAGTCATGTGTACCGAGGTATAGTGAAAAGCTTTTAGTCGCGTGCTATTCAGTAGGCGAAAAGGCTATACATGATTACAATCAAGCCATCCGCAATGTACCGATACAGGATACAACCACAAACAAAGGGTGCAACATTTATTACAAGATAAAGTTCGATTAAAGATAATTCAATGGTCTCCAATGAGGTAGATGGGAGATCAGGAGTGCACGGGTGCTTGTGAGAGGAAGGTTCAGTTGTCGGATAACAGCTGGGAAGAAACTATCCCTGAATCTGGAGATATGCGTTTTCAAACTTCTATAACATTTGTCTGATGGGAGGGGAGAAGAGGGAGTGACCGGGGTGAGACTGGTCCTTGATAGTGCTGGTGGCCTTGCCATGGTACTATGTGAAGTGTAGATGGAGTCATTGGAAGAGAGATTGGTTTGCATGATGGTCTGGGCTACATCCACAACTCTCTGCAATTTCTTGTGGCCTTGGATGAAGCTGTTCCCAAAACCATGCTGTGATGCATTGCAATAAAATGCTTTCTACAGTGCATCTGTGGAAGTTAGTGATGGTTCTTGGGAACATTCCAAACTTCCTAAACCTTCTGAGGAAGTAGAGTCTTTGCTGTGCTTTCTTGACCATTGCTTCGATGTGGCTGGTTCAGGACAATGTGCCAGTGATCTTTATCCCTAAGAACTTGAAGCTTTAAACCATCTCTACTTTGGCAGCATCAATGTGTGTAGTGCTTTACTTCCTGAAGTCAATCACAATCTCCTTTGCCTTGCTAACATTGAAGGATATGTTGTTGTTGTTTTGGCACCAGGTTACGAGGTTCTTTCTCTCCTTTCTGTAGTCCCTCAGCATTATTTAACATTTGGCCCACTACAGGCCCGTCATCTGCAAACCTGTAAATTGACTCTCAGTTAGAACAAGGGTCTCGACCCAAAACATCACCTATTCCTTTTCTCCAGAAATGCTGTTTGACCCACTGAGTTACTCCAGCTTTTTGTTTCTAACGTAAATTAAGTTGGATTGCTGTTTGGCCACACAGTCATGTGTGTATAAGAAGTGTAAAGGGGGTTTGAGAACACATCTTTGCAGGGCACCAGCATTAAGGATTATCATAGAAACATAGAAACATAGAAAATAGGTGCAGGAGTAGGCCATTCGGCCCTTCGAGCCTGCACCGCCATTCAAATGATCATGGCTGATCATCCAACTCAGTATCCTGTACCTGCTTTCTCTCCATACCCCCTGATCCCTTTAGCCACAAGGGCCACATCTAACTCCCTCTTAAATCTAGTCAATGAACTGGCCTCAACAACATTCTGTGGCAGAGAGTTCCTGAGATTCACCACTCTCTGTGTAAAAAATGTTTTTCTCATCTCAGTCCTAAAAGATTTCCCCTTTATCCTTAAACTGTGACCCCTTGTTCTGGACTTCCCCAACATCGGGAACAAATTTCCTGCATCTAGCCTGTCCAACCCCTTAAGAATTTTGTAAGTTTCTATCAGATCCCCCCTCAATCTTCTAAATTCTAGCGAGGTTGATTTGTTGCCTATCCTCACTGATTATGGTCTGTCGGTCAGGTAGTGGAAGATCCAGTTGCGGAGGCGAGTGCTGACTCCAAGTTCCATGAGTTTGGAGGTGAGGGTTGTGAAGGCGGGATTGAAAGCAGAGCTGTAGTCTATGAATAGCAGTCTGACTTTGGTGTCCTTCTTATCTAGGTTTTCCTGGGAGATGCATTAGCTGTGGACATATTGTGGCAGTAGGTGGACTGCAGTGGATATAGTTTGCTTAGTCGGCTGGATTTAATGCGTTCCTTAACCAGCTTCTTGAAGCACTTCATGATGGTGGATGTCAATTGAGTTGAATTGAATTGAATTGAATTTTATTTTTGTCATTCAGACCTTTTGGTCTGAACGAAATTTCGTTGCCCTGCAGTCATACATAAAATAAAAATGACAAAACACACAATCAACACAAATTTAACATCCACCACAGTGAGTTCACCAAACACCTCCTCACTGTGATGGAAGGCAAAATCTTAAAGTCTCTGTCTCTTCCCTCTTTGTTCTCCCTCTGCGCCGAGGCGATCCAGGCTCCAGATGTTGTGACCGCACCGGGTGATGGTAAGTCCCGCGGCTCATCCGTGCTCCGTGAACGGGCTGGTTCAAACTCCGCGGGTGGTCGCCGCCACCGCTGCCGCCGAACAGCTCCGAGGCAACTCCGAGAGACCTCCGAGGTCAAGGCCACTGGACGATAGTCATTAAGGCATGCAATTTTGCTTTTCTTTGGCACCAGGATAATAGTGGTCTTCTTGAAGAAGGTGAGTACTTAAGAACGGGTAGAGATTAAAGATATCCATAGCCATTCCTGCTGGTTGGATGAACTGTTGCCAGGGCACGACTTCCAGTTGCTACTTGACTTCCAGTTGCTACTTGAATAGTTGAGTTATTCTAGCATTTCTGTTTTTGTTTCATAACCCTTCAACTGAAGACATTTCTTCAAAACCCCTCAATTGCTAACCCCTTATCTACAAAGTATGAACAATTGTTCTAGTCTCTTCAGATACAGATACATTCTTTTCAACACCCATCGGGCCTTTTCTGAATTTTCACTACATTTCAAATAAAACTACTTTTACTGTAAATTCCATTGATAATAGACATATCCTACTCAATCTCTCACCATTGCACAGTCTCTCACCCCATGATTTATTCTACTAAAACTTAATTGCCTCAGATCTAACCAAGTATATCCTTCCTTAGGCACAGGCATGTGGGCCAAAGGGCCTGTTCTTGTGCAGTACTGTTCTATGTATGGGGATCATAACTACACATAGTGTTCCTGGTGTGCTCTTGCCAAAGCCTTAGACAATGGGAGCAAGATCCATTCTTGAATCGCCGTGCAATAAAGCTTGACATCATTTTCCTTCTTAAATATTTGCTACATCCACCTGTACAATTTCAATGTCTTGTGTATAAAATACATAAATCCACCAAAAATGAAATCCACCAAACATGAAAGGCCCACATGGTGAGACCACACCTGGAGTGTCGCGTACAGTTTTGGTCTCCTAATCTGAGGAAAGACATTCTTGCCATAGAGGGAGTACAGAGAAGGTTCACCAGACTGATTCCTGGGATGTCAGGACTTTCATATGAGGAACGACTGGATGGACTCGGCTTGTACCCGCTAGAATTTAGAAGATTGAGGGGGGATCTTATAGAAATGTATAAAATTCTTAAGGGGTTGGACAGGCTAGATGCAGGAAGATTGTTCCCGATGTTGGGGAAGTCCAGAACAAGGGATCACAGTTTAAGGATAAGGGGGACATCTTTTAGGACCGAGATGAGAAAAAAAAAATTCACACAGAGAGTGTTGAATCTCTGGAATTCTCTGCCACAGAAGGTAGTTGAGGCCAGTTCATTGGCTATATTTAAGAGCGAGTTAGATGTGGCCCTTGTGGCTAAAGGGATCAGGGGTATGGAGAGAAGGCAGGTACAGGATACTGAGTGGATGATCAGCCATGATCATATTGAATGGTGGTGCAGGATCGGGGCCGAATGGCTACTCCTGCACCTATTTTCTATGTTTCTATGTTTCTATGTTTCTATGTTTACCAAGTTCCCATAATATAAGTATGTTTCAGCTTTTCACTTTTTCCTATCTAAGTGAAAGATCTCATATTTTCTCGATCCTATAACACATTTGTTTAACCTGCCTGCATTTATTTTTATTACCCTCGCTGCTTAATTTCTCATGTGCATTCATACAGTCGACAAACTTGGACAAAATTACAACCATAATTTAACCCATCTTTGTGTCCTCTGCCCAGGTCTTATGTAACCTTACTAATGTCAGCCTGCAAAGCTGAAGATGATGTTTATTCTCACGGTTTGAGTTATGTGATATATTTCACCCAACTAGGTTTTTAGACTTTAGAGATACAACCTGTCCAAATTTGCCATTCGGCCTACTGAGTCCATGCTGACAAGCGACCCTTGTACACTAACACTACACATTAGGGACAATTTGTAATTTTTACTGAAACCGATTAACCTACAGATCTGCACATCTTTGGAGTGTGGGAGAAAACAGGAGCACCCAGAGAAAACCCACGCAGTTGCAGGGAGAATGTACAAATTCCATACAGACAGTACCTGTAGTCAGGATTGAATCCAGGTCTCTGGCCCTACAAGGCAGCAACTCCACCACTGCACCACTGTGCTGCCCTCTAACTCCCATGAGCTTCCAGCTGTGACATTTCTTTTTGTGTGGTATCTTCTTGAAAGATTTTTGAAAATCTAACTAATCAATATCTAATGGTTTCCCTCTACCTAAATTATGAGCATCTATATAACTAAAAGTCTCATCTTGACCAATTCCTGTCTGCGCTGTATATTGATTTTAGAAAAACGCTACTCTATATTGCTATGGTTTTTAGCCATCTTACTCACAGTCCTCCTCCGCTGAGGCAGCCCCAAGGGTTTTTCTGATCGATGAAAAATAAAAAAGTTATGCATGTATTAAAAATCTTGAGATCAGCTGATTGGTCCTCTCGCCTGTCAATCACCATGAAGAAGGTAACGCCCCTTCTGGGGGGGGGGGGGGGGTGGAGGGACAGGAGTATAAAACATTGGATGCCTGGACGCGAGTCACTCACTCTGGAAGATCGTGAGGGAGAGAGGGAGAGACCACAACTGTGATTTTCAGTTGTGAATCAACTGAACTGTGAGTCTGCAATGTACTTGCAATAAATGATTTGATTGCCCTTAATGAAAATGCAATGAGCTGTTTGGCCTGCCCTGTGCTTGAAACTGTAGTGGAAATGGAAATGAAATGAAAATGTAATGAGCTGTTTGGCCTGCCCTGTGCTTGAAACTGCAGTAGAAATGGAAATGAAATGAAAATGCAATGAGCTGTTTGGCCTGCCCTGTGCTTGAAACTGCAGCAGAAATGGAAATGAAATGAAAATGCAATGAGCTGTTTGGCCTGCCCTGTGCTTGAAACTGCAGTAGAAATGGAAATGGAAATGAAATCAAATGAGTTATTTGGCCTGCCCTGTGCTTGAAAATGAAATGGAAATGGAAATGAGTTGTTTGGCCTGCCCTGTACTTGAAATTGAAATGGAAATGAAATGAAATGAGTTGTTCGGCCTGCCTGAAACCACAAATTTTGGCCCACAAGGCCTCAATTAGCTGAGAGACCAGTCCCTTTTGCCCAAAATTACTGTATTAGCACAGGTGGAAAATTTTGGCCCAAAAGGCCCGTGCCAGGCTAGGGACAGTCCTGAAAAAGTGCCTTACACTGAGATTTCAGATTTTTTTTTAAAAGATCCCCTTCAGCCCATCAGGCATTTACTAGTCCAGGAGGAGTCCCTTCGGCCCACCAGTAAGTATTCCCCCCATAAGTATTAAACATCACCCCAGTATTTTTCTCCCTCCCTTCATTGGCACTCTGTGAGATCCAGGCCAGGATAGACTTTCCTCCTTCATTGCTGTGATCTGCAGAAAAAGATGAAACATGTCTAAAATTGATTCTCCACCCTCTCCCCCTTCTCTCTCTCACAGAGCCTCTCACCTGTTTTTGGCAGCATTTCTGGCAGTTTCTGAGCTGCCAGCCCACCAGGCCTGAGTGACTGAGCTGCCAGCCCACCAGGCCTGAGTGACTGAGCTGCCAGCCCATCAACCCTGAGTGACTGAGCTGCCAGCCCACCAGGCCTGAGTGACTGAGCTGCCAGCTTACCAGGTCTGAGTGACTGAGCTGCCAGCCCACCAGTCCTGAGTGACTGAGCTGCCAGCCCACCAGTCCTGAGTGATTGAGCTGCCAGCACAAGAATCAATTCTGCCCACAATGTCCATACTAGCCCTTTGGAAACCCATCCCTTCAGCCCACAGCACCCATAATAGCACTCCTGTAAGCCCCCCCCCCCCCCCCTCACTAGCCACCAATATTGGAATTGGTGGAGAGATGGAATATTGTATTGGGTGACCTGCCCTCCCATGTGAACATGGGACCCAATGGCTCCCACTTAGTCTAGTCTTCCTTAAAGATCTCAGCTAGGTTCGTCTGGTGAATTTTGAAAGGACTCCATCAAACTCATTTTCTCAAACCCATGGATACATTACTATCCTTGCACCCATTTTTGAATGCTAGCCAACGTACAGTCACATAACTACAATTATGGTTCCGATGACTGCTCATAATAAATAACAACAGCTTGTAGTTAATGTAGATGATACCTTGTCTTTATGAAGTCAAATATATTCTCCAGCTCACTGTGAGAATCAATTGGGAATATTAAACCAAACTGCATTTCATCAGTTAAAAGTTAGATTTTAATTTGAAATAACTCGCCTTATAAATATAGTGCATGTCAGCATAATATCCAGAGGGGAAATTATCCAAATTGAAATGATTTGGAGACATTGCATTTGCAGCACAATTTTCCTGAAATAATTATCAATAATTTACTTCCACGTTTCAAAAAATATTTCAGTTCACCCCAAGAATGTAATTAAATCAATTATATTAGAACTTTACTGAGCCACACCACACCACACCAATGTAAGAACTGTGCTGAATGGAAACCTCTCCCTTTAGCTCAGTACCTCAAGCCATTGCTGCATCCTCGAGTGTGTCTTCAGTTTCAAGACACATCCTCGAGTGTGTCTTCAGTTTCAAGAAGCTCCTTCTTCATCCTTCTTGCTCCTCTTGACTTCAACTCATGATCTCATGAGGAGCAAGAGTATATCACATCCATTCTGGATACAACACGCGGTGAAGAAACATAGCAACAGAAAATAGATGCAGGAGTAGGCCATACGGCCATTCAATATGATCATGGCTGATCATCCAAAATCAGTACCCCGTTCCTGCTTTCTCCCTATATTCCTTGAATACATCACTCTCTCTTGAATATGTCACTCTCTCTTGAATACATAATAGGTCTACATTCGGTCTAGTAATAAGTTCATAAGTTAAAGGAGCAGAATTAGGTCATTCGGCTCATCAGGTCTACTCCACCATTCAATCATGTCTGATCGATCGTTTCCTCTTATCCCCATTCTCCTGCCTTCTCCCCATAACCCTTGACACTGACATTTTTATTTTCAATTTTTACGTTCTCCACAGTGACTGATGGGTCAAGTTTTACCTTCCAAGAACATACAGTGAGATATCTTTCAAAGTCCCTACTTCTGCCAAGATGCGTGGGTGGGTGCTTCAGCTAATTTACTTGCAAGTGTTGGGATGGTTCTGAATTTGTAACGACAATTTTGTGATTTGGGTTTCAACAGATACACACCCCATTGTTTGACCTGTCCTTTATGGTATTGGGGAGTAGGAATCTACTCAGAATGTCAGCATTTCACCTCGCACCATTGGTTCTCACACAATCCCCATGCCTGCATCCCACCAACAGCTATTCTGGATTGCTCTCCTCAAATTGGCATGGAGCAGTGAAAAGCTTACAAAGAAATAGCTAATGCTGCCCATTTACTTCAGCCAACCACTGTCCACAGAAGTGACTATGAAATACCTCTAGTGGATTTATGGAAGTAACATGGTGTAACACAATGATGCACTGGTAAAATTGGAAAAACCACCATCGAATGAGAAAACAATGGAGAAGCATTTAACTATTTAAGCATTTAAAAACAATCCCTCAGTTGCTACAAACATAATTTCATTTCACAACTGATTTTAATTTGTTTTTGCACATCCTTTTGGTCAAACAGTCACATCCAAGAAATCTCCTGATAGTCCTAGTAGGCCAACAGATTAGATATGCTGATCATAAGTGATCTTAGCTAACCAGTTTTGAAGAGGTAGTTAGTAGGGAAGTTATTATGACAAGAAATAGAGTCATAGAGTGATACAGTGTGCAAACAGGCCCTTTGGCCCAACTTGTCCACACCGGCCAACATGTCCCAGCTACACGAGTCCCACCTGCCTGTGCTTGGTCCATATCCCTCCAAACCTGTCCTCTTCATGTGCCTGTCTTACTGTTTCTTAAACGTTGGAATAGTCCCAGCCTCAACCACCTCCTCCGGCATCTTGTTCAATACACCCATCGCCCCTTGTGTGAAACAGTTACCCTCCAGATTCTTATTAAATCTTTTCCCCTTCACCTCGAACCTATGTCCTCTAGTCCTCGATTCTACTTCTCTGGGCAAGAGATTTTGTGCATCTACCCGATCTATTCATCTTATGATTTTATACGCCTCTATAAGATTCCCCCCACCCCATCATCCTCCTGCACTCCAAGGATAGAGACCCAGCCTACTCAACCTCTCCCTATAGCTCACACCCTCTATAACTGGCAACATCCTCATATATCTTCTCGGAACCTTTTCAAGCTTGACAATATCTTTCCTATAACATGGTGCCCAGAATTGAACACAATATTCTAAACTAGACTAAGTGGGACCCGTTGGGTCCCATGTTCACACGGGAGGGCTGGTCCCCCGACGCAATATTCCACCTCTCCACCAATTCCAATATTGGTGGCCAGTAGGGGGGCTTTCTGGAGTGCTGGTATGGGTTCTTGGGGTGGCAGCTCAGTCCCTCAAGCCTGATCTGCTGGCAGCTCACTCACGGCTGGTGGGCTGGCAGTTGACTCATGACTATTCCTTGACATTCCTTTTCAACCAGGGTGCAAGGCCACCAAATTCAAATCCATGTTCCTACCATTTCAAGCAGGGTGCAAGTCCACCAAATTCAAGTGCAATTTCTTACCACTTTGAGCAGGGTGCAAGGCCACCAAATTCAAGTGCAATTTCATACCACTTCAAGCTGGATCCAAGGCCACCAAATTCAAGTGCAGTTTCATACCACTTTCAGCAGGGTGCAAGGCCACCAAATCCAGTGCAGTTTCATACCACTTCAAGCAGGATGCAATGCCGCCAAATTCAACTGCAGTTTCATTCCACTTCAAGCAGGGTGCAAGGCCACCAAATTCAAATGCAGCTTCATTCCACTTCAAGCAGGGTGAAACCACCATAAAACCACACAAAACACCAAACTCACACTTCAGTAGACATTCAGTGTGTTCAGTTGATTCACAGCTCAGACAGAGTCGTGACCTCTCCCTCCCCCATCATGCAGAGACTGAACCACACCCACACTTCCGGGTTTTATAAACCCTCCCCCCCCCCCCACCGGAAAAGGTGTGGCTTTCATGGCGTGATTGACAGGACAGAGATTCTCAACATTTAAAAAAAAACTAATAACACTTTTATTTTTCATTGATGGGAAGAATTCTCTGGACCTGCTCAGCGGAGTAAGATGGCCAAAAATAACAGCCGTAAGTGGTAGTGTTTTATCTAAAATCAATATACAGTGCAAACGGGAAGTAAGTGCATTTCGAGTAGTGCCTTTTAACTTCAAGCCAAAGCACCCAAGCCACCATTTGCAGCAAGTAGTGCCTGTCAACCCCATGCCACCATTTGCAGTAAGTAGCGCCTTTCAACTTCAAACCATAGCACCCAAGCAACCATTTGCAGTAAGTAGTGCCTTTTCTACTTCAAGCCAAAGCTCCCAAGCCACCATTTGCAGTAAGTAGTGCCTTTCAACTTCAAGCCAAAGCAACCAAGCCACAGCAACCAAGCCACCATTTGCAGTAAGTAGTGCATTTCAACTTCAAGCCAATGCTCCCAAGCCACCATTTGCAGTAAGTAGTGACTTTCAAATTCAAACCAAAGCTCCCAAGCCACCACTTGCAGTAAGTAGTGCCTTTCAACTTCATGCCACTATTTGCAGTGCCTTTCAACTTAATTCCAAAGCACCCAAGCCACCATTTGCAGTAAGTAGTACCTGTCCTCATGCCACCATTTGCAGTAAATAGTGCCTTTCAACTTCAAGCCACAATTTGTAGTAAGTAGTGCCTTTCAACTTCAAGCCAATGCACCCACGCCCACATTTGCAGTAAGTAATGCCTTTTATCTTCAAGCCATTGCACCCAAGCCATCATTTGCAGGAAGTGGTGCCTTTCAACTTCAAGCCAAAGCAACCAAGCCACCATTTGCAGTAAGTAGTGCCTTTCAACTTCATGCGACCATTTGCAGTAAGTGGTGTCTTTCAACTTCAAGCCACACCCAAGTCACACCCAAGCCATCATTTGCAGTTAGTAGTGCCTTTCAACTTCAAGCCAAAGCAACCAAGTCACCATTTGCAGTAAGTAGTGCCTTTCAACTTCATGCTACCATTTGCAGTAAGTAGTGCCTTTCAATTTCAAGCCACACCCAAGCCACCATTTGCAGTAAGTAGTGCCTTTCAACTTCAAGCCAAAGCTCCCAAGCCACCATTTGCAGTAAGTAGTGCCTTTCAACTTCAAGCCACACCCAAGCCATCATTTGCTGGAAGTAGTGCCTTTCAACTTCAAGTCAACGCTCCCAAGCCACCATTTGCAGTAAGTAGTGCCTTTCAATTTCAAGACAAAGCAACCAAGCCACCATTTGCAGTAAGTAGTGTCTTTCAACTTCAAGCCATAATTTGCAGTAAGTAGTGCCTTTGAACTGGAAGCCAATGCACCCACGCCCCCATTTGCAGTAAGTAGTGCCTTTTAACTTCAAGCCATTGCACCCAAGCCACCATTTGCAGTAAGTAGTGCCTTTCAACTTCAAGCCACACCCAAGCCACACCTAAGCCATCTTCTTCTTATCGAGTCCACACACAAGATTAGAAGTTGTTCAGCCAGAGCTGAACACACTTCTCGGCATCTGCACAATGGTGTCTGTCTTGCACTTCTTGTGCGTGGTGGTGGACAGATTGGTTGAAACAGGGCCGCGACGTGAACGCTCTTTCCTTGACCCCACCTAAGTCATCATTTGAAGGAAGTAGTGCCTTTCAACCTCACGTCAAAGCTCCCAAGCCACCATTTGCAGTAAGGAGTGCCTTTCAACTTCATGCCACCATTTGCAGTAAGTGGTGTCTTTCAACTTCAAGCCACACCTAAGCCACACCCAAGCCACCATTTGCAGTAATATTGCCTTTCAACTTCAAGTCAAAGCTCCCAAGCCACCATTTGCAGTAAGTAGTGCCTTTCAACTTCATGCCAAAGCAACCAAGCCACCATTTGTTGTAATAGTGCCTTTCAACTTCAAGCCAAAGCTCCCAAGCCACCATTTGCAGTAAGTAGTGCCTTTCAACTTCATGCCACCATTTGCAGTAAGTAGTGCCTTTCAATTTCAAGCCACACCCAAGCCACCATTTGCAGTAAGAAGTGCCTTTCAACCTCAAGACAAAGCTCCCAAGCCACCATTTGCAGTAAGTAGTGCCATTCAACTTCAAACCACAATTTGCAGTAAGTAGTGCCTTTCAACTTCAAGCCAATGCACCCACGCCCCCATTTGCAGTATGTAATGCCTTTTAACTTCAAGCCATTGCACCCAAGCCACCAGTTGCAGGTAGTGCCTTTCAACTTCAAGTCAAAGCTCCCAAGCCACCATTTGCAGTAAGTCGTGCCTTTCAACTTCAAGCCAATGCAACCAAGCCACCATTTGCAGTTAGTAGTGCCTTTCAATTTCATGCCTCCATTTGCAGTAAGTGGTGTTTTTCAACTTCAAGCCACACCCAAGCCACCATTTGCAGTAAGAAGTGCATTTCAATTTCAAGCCAAAGCACCCAAGCCACCATTTGCAGTAAGTAATGCCTTTTAACTTCAAGCCAAAGCACCCAAACAACCATTTGCAGGCAGTGCCTTTTTACTTCAAACAAACCATATTTTCACTTTCAAACCACATTAAGGGGACTCATAGTTATGTAGACATTTGTTCAGTGTTATTCAGAGCTCAGAGACGTGACCCTTGGCTTCATCCATATTGAGGAGACTGAGTGAGGTACACCACTTCCTGGTTTTATAGTCCCTCCCCCTCCCTCCAGCAGGGGCAGCAGAGAGAATGGTGAATTGTTTTTTAACATTAATATCTCTTTGATTTGTCATCGTTGTGAAAAATCCTCTGCTCCTTTAAGGCGGAGGGGGGCTCTGAGCGAGGTGGCCAAAAATGATGGCCGTAGGTGGCGGCGTTCTGTCGGAAATCGCAGCACAGTGGGCCAAAAGCGGTCAAGATCAGAGTTTTAGTAATATCGATGCGGTCTCACCAACACTTATAAAACTGCAACATGACCTCCCAACTTCTATACTCAACACTCTGACTGGTGAAGGCCAATGTGCCAAAAGCCTCCTCGATCCCTCTGCTCTACAACACTTCCCAGAGGCCTACCGTTCATTGTGTAGGTCCTGCCATTATTAGATATCCCAAAATGCAACACCTCACATTTCTCAATTTCTCAAATCTCACAAATACAAAGGACAGAATTGATCTACACTTGGAAAAGAAGACATTAGTCAAAGACAGTCAGCATGGTTTTAGTAAGTTAGATTCTGTTGGAACAATTTGTTTGAATTTTTTGAAAAATGTATTGATGGGGAATGTGGTGAAAGTTGTCTTCATGGACTTCTGTAACTGTTTACAAGGTCCCACATGGGAGATTGATCCAAAAGGTTAGAAATTGTACCCAGGGCAAGGTGGCAAATTTGATACAAAATTGACTTGGTAATAGCAGACAGCGATGATGATAGATGGTTGTTTTATGATGGGAAGCCTCTGTTCTGTGGTGGACCACAGGGATTTGGGTGGGACCCTGACTGTTATATACATTACAACGTGGACATAAAGTAGGAGGAGTGATTGATAAGATTGTAAATGACATCATCATTGATGATGTTGTTGATAGTGAGGAGTGTAGTCAAGGGATTCAGGGTAACATTGATTAGGATGGGGTGGAGGAATATCAGATATAATTTATCCTGATAAGTGCTAGGTGATATTACTTTGGGAGGATCGAAAAGGCTGGGACTTGCACAATTCATGTTAGAACCTGAGGGAGTAGCAAGGGACTGAGCAACCTCAGTGCTATAGTACTGAAAGTGATAGCATATGTAATTAAGTCGACATACAGGATATTTGCCTTCATTAGTAGGAACATGGAAAATAAGAGTGGGAGGCTATGATGCAAATTATAAAGCTTTATATGTCTACAACTGGACTACTGTGTGCAGTTCTAGTCACTACTCTTTTGGAAGGACCTGATTTCACTCGTGGGCACATGAGAGATACACCAGGATGTTCCCTGGGATGGAGAATTTTACTTATGAAGAGAGATTGGAAAGGGTGCATGTGTTGTCTTTGGAGCAGATGAGGCTGAGAATGTTTCTGAGATGTACAAGATGACCAAGAGCATAGATAGAGTAAATAGTGTAAAACCTTTCCATTTACCAGAGGGCATAGCTCAACCTGCAATGGGTGACAGGCTGTGTGGGATATTAGGAGTATGTTTTTCACCCAGAAAGAGATTGGGATTTGGAATGCCCTCGTTGAGAGTGTGATGGTGGTACTTGTATTGCCAAAGCATAGAAGGCTACAGACCAACGATTGTAGGAATGCTCGAGGGTCGGTATGGTTTTGGCAGGTCAAAGAGCTTGAAGTTTTCCGTGATGTATAACATGTCTCAAGTGAACACAGGAATCTATGAGAAGCAAATAAATTGTATGTCATTGTAGAGTGGCACATTCACGGTGGCACAGTGGTAGAGTTGCAGCCTTACAGTGCCAGAGATCCCGGTTTGAACTTGACTACACGTGCTGCCTATGTGGATTGTATGTTCTCCCCGTGACCTGTGTGGATTTCTCTGGGATCTCCGGTTTCCCCCTACACTTCATAAATGTACAGGTTTGTAGATTAATTGGCTTGGTAAAATTGTAAATTGTCCATAGTGTGTGTAGGATAGTGTTGGTGTGCATGGTCACCTCGGTTTCCATGCTATAGCTCTAAACTCAATGAACTGTATACCATAGTTTTAAAGGAAGTATTACAGTTTATAGAAACATAGAAACATAGAAAATAGGTGCAGGAGTTGGCCATTCGGCCCTTCGAGCCTGCACCGCCATTCAATATGATCATGGCTGATCATCCAACTCAGTATCCCGTACCTGCCTTCTCCCCATACCCCCGATCCCTTTAGCCACAAGGGCCACACCTAACTCCCTCTTAAATATAGCCAATGAACTGGCCTCAACTACCTTCTGTGGCAGAGAGTTCCAGAGATTCACCACTCTCTGTGTGAAAAATGTTTTTCTCATCTCGGTCTTAAAGGATTTCCCCTCTATCCTTAAGCTGTGACCCCTTGTCCTGGTCTTCCCCAACATCGGGAACAATCTTCCTGCATCTAGCCTGTCCAACCCCTTATGGGTGGATGTTGTTTAAAATGCAAATAATTTCTTCTAAAACCTTTTTTGTTTTGTTACTATTTTATAGACATGATGGAATTAAGCTGAGGCGAATATTATCAGGTTGTTGTACATGAAGTACTGCAGACGCACCCGTATAAACAGCTTTGTTCCCATGAGAGAAAAGGCAACAATCGATTCCTATTCCTGTCACATAAAATTGTTGCTGAAGTTAAGATAAAACAATTACATATTCCACCTTATTCACCTTATACAGGTGAAAATCTAAGAAACATTGTTCCTCCTTCCACCTTTTTGAGAAGGAATGAATACTCTCAAGCCTCTTTAGCAACAATGGATGTAAAGTCAGCTATTTGTAAAGAGAAATTTTTCAATTTCAACTTTGCCCTTCAATTTATTTATTTACAATCAGGTGGACAACTGGAGCAAAGCATGACATCAAATATAATTATTTTACTGTTCTGACTCGGTTAATCAGTTCATGTGACCATTATGATCAGGCAATCTGGAACTGAGGGAAGTACATGTTTAAAAATGTATTCAGAATCATCGACATGAATCAACAATAACCCCATCATTAGGCTGCACTCCTATACTCTTCATGAATTATATATGTCTTTATATTTTGCCAGAACATAATGGTTGTAATAACTTTTAGACTATTATATAGGACAGGAAAGTAAGCATACAGGCACAACAGGAGTGAAGAAAGCTAATGGCATGTTGGCCTTCATAAAGAGAGGAATTGAGTATAGGAGCAAAGAGGTCCTACTGCAGATGTACAGGGCCCTGGTGAGACCGTACCTAGAGTATTGTGTGCAGTTTTGGTCTCCTAATTTTAGGAAGGACATTCTTGCTATTCAGGGAGCGTAGCGTAGGTTCACAAGGTTAATTCCCAGAATGGCAGGGCTGTCATATGACGAAAGAATGGAGTGACTGGCTTGTATACACTGGAATTTAGGAGGATGAGAGGCGATCTTACAGAAACATATAAAATTATTATGTTAATTATAATATTAAGGGAATGGACATGCTAGATGCAGGAAACATGTTCCAGATGTTGGAGGAGTCCAGAACCAGGGGCCACAGTATAAGAATAAGGGGCAAGCCATTTAGAACTGAGATGAGGAAAAACCTTTTCACACATTAAATTTTTTATTTTTTTTTACAAAGACTTTATTCAAAAATCAAAATCACCATACAAAGTAGTATATCGTTCATATCAAAAACTGCCTGTATCGGCAGTTTACAAACAAAGACAAAAAATTCAAATTAAAATCCCGCCATTCTTATCTATATTACTAAATCTCTGATCTTGACCGCTTTTGGCGGACTGTGCTGCGATTTCAGAGAGTACGCTGCCATTTTTGGCCACCTCGCTCAGGGCCCCCCTCCGCCATATGAGTGCGGAGGATTTTTTCCGTCGATGAAAAATGAGAGAGATATTAATGTTTTTACAAAATTCCCCATTCTCTCTGCTGCCCCCGCTTGCGGCAGGGGGAGGGACTATAAAACCAGGAAGTGTCGTGCCTCACTCACTCACACTGCCAGACCCAGGAAACGAGAGGGTCACGGCTCTCTGAGCTGCGAATAACACTGAACGCACGTCTACTCCACGGTGAGTCCCCTCGATGCGGCTGTAAAGTGGCTGCAGCCCTTTTTTAAAGTTTGTGTTCACAAAATGAATTTTGGTTGTTGGGTGTCTGCAGCCCAATTGTTTGCCTCGCCTTTTTTAACGAGTTAGTGTTCACAAAATGAATTTTGGTTGTCGGGTGTCTGCAGCCCAATTGTTTGCCTCAACTTTTTTTTAATGAGTTTGTGTTCACAAAATGAATTTTGGTTGTTGGGTGTCTGCAGCCCAATTGTTTGCCTCGCCTTTTTTAACGAGTTAGTGTTCACAAAATGAATTTTGGTTGTCGGGTGTCCCCCCACTGGCGAACAATATTGGAATTGGTGGAGAGGTGGAATATTGCATTGGTGACCAGCCCTCCCGTGTGATGCTGGGACCCAACGGCTCCCACTTAGTCTAGTCTATAATTTAATTGACTTCCCGAGGCGACCAGCATTCGCGGAAGGCCTCCAGCGTCCCCGTGGACACCGCTTGTTCCCTATCCAGGGACACGCGGGCACGGACGTAACCTCGGAAAAGGGGCAGGCTACCAACCCCTGTGCGGCTGTCGACTACCCACTGCCTGGACCCGCGAATGGCCATCTTGGCCAGGCCCAGGAGCAGAACGACAGGGAGAACCCTCCTCCTGACCCTACCCCTCTGTACCGGGTGCCCAAAAATCAGTAGCGTCAGACTAAAGTGAAGCCAAACCTTGAGGAACTGCCCCTTCAGATACTCGAACAGTACCTGTTGTAGGTCACGGCTTTGTGCAACACTCTCCACCCCAGGTCCCCGATGTAAAGGGGACCTGGGGTGGAGAGAGTTGTGAATTTTTCACACATAGAGTTGTGAATTTGTGGAATTCTCTGCCTCGGAAGGCAGTGGAGGCCGATTTACTAGATGCATTCAAAATAGAGTTAGATAGAGCTCTTAGGGCTAGCGGAATCAAGGGGTATGGGTGTTGTGTACAGGCCACCTAACAGTAGTAGTGACGTTGGAGATGGTATCAAACAGGAAATTAGAAATGCGTGCGACAAAGGCAAAACCGTTATAATGGGTGACTTCAATCTACATATAGATTGGGTGAATCAAATTGGCAGGGGTGCTGAGGAAGAGGATTTTTTGGAATGTATGCGGGATAGTTATCTAAATCAACATGTAGAGGAACCAACGAGAGAGCAGGCTATTTTAGACTGGGTATTGAGTAATGAGGAAGGGTTAGTTAGCAGTCTTGTTGTACGTGCCCCCTTGGGCAAGAGTGACCATAATATGGTTGAGTTCTTCATTAGGATGGAGAGTGACATTGTTAATTCAGAAACAATGGTTCTGAACTTAAAGAAAGGTAACTTTGAGGGTATGAGACGTGAATTGGCCAAGATTGACTGGCAATTAATTCTAAAAGGGTTGACGGTGGATATGCAATGGAAGACATTTAAAGACTGCATGGATGAACTACAAAAATTGTTCATCCCAGTTTGGCAAAATAATAAATCAGGGAAGGTAGTGCATCCGTGGATAACAAGGGAAATCAGGGATAGTATCAAAGCGAAGGATGATGCGTACAAATTAGCCAGAAAAAGCAGCATACCGGAGGACTGGGAGAAATTCAGAGACCAGCAGAGGAGGACAAAGGGCTTAATTAGGAAAGGAAAAATAGATTATGAAAGAAAACTGGCAGGGAACATAAAAACTGACTGCAAAAGTTTTATAGATATGTGAAAAGAAAGAGATTAGTTAAAACAAATGTAGGTCCCTTGCAGTCAGAAACGGGTGAGTTGATCATGGGGAACAAGGATATGGCGGACCAATTGAATAACTACTTTGGTTCCGTCTTCACTAAGGAAGACATAAATAATCTGCCGGAAATAGCAGGGGACCGCGGGTCAAAGGAGTTGGAGGAATTGAGTGAAATCCAGGTTAGCCGGGAAGTGGTGTTGGGTAAATTAAATGGATTAAAGGCCGATAAACCCCAGGGCCAGATAGGCTGCATCCCAGAGTATTTAAGGAAGTAGCTCCAGAAATAGTGGATGCATTAGTAATAATCTTTCAAAACTCTTTAGATTCTGGAGTAGTTCCTGAGGATTGGCGGGTAGCAAACGTAACCCCACTTTTTAAGAAGGGAGGGAGAGAGAAAACGGGGAATTACAGACCAGTTAGTCTAACATCGGTAGTGGGGAAACTGCTAGAGTCAGTTATTAAAGATGGGATAGCAGCACATTTGGAAAGTGGTGAAATCATTGGACAAAGTCAGCATGGATTTACAAAAGGTAAATCATGTCTGACGAATCTTATAGAATTTTTCGAGGATGTAACTAGTAGCGTGGATAGGGGAGAACCAGTGGATGTGGTGTATCTGGACTTCCAGAAGGCTTTCGACAAGGTCCCACATAAGAGATTAGTTTACAAACTTAAAGCACATGGCATTGGGGGTTCAGTATTGATGTGGATAGAGAACTGGCTGGCAAACAGGAAGCAAAGAGTAGGAGTAAACGGGTCCTTTTCACAATGGCAGGCAGTGACTAGTGGGGTACCGCAAGGCTCAGTGCTGGGATCCCAGCTATTTACAATATATATTAATGATCTGGATGAGGGAATTGAAGGCAATATCTCCAAGTTTGCGGATGACACTAAGCTGGGGGGCAGTGTTAGCTGTGAGGAGGATGCTAGGAGACTGCAAGGTGACTTGGATAGGCTGGGTGAGTGGGCAAATGTTTGGCAGATGCAGTATAATGTGGATAAATGTGAGGTTATCCATTTTGGTGGCAAAAACAGGATAGCAGACTATTATCTAAATGGTGGCCGACTAGGAAAAGGGGAGCTGCAGCGAGACCTGGGTGTCATGGTACACCAGTCATTGAAAGTGGGCATGCAGGTGCAGCAGGCAGTGAAGAAAGCGAATTGTATGTTAGCTTTCATAGCAAAAGGATTTGAGTATAGGAGCAGGGAGGTTCTACTACAGTTGTACAGGGTCTTGGTGAGACCACACCTGGAGTATTGCGTACAGTTTTGGTCTCCAAATCTGAGGAAGGACATTATTGCCATAGAGGGAGTGCAGAGAAGGTTCACCAGACTGATTCCTGGGATGTCAGGACTGTCTTATGAAGAAAGACTGGATAGACTTGGTTTATACTCTCTAGAATTTAGGAGATTGAGAGGGGATCTTATAGAAACTTACAAAATTCTTAAGGGGTTGGACAGGCTAGATGCAGGAAGATTGCTCCCGATGTTGGGGAAGTCCAGGACAAGGGGTCACAGCTTAAGGATAAGGGGGAAATCCTTTAAAACCGAGATGAGAAGAACTTTATTCACACAGAGAGTGGTGAATCTCTGGAACTCCCTGCCACAGAGGGTAGTCGAGGCCAGTTCATTGGCTATATTTAAGAGGGAGTTAGATGTGGCCCTTGTGGCTAAGGGGATCAGAGGGTATGGAGAGAAGGCAGGTACGGGATACTGAGTTGGATGATCAGCCGTGATCATATTGAATGGCGGTGCAGGCTCGAAGGGCCAAATGGCCTACTCCTGCACCTAATTTCTATGTTTCTATGTTTCGAAGGCAGGGAATGGGGTACTATTGTGGATGATCAGCCATGATCACATTGAATGGCGGTGCTGGTACGAAGGGCTAAATGGCCTACTCCTGCACCTATTGTATATGTCTATATATATATATATATATATATATATATATATATATATGAAAGCAATAATTTATTTTCAAACGTTGACTGCTCATGCAACATCAGTGTATAATTTATTAACCAATGATACGAACCTCTGAGTAATCTATTATGCGTTAATTCAATATTCTGACAAGTGAGGGTTAGGGGGCACTGCTCTGGCGACTGCCTTGTCAGCAGCGCGTCAGTTTTTTTCAACTTTTCTTATTTTTTAGTATGTTTTAAAGTATGTATTTTGTGTTTCTCGGTGTGTTTTGGATGGGGGGGGGGTTGTGGGGGGGTAATGGGGAAACCGCTTCGGTCGCCTCCTCCATGGAGAGGAGACTTTTTCCAGGTCGCCTCCCCCGTGGCCTAACATCAAGGATCGGCGCGGCCTTTCCCGGAGGCGCGCCCGGGACTTCAGTGGCGGGCGCAGCGTGGACTCTCGGCGTGGAGCGGGTGAGCCCTCGCTGGGGCTCACTGGAGGGGAGCGCTCCGTTTCGCTGGCCCGGGGCAGCCGGCAGCCTGAAGTCGCAGCCTGAAGTCGCGGTCTGCACAGCTCCAGCTGGTGCGGCGTCTACAGCCCGGGATCCCTCGTGGGGGACCCGGGGGAAGAAGAAGCCATCACTGCCGGCCGCGGCCAACTTCTACTGCGGGGCCGGCATGGACTTACCATCACCCCTGGAGGGGAGCTTTGACCGCCGGCCCTGCAGTCTACGGTGCTTCTGGCTGCGGCGGGGCCTTTAAATCTCGACCGCCGGCCTGCGGCCTACAACAATCTAAAGCCGCGGTCTCCGGTGAGGAAGAGCCGATCCTGGACTGACTGGACTCTGGTCCTGTCCACGAGGGGGGGGGGGGGAAGTGGAGGAGGACTGGCCAAATTTTTGTGCCTTCCACCACAGTAATGAATGCTGTGGTGGATGTTTGTGTTACATTTTTATTGTGTGTTCTTTATTATTGTATCGCTGCTGACAACCCAAGGGGCGGGGCGCTACTCTGTGAGCGACTCGCGGCGCGCTGCTCCCGTATGTTTGCATGTTTTCTGAGTTGTTTAGTGTTTTTCTGAGAGTCATTAAGTGCGGTATTTAACGACAGCAAGTATGACTACCACGGTAATCTTTGTACTTGCTTTTGAGATCTGTGCACACTGTGTGTGCTCGCAGAAGTCTGTGTTGTATGACTGCTTGTCAGTACATTGTCCTGTTTGTATGTGTAGCCGCGTCAAAGAAGATTTTCTGTTGCGACAGACAATAAAGTTTTCTGAATCTGAATCTGAATCTGAATTATTATTGGAGAAGATCTGCACATGCACTAATCAAAATGTGCGCATTAACAATATTTGTTTTTGAAGGTGGCTTCTAAAATAATCAATGACATTATGTTGGTAGACAAAAATGCTGGAGAATCTCAGTGGGTGAGGCAGCACCTATGGAGAGAAGGAATAGGTAACGTTTCGGGTCGAGATCCTTCTTCTACATTATGTTAGTTCTTTGGGGACTTACATGGCTCTGACTAATTGATCTTTATGTTCTGTTGAGTATCAACAGTGTATTTCATGGAGGTTGATCTATCCGGGAATACATGGTCCTTTTCCCAGCCCAATGTCCAGGGTAAAGGTCATCAGCATATTGAAGGAGGGACTCAGAACCTTTGGGATGCACACGTTGAAAGTGGGATGATTTAAAGGGCAAGCACAAAAACATAGCCTCGTGGGCCTGTCCCACTTAGGCAATTTTTCAGGTGACTGCAGGACACTGTCAAGTTTCCGGCAGTCGCCTGAAAAACTGGCAACTGGAACGGCGACTGTCAGAGTGGAACACATGCGCACACACACACACACATCGCTTCCTTCAACAGCCCGTTATGCAGGCGGGGGACAGGGCAAGCGGGGGGAACGCCGTCTGAGTGAAATTCACACGGTGCAAAGCCAAGGTGATACCGCGATGAACAGGAAGGTTAGCGCTGTAATTAAGACGACTAAAGCACAGTGTACGGTAAGTCCATCAAAAGAGGGAGGGAGGAGGGGCGGGAGTGGAGGGGCGGGAGTGGAGGTGCGGGAGTGGAGGTGCGGGAGTGGAGGGGCGGGCGTGGAGGGGCGGGCGTGGAGGGGCGGGAGTGGAGGGGCGGGAGAGGAGGGGCGGGCGTGGAGGGGCGGGAGTGGAGGGGCGGGCGTGGAGGGGCGGGAGTGGAGGGGCGGGAGAGGAAGGGCGGGCGTGGAGGGGCGGGAGTGGAGGGGCGGGAGAGGAGGGGCGGGAGAGAAGGGGCAGGAGAGGAGGGGGTAAAGGGGGGGGGCGGGAGAGGAGGGAGAAGGAGGGAGAAGGAGGCTACTTTTAATAAGCCAGACATACACGGCTGTGAAGCTCGGCGGACATTAACATTACCGGTCGGTTATCCTTGGTTCTGAAAACTACTGCTTACGTTTTTTTTCCCAATGAGCCAATGAAATTCACCGGTCAGCACCGGCTACAACCGACGAGAACCTTAGACAACCTTCGACCTCCTGGCGACCCACCTACGGCACGAGAATTCTCTCTACTCTCCATGGCGGCTTCATTCTAGTTGCTGCTAATTTTTCAACATGTTGAAAAATTTGCGGTGACCGTAATGAGGCCGCGACTAGTTGCTGGAATGCGGGAACTCCTCACGACCATGACGGCAACTCCCCGGCAACCACCCGCGAACATGTATGACTGAAGTCATGGTCTCATGCAGTCGCCTAAAAAGTCGTCTAAGTGGGACAGGCCCAATATTAGAGGTATCAGTTAGAGAGGGTTTATGTTTCATATTAATGCCCAGCATACAATTGCCACAAATAAGGCTGCCATTTTTTTGTGGGAAAACTGGAGACACTGAAATAGTTTTAAATCATGGGAGTATTGACATTTAGAAGAAACCACAATTACTGACGATCTCTGGATATGTTTACGGTGCTTCAATGTTATGTGACATTGTTCATTGTGTTCGATCCATTTTAAACTACTGCAAATCCCTGTGACTCACTTAGCTGCACATTAAAAATCAGCATCCATCTTGCACTCTGTAGTGCTCAAGGTACCATTTAGTGCACAATTTGAGTTCTAAACACTGGAGGCTAGTTTACAAACTCTTACACAATCTTTGTGGGTATAATAAATATACTGTGGTGAGACTGATTTGGCTCCCTGCAGCTTGAACCATTTAGGATCTGCCAGCTTCATTCAAGGTGTATCCAGCAAAATCACTCAATCAGATTATTGCAGACATTTGGGCAAACTCGTTGTTTTTTATATACCACGCTAAACATCTTTGCATGAAATTAAATCATATAATGACTTGGGGCATTTGGCCCAGTTGAAGACAACAATTTTACCTTGCTCTGTTAAAGTCTCCATTGGTGATAATCTCCATTTGTGATAATGTTAGTCAAAAGACAATGATTGAGAGCATGTAATTGTCATATGTACTGAAAATGGAACACTTAAATTCTTACTTTCAGCAGCATAATGGGCCTGTAAACGCATAGATAACAAAATACGCAAAAAAACTCAATACATTTAAATCACCAATATTAGTGTAAAATGTCTCAAAGTGGAATCAAAACACGCCATAGTTCATTGTTTCATTCGTATTTACAGTGTTGAAACATATTAAATATGTATTTCCTCTTTCATGTATCCTGCAGTAGTCAAATAGCATGCAATGCAAATTGGATTAGATCCAATAAACATCTGATAAATATCATTCTTTATTTTCCTTAAAAGAGCTGAACTGATAAGTTGAATGCTATGTAAAATGCAAATGATTATATCCAGATATCATGTCAGTAATTGTGGTTTCTTCTAAATGTCAATACTCCATGATTTAAAACTATTTCAGTGTCTCCAGTTTTCCCACCAAAAAATGGCAGCCTTATTTGTGGCAATTGTATGCTGGGCATTAATATTAATCGGTGGGCGGCGCGACTCTCGTCAGCAGCGGCCTCTGCAGTCCGTCTGCGTTTTTATTATTTTATGTCTATGTTTTTATGTAGTTTTTGTTATTTTTTGTTGGGGTATGTGTGGGGGGGGGGGGGGGGGGGGGGTGGGTAACTTTTAAATCTCTCCCTGTATGGGAGACCCGACCTTTTCTTTGTCGGGTCTCCGTTGTCGTTGGGGCTGCAACGAGGAGCGGCCTCCAACAGGAAGACCGGGGGCTCTGGTGCCGACTACTCACCTCACCGTCGCGGAGCTGGCCGAGTCCAGAGCGGGTGGAGCGGTGGTGGAGCGCTGCTGCGGCCCGACCTCCGGAGGTTCAGAGGCTGCAACTGCGGGTCTGGCAGACGGCGGCACCGGGAGCCCGCGGGTCCCTGGGGGGAGACCGCTTTTCAGGGCTCCCGCAACGGCGACTTCTCCCGCCCGAGTTGCGGGGTTGAAGAGCTCCTGGAGCGGGGCCTTACATCACCGCCCCGCGCGGCTTGGAATGGCCGCGGGACTATGCGAGCGCCCGGGGGCTCTAACATCAAGAACCTGGTGTGCGACCTTGCATCACCCGGCGTGGCTTTAATGGCCGCGGGACATTTCGCCATCGCCCGCCGGAGGCTTTGACTTTGACTCTGACAACTGGGGGGAGAGTGCAGTGGAGAGATAAGTTTTTTTGGCCTTCCATCACAGCAATGTGATGGATGATTATGTAAATTATGTTGTGTCTTGGGTCTATTTGTTTGTAATGTATGGCTGCAGAAACGTCATTTCGTTTCGACCTCAAGGGGTCCAAATGACAAATAAATTGTATCGTATCGTATCGTATTTCTTCAAAATTCTTATCTATTTTAGGCATGAAGGAATGAAATCAAAATGAATATTGTCAGATGGGGAAACACTACAAAGTAGCTCACATTTGGACCATTATCATGACAGTCAACAAGTCAACTTGGATGAACTTTAAGATCCGCACTCTTCTGAAGTCCAGACATCGGGTATTCACGTCCGATGAAACAGTGGCCTACAAGAAGTCCAGATACGACCTTGATAAGGCCATCAAAAAGGCAAAAAGGGGCTTCTGCTCCAAACTGGAGGATGAGACAGATGTTCGGCAGCTGTGGCGGGGCCTGAATGCAATCACCTCCTACAAGGCGAAACCAGGAGGCAGCTCAAAGGTCGGCGACACATCACTCCCTGACGAGCTCAATGCATTTTGCGCACACTTTGATAGGGAGAATACTGAAGAGCCCCCATTCACTGTGATGGTATTTCAGGCTCAGTCACAGAGGCCGACGTCAGGAAATCCATCAGAAGGGGTGAAACCTCGAAAAGCGCCTGGACCTGATGGCATACCCGGTCGTGTTCTAAAAACCTGTGCGGACCAACTGGCTGGAGTTTTACGGACATTTTCAACCTCCCACTTCTGAGGTCTGAGGTCCCCACCTGCTTTAAAAGGGCATCAATTATACCAGTGCCCAAGAAGAGTAAGGTGACGTGCCTCAATGACTATTGACCAGTGGCACTAACGCCGGTGGTGATGATGTGCTTTGAGAGGTTGATCATGGAGCAAATCAACTCCTACCTCGACAAAAACCTGGGCCCACTGCAGTTCGCTTACCGCCACAACAGATCAACGGTGGATGCAATCTCACTGGCTCTCCACTCCGCTCTGGACCACTTGGACAACAAAAACCCATATGTCAGGCTGTTATTCATCGATTACAGCTCGGCATTTAACACAATCATCCCCTCCAAGCTGGTTACCAAATGCGCAGAACTGGGTCTCTGCACATCCCTCTGCAATTGGATCCTTGACTTCCTCATTCACAGACCACAGTCTGTTCGTATTGGTGGAAATGTGTCAGCCTCGATAACAATCAGCACGGGAGCACCTCAAGGCTGCGTGCTCAGCCCCCTGCTGTACTCACTCTATACTCATGACTGCGTAGCCGGTCACAGTGCGAACTCCATCACCAAGTTCGCTGACGACACCACTCTTGTGGGACATATCACTGATGGGGATGTCAGAGTACAGAAGAGAGATCGAGCAACTGTCCATATGGTGCCAGCACAATAACCTGGCCCTCAACACCAGCAAAACCAAGGAACTGCTTGTGGACTTCGGAAGGAGTAGGATGGGGATCCACAGTCCCGTTTATATCAATGGGTCGATGGTTGAAAGGGTCAAGAGCTTTAAATTCCTGGGCGTGCACATCTCTGAAGACCTTTCCTGGTCCGAGAACACTAATGCAATTATCAAGAAAGCTCATCAGCGCCTCTACTTCCTGAGAAGATTACGGAGAGTCGGTTTGTCAAGGAGGACTCTCTATAACTTCTACAGGTGCACAGTAGAGAGCATGCTGACCGGTTGCATCGTGGCTTGGTTCCGCAATTTGAGTGCCCTGGAGAGGAAAAGACCACAAAAAGTAGTAAAAACTGCCCAGTCCATCATCGGCTCTGACCTTCCTTCCATCGAGGGGATTTATCGCAGTCGCTGCCTCAAAAAGGCTGGCAGTATCATCAGAGACCCACACCATCCTGGCCACACACTCATCTCCCTGCTACCTTCAGGTATAAGGTACAGGAGCTTGAAGACTGCAACAACCAGGTTCAGGAATGGCTACTTCCCCACAGCCATCAGGCTATTAAACCTGGCTCGGACAAAATTCTGATTTTTGGTGGCCCATTATCTGCTATTTGCACTTTATCAGTTTATTTGTTTATGTGTGTATATATTTATATCGTGGCATATGGACACACTGATCTGTTTTGTAGTAAATGCCTACTATGTTCTGTGTGCTGAAGCAAAGCAATAATTTCATTGGTACACAAAAATGCTGGAGAAACTCAGCGGGTGCAGCAGCATCTATGGAGCGAAGGAAATAGGCAACGTTTCGGGCCGAAACCCTTCTTCATTGTCCTATCAGGGACACATGACAATGAACTCACTTGAACTTGAACTTGAACAAATGATTCCTATTTGCAAAGATGAGTGGAAATGTTTTTTTTAAATCATCAAATTTTGCACCAGAGTTAGTTAACTGAAAATCATTTTTTAATTAAAATTATTTTAATGTCTGACAAATTAATGTTGTTCTTCCAGTTTTAAAGCCTTTTTGTTTAGCTAACTTCTTATTGAAAGTGCTCCAACCTTTTATCCTCACACCAGCTTATCTTTTGACCTTTTTGGTTTCCTGTGATCACTCAGTATTTCTGTTTCAATGGGAATCTTATGTGGTTCACTGTGTAGAATAGCATTTTATATTTTGTATCATATTTTATATATTAATATTCCAGATTTAAGTTCTGCTTTTGCTTAAAAAAACCCAACCAGGCAGAATACTGAGGGGATGCTGACTGTACATATGCTTGAACAAATGATAACTTTCCAAGTGTGATTTAAAAAAAAAAGTTATATTCATCCCTTATATTGTGTTCAATTTTGGTCACGCAGCCAAAGGAAAGAGGCAGTGGAGAAAGTGAATGGCATGTTGGCCTTCATAACGAAAGGAGTTGCATATAGGTGCAAGGAGGTCCAACTGTATAGGGCCCTAGTGAGACCACACCTGGAGTATTGTGTGCAATTTAGGTCCCCTAATTTGAGGAAGGATATTCTTGCTATTGAGGAAGTGCAGCATAGGTTTACAAGGTTAATTCCCGGGATAGCAGGACTGTCATATGCTGAGAGAATGGAGCGGCTGGGCTTGTATACTCTGGAGTTTGGAAGGATGAGAGGGTATCTTATTGAAACATATAAGATTATTAAGGGTTTGGACACGCTAGAGGCAGGAAACATGTTCCGGATGTTGGGGGAGTCCAGAACCAGGGGCCACAGTTTAAAAATAAGGGGTAAGCCATTTAGAACACAGATGAGGAAACACTTTTTCTCACAGAGAGTTGTGAGTCTGTGGAATTCTCTGCCTCAGAGGGCGGTGGAAGCCAGTTCTCTGGATACTTTCAAGAGATAGGGCTCTTAAAGATAGCAGAGTCAGGGGATATGGGGAGAAGGCAGGAACGGGGTACTGATTGGGGATGATCAGCCATGATCATATTGAATGGCGGTGCTGGCTCGAAGGGCCGAATGGCCTACTCCCGCACTTATTGTCTATTGTCTATTGTTTATTAAGCTGCAAATAGTGCAGAGAAGATTTATGAGGATGTTGCCAGGACTCAGGGGGGTGAGCTATTGGGAGTGGTTGGACTGGCTAGGATTATATTCCTTGGAGTGCAGGATTTGAGGGGTGATCTTGTAGATATGTATTAAATCACGGTGAGTGTGAATGTAGGATGAATGCATAATCTCTTTCCCAGTGTTGGGGAATCAAGAACTAGAGGTATAGGTTTTAAGGAGTGAATGGACAGATTTAATATGAACCTGTGGGGCAAATTCTTCACACAGAGAGTGGTGAGTTTATGGGACAATTTGCCAGAAGTAGTTGAGATAGGAACAAAACTTGCATTAAAAATGCATATGTGCAAGTACATCAGTAGGAATGGTTTAGAGCGATATGGACCAAAGGGAAGTAGATGGGATTATCTTAGATGGGGCATCTTGGTCGGCATTGGTAAGTTGGGCTGAAAGGTCTGTTACCATGCTTTATGAATCAATCACCCTCAGCATATCTGGTGAATATACTACAATATTAGTTATAAATTATTTAGGCTCAGGAAAGTTGAAGGAATGAAAAAATATATATATACTTGATTATACAGTAATATATAAAGAACACGTGGGAATTTTTCTCCAACATGCTGTCTAATATTTCCTTCTCCACCAAGATCATTGCAATAGATTTACTGCTTATTATCCCAATCAGGGATTTAAACCCGTGTTCAATGGCCATAATTAATCCATTTAATTCAGGTTGGTCAACAGAGCTTCAGGTTTTTTGAAGTTGTGAATAACACTATATAAATTCACATCTTTCTTTTTTTCTGTTCTTGGACAAAGATAAATATCACCATTAAATATCGATGAGGTCACTTCTTTCCATTCAAACTTAATAGGTCTTTTTTAATGGATTAATCAAAAGCAGGATTTTTGTCCCTTTAGTAACACAAAACCTTTAACATGTTAAATGTCTCATTTAGTGGCATAATACATAAGTTCCATCATTTTCTTTCGCTTGAAGCTAGCACATAAATTCTAGTCCACTGACTTAAAAACTGATAAAATGGCAATTTGAGCACTTTGTTGGATGAAAAAAGACTTTGAAAAATGTGACAGATAAAAATATCTGGGTGGAGTTTCTATTTTGGAATCATTTCGGAAACCGTTGCCGAAATGCACACAAAATGTAATTTACTTGGTTATATTTTACATTTCCAATACAATTCGCTTGGCTTATCACAATGTAAAATTATCTGTGAAGCAATACAATTGGGCACTCTAATGAACCATAATTATTTCTGTTTCTTCCTGGTTGAAAACATTTCAAGGATCGCTGCAGTTAATATAGCTGAAAATGAATTTATCATCATTTAAGATCAATTAAAAAAGAATGGACAGTCCTTATCTACAGATGATTTCTCCTGCATTCCACTTTATAACTTTCCTTTCATTCGCTCCTCTCACCCTGAATGTTTTGATACTTTGATACATGATTATCTAAAACTTTTCCCTTTAACAAACGAACAAAGGGGACCATTGGGGAGCAAATGGAATACATTGTAACTCTTTACATACCTTGTGTCTGCAAAATAAATAATCTCACATTGACATGTCGCATGTGATAATAAAGTATCATTCATGACTGCGTAGCCCGTAATAGTGTAAACTCCATCATCAAGTTCGCTGACGACACCACTGTTGTGGGACGTATTACTGATGGGGATAAGTCCGAGTATAGAAGAGAGATCGAGTAACTGTCCCTATGGTGCCAGCACAATAACCTGGCCCTCAACACCAGCAAAACCAAGGAACTGATTGTGGACTTTGGAAGGAGTAGGATGGGGACCCACAGTCCCGTTTATATCAACGGGTGAGTGGTTGAAAGGGTCAAGAGCTTCAAATTCCTGGGCGTGCACATCTCTGCAGATCTTTCCTGGTTCGAAAACACTGATGGAATTATCAAGAAAGCACATCAGCGCCTCTACTTCCTGAGAAGATTACGGAGAGTCGGTTTGTCAAGGAGGACTCTCTCTAACTTCTACAGGTGCACAGTAGAGAGCATGCTGACCGGTTGCATCGTGGCTTGGTTCGGCAACTTGAGTGCACTGGAGAGGAAGAGACTACAAAAAGTAGTAAACACTGCCCAGTCCATCATCGGCTCTGACCTTCCTTCCATCGAGGGGATTTATCGCAGTCGCTGCCACAAAAAGGCTGGCAGTATCATCAAAGATCCACACCATCCTGGCCACACACTCATCTCCCTGCTACCTTCAAGTAGAAGGTACAGGAGCCTGAAGACTGCAACGACCAGGTTCAGGATTAGCTACTTCCCCACAGCCATCAGGCTATTAAACCTGGCTCGGCCAAAACTCTGAACATTAATAACCCATTATTTGTTATTTGCACTTTATCAGTTTATTTATTCATGTGTGTATATATTTATATACTGGTATATGGACACACTTATCTGTTTTGTAGTCAATGCCTATTAAGTTCTGTGTGCTGAAGCAAAGCAAGAATTTCATTTTCCTATCAGGGACACATGACAATAAACTCACTTGAACTTGAACTTGATTCATTCATTCTTATCAGTGAAAAGTAAATTGCTTCAGCCTTCACAGCTGCTACTAAATTAAATTAAATTAAATTTCTTTATTTATATAGCACATTTTTAGTCAACTTGCATTGACCCCAAAGTGCTTCACATAATTACATCCACACACACAGGCAAAGGTGGGTGAAGTGTCTTGCCCAAGGACACACACAGGCAAAGGTGGGTGAAGTGTCTTGCCCAAGGACACAATGACTGTATGCACTCCAAGCGGGATTCGAACCATCTACCTTCCGGTTGCCAGCCGAACACTTAGCCCATTGTGCCATCTGTCGTCCGAAGGTTTGAATAATTGCAACCTGCTCTACATTTCTTTCAGACCACATCTAAGTTTTATCTAAATATTAATGTTACTCCCCAATGGTCCCTCTTTGTTCCTGGCACCCCCCCCCCCCCATTGCTGGGACCTCCTTTGTCTCAGCGGTCCCCCCCACACCGGGTCCCAGTTCATTCTTTGTGGCACATCCTCGTCCAACCTCTGGCATCCACCCCTGTCCCGTCAGACCTCCGGCGCCCACTGCCGAAACTCAGCGTGTCTCAAATGACTCTTACAAACTTTTACAGATGCACCATAGAACTCACATTGACAGGTTGTATCACAACTCTGACAATTACAGCAAGAAATTGCAGAGTTGTCGATATAGCTCAATCTGTCATACAAACCACTCGGGGCAATTTACAGAGGCCAATTAACATAAAAACCCACACATGTTCGGAATGTGGTAGGAAAGTCATGCGGTCATAGAAACACAGAAACATAGAAAATAGGTGCAGGTGGAGGCCATTCGGCCCTTCGAGCCTGCACCGCCATTCAATATAATCATGGCTGATCATCCAACTCAGTATCCCATCCCTGTCTTCTCTCCATACCCCCTGATCCCTTTAGCCACAAGAGCCACATCTAACTCCCTCTTAAATATAACCAATGAACTGGCCTCAACTACCTTCTGTGGCAGAGAATTCCACAGATTCACCACTCTCTGTGTAAAAAATGATTTCCTCATCTCGGTCCTAAAAGACTTCCCCCTTATCCTTAAACTGTGACCTCTAGTTCTGGACTTCCACAACATCAGGAATAATCTTCCTGCATCTAGCCTGTCCAACCCCTTAAGAATTTTGTAAGTTTCTATAAGATCCCCCCCCAATCTTCTAAATTCTAGCGAGTACAAGCCGAGTCTATCCAGTCTTTCTTCATATGAAAGTCCTGACATCCCAGTAATCAGTCTGGTGAACCTTCTCTGTACTCCCTCTATGGCAAGAATGTCTTTCCTCAGATTAGGAGACCAAAACTGTACGCAATACTCCAGGTGTGGTCTCACCAAGACCCTGTACAAGACCCGGTCACAGGAAAAACATGTAAATTCCACACAGAGGGCACCCGAGGTCAGGATCAAACTAAATGCTATGGTGCTGTCTTCACTAAGGAGGACACAAACAATTTTCCTGATATAATAGCTGCACCCTCTGAGTTTCTCCAGCATTTTTGTGTACCTATGATTTTCCAGCATCTGCAGTTCCTTCTTGAACACTAGTATCAGGCTTCCAGTCTGAGAAGCTACCTTCCACCATCACCCTCAACTTCCTTCCATGAAGCCAATTTTCTATCCATCTCCCCTTGAATCCCATACGATCTAACCTTCCAGAGCAGCATACATAGAAACATAGAAACATAGAAAATAGGTACAGGAGTAGGCCATTCGGCCCTTCGAGCCTGCACCGCCATTCATTATAATCATGGCTGATCATCCAACTCAGTATCCTGTACCTGCCTTCTCTCCATACCCCCTGATCCCTTTAGGCGCAAGGGCCACATCTAACTCCCTCTTAAATATAACCAATGAACTGGCCTCAACTACCTTCTGTGGCAGAGAGTTCCAGAGATTCACCACTCTCTGTGTGAAAAATGTTTTTCTCATCTCAGTCCTAAAGGATTTCCCCTTTATCTTTAAACTGTGACCCCTTGTCCTGGACTTCCCCAACATCGGGAACAATCTTCCTGCATCTAGCCTGTCCAACCCCACACCATGAGGAGCCTTGTCGAATTCTTAACTGAAGTGTTCAAAATAGTTATGAGATGGTTTATATATTTTAGATATATCTGTACTTTTAGAATTAGGTTGATATTTATCAACATAAATATGTTGATGAATATGCCACGAATATAAAGCAGGATAGTAAAAGCTTTGTTAGGTATGTGAAGAGGAAAATATTAGTTAAGACCAAAGTTGGACCCTTGAAGACCGAAAAAGGTGAATTTATTATGGGGAACAAGGAAATGGCAGATGAGTTGAACAGGTAATTTGGATCTGTCTTCACTAAGGAGGACACAAACAATTTTCCTGATATAATAGCGGCCAAAGGATCTGGGGTGACGGAGGAACTGAAGGAAATCCACATCAGCAGGAAATGGTGTTGGATAGACTGATGGGACTGAAGGCTGACAAATCCCCAGGGCCTGATGGTCTGCATCCCAGGGTACTTAAGGAAGCAGCTATAGAAATCGTGGATGCATTGGTGATAATTTTCCAATGTTCTATAGATGCAGGATCAGTTCCTGTGGATTGGAGGGTAGCTAATGTTATCCCACAGCAGAATCACCCAGAAGTCAAGTCAAGTCAAGTCACTTTTATTTATATGGCACATTTAAAAAAACAACTCTCATTGGCCAATGTGCTTTAAATTGGTGGAGGTTGTAACGTTATATAACATTGGTTCATGGATTAAATACAAAAATCACTACATACATATAGCCCTCGCTCAGAGGACGTCAAGAAATGCTTGGGAGTAGAAATTAGTTTTAAGTCTAGACTTAAAGGAGTCGATGGAGGGGGCAGTTCTGATGGGAAGAGGGATGCTGTTTCACAGTCTAGGAGTTGCAACCACAAAGGCGCGGTCGCCCCTGAGCTTATGCCTAGACCGCGGGATGTTCAGTAACCCCAAGTCGGCCGATCTGAGGGACCTGGGGGTGGAGTGGTGGATAAGCAGACTTTTGATGTAGGGCTTTGTAGACTAGTAGATCTGGATCTTGAAAATAATTCGGAACCGCACAGGGAGCCAGTGGAGAGAGGCCAGGATTGGGGCGATGTGGTCCCTTTTTCGGGTGCCCGTCAGGAGTCTCGCTGCGGCGTTTTGGACCAGTTGCAGGCGGGACAGGGAAGATTGGCTGATGCCAGTGTAAGTTGCAGTAATCTAGGTGGGAGGAAATAAATGGGTGGATGATCTTTTCGAGGTCATCAAACTGGAGTAATTGTTTTATTTTAGCTTTCGTCCGAAGCTGAAAGAAGCTAGAACACACAGACAATTTAATTCAGTGACATTTCTATTCTGTGCTACATGGTGACACACCCATCATGGCAACTCTCAGCTTTCACTGTAAATATTCCTCGTTCTCAGCAGGTAGTTGTCCTTTCTATCTTGCAGATTAAATATCAGTTTTATTTAGTTTTTTACCATGTTGGTTATTTTTGGCAGGTAACAACATACTATTTTGTAAGCATATGGTATTGAACCAATTTAATTCCAACAGTTGTGAGAAGAAAGGTGAAACATTAAGTGGGAGAGAACATAGCAGGGAGGAAGAGAAAAATAGCAGAAACAAGAAAACACCATTGAAAAGAAAGAGATTGCATGAATAACAGCATATAAGAGAGAAATAAATATCAAAGAGGAGAGAGGTAGAAAAGAGGCCAGGTTGGGATGGGTATTTGATTATACTGGCTGCTTTTCTAAGGTGGCAAGAAGTGACAATGGTGGTCTTTTGTATAAAGGGCTGGGCAACTGCAATTTCTTGTGGACTTGGGCAGAGCTGTTCCCAGACCAAATTGTTTGAGTTTGAGTTTATTATATTGTCGCATGTATCGATGAACAGAGAAAGGCGTTTAGTTTAGTTTAGAGATAGAGTGCGGAAATAGGCCCTTCGGCCCACCGAATCCGCACCGACCAGTGATCCACGCGCATTAACACTATCCTACACACACTAGGGACAATTTACATTAAAACCAATCCAATTAACCCTCAAACCTGTACGTGTTTGGAGTGTGGGAGGAACCAAAGATCTCAGAGAAAACCATGGGCAGAACGTACAAACTGCGTACAGACAGCACCCGTAGTCGGGATCGAACCCGGGTCTCCGGCGTTGCAAGCGCTGTAAGGCAGCAACGCTACTGTTGCGGCGCCGTGCCGCCCATGCATACTAATTTGTTGCATGCTAACTAGTTTGCGGAAAGACAATACATGATTATAATCCAGCCATCCACAGTGTACAGAGACATGATAAAGGAAATGGCGTGAATAACGTTTAGTGCAAGATAAAGTCCAGTAAAGTCTGATCAAAGATAGTCCAATGGTCTCCAATGAGGTAGACAGTAGCACAGGACAGCTCTCTAATTGTTGGTAGGATGCCCAACAGTGTGCTTTCTATGGGGCTGCTGTAGACGTTTGTAAGATTCATTGGGGACATGTCAAATTTCCTCAGTCTCTTCATGAAATAGAGGCATTGGTGTTTTGTATGAGCAATGGTGATGAATGAGACATCTGGAAGAGGAAAACTGAAATCAAGGAAGAAACAGATAAGAATAATTCAAGGTACACAAAATTGCTGGAGAAACTCAGCGGGTGCAGCAGCATCTATGGAGCGAAGGAAATAGGCGACGTTTCGGGCCGAAACCCTTCTTCAGACTGATGAAGGGTTTCGGCCCGAAACGTCGCCTATTTCCTTCGCTCCATAGATGCTGCTGCACCCGCTGAGTTTCTCCAGCAATTTTGTGTACCTTCGATCTTCCAGCATCTGCAGTTCCTTTTTGAACACAAGAATAATTCAAGAATAGTTATGTGGAAAACAAACGGACAGAGACAATGAAACCAATGAAGGGAGAGAGACATGTTACAAGGGCTCAACACCTCTATTTCTTTGTCCTCAATGTTTTTTTTTCTATCTTTTGTTGTAGATTAACGGTGACAATATTCTAGCCAAAACCTTGCTGATTAATTTTTGATTAAGTTCGAATAAATCCTTCAGTGCCAGCATAGTCTCATGTTGAGTTCCTTACATAGCTGAAGATAGACACATTTCCTTACATCTGTAGCTCCCTGCACAGAAAACAATTGTGGCCATTGGCTCTGTGATATGTGTTTTGATGTCAGCCAGCAGCTTGCTTGTAGGCTGTCATCTTGTAAAATTGTTGCCATGAGCCAGAAAAATCCAATTGTATTGAAAACCTTACATTACAACTGGCTCCATGATAAATAATTTCCTATTGTGTCACACCCATGCAGATAGCAGGAAAAGAATGCAGGGGGGAGAGCTGCAATGGGTTCTGCATTGATTTCATCTTATTAATGTACAGCCTTTGGTTGATTGTAAGGTACAGATTGGGAACTGGCACTTCAGCCCACTGATTCCATGCGGACCACTAATTCTTCGTTCACACTAGATCTATGATATTCCACTTATGCATTGACTTCCCTGCGCTCTAGGGGCAATTTGTGGAGGCCAATTAACGTACAAACCCACACGCCTTTGGGATTTGAGAGGAAACTGGTGCACCTGGAGGAAACAATCGTGGTCACGGGGAGAACGTGAAAACTCCACACAGAGAGCATCGAGGTCACTATCGAACTCGGGTCTCTGGTGCTGTGAGGCAGCAGCTCTACCAGCAACGCCACTGTGGTGAACTAACCACAGCATAATCAAGGATGCCAGCATAATCAAAAGGGCACCAGCTTAATCAATGACGAGTCGCACCCTGGCCACTCCCACTTCTCCCCTCTCTCATCAGGCAAAAGGTATAGAGGTGTGAAGTGCATACTGCCAGATTCAGGACAGTTTCTTCCCAGCTGTTGAAAAGCAACTAAACTATCCTGCCAACAACTAGAGAGCAGACCTGAACTATTATCTACCTCATTGGAGACCCTCAGATTATCTTTGATCGGACTTTACTGGCTTTATCATGCACTAAACGTTATGCACATTATTCATTTTATCACGCATCTGTGCACTGTAGATGGCTTGATTGTAATTATGCATTATCTTTCCACTGACTGGTTAGCACACAACAAAAGCTTGTCACTGTCCCTTGGTGCACGTGACAATAAACTAAACTAAACTAAACTAAACTAAACTAACAAAAATCAATATGACCAACATTTTCTGATACACAGTCTGAGTGTTATTTGAGAGTTTCTTCATAATTCCTTCATCCCTTCTGTTTTCCTCTATGTATTCCTTGCCAATATGGGCTGAACATAAGGTCCCACATAAGAGATTAGTATACAAACTTAAAGCACACGGTATTGAAGGTTCAGTATTGATGTGGATAGAGAACTGGCTGGCAGACAGGAAGCAAAGAGTAGGAGTAAACAGGTCCTTTACAGAATGGCAGGCAGTGGCTAGTGGGGTACCGCAAGGCTCAGTGCTGGGACCCCAGCTATTTACAATATATATTAATGATTTGGAGGAAGGAATTGAATCCAACATCTCCAAGTTTGCTGATGACACGAAGCTGGGGGGAAGTGTGAGCTGTGAGGAGGATGCTAGGAGGCTGCAAGGTGACTTGGATAGGCTGGTTGAGTGGGCAAATGCATGGCAGATGCATTATAATGTGGATAAATGTGAGGTTATCCACTTTCGGTGGCAAAAACAGGAAAGTAGACTGTTATCTGAATGGTGGCCGATTAGGAAAAGGGGAGATGCAACGAGACCTGTGTGTCATGGTACACCAGTCATTGAAAGTAGGCACCTGCATGCCTATTGAAAGTAGGCATGCAGGTGCAGCAGGCAGTGAAGAAAGCGAATGGTATGTTAGCATTCATAGCAAAAGGATTTGAGTATAGGAGCAGGGAGGTTCTACTGCAGTTGTACAGGGTCTTGGTGAGACCACACCTGGAGTATTGCGTACAGTTTTGGTCTCCAAATCTGAGGAACGACATTCTTGCCATAGAGGGAGTACAGAGAAGGTTCACCAGACTGATTCCTGGGATGTCAGGACTTTCATATGAAGAAAGACTGGACAGACTCGGCTTGTACTCGCTAGAATTTAGAAGATTGAGGGGGGATCTTATAGAAACTTACAAAATTCTTAAGGGGTTGGACAGGCTAGATACAGGAAGATTGTTCCCGATGTTGGGGATGTCCAGAACAAGGGGTCACAGTTTAAGGATAAGGGGGAAATCTTTTAAGACCGAGATGAGAAAAACATTTTTCACACAGATAGTGGTGAATCTCTGGATTTATCTGCCACAGAAGGTAGTTGAGGCCAGTTCATTGGCTATATTTAAGAGGGAGTTAGATGTGGCCCTTGTGGCTAAAGGGATCAGGGGGTATGAAGAGAAGGCAGGTACAGGATACTGAGTTGGATGATCAGCCATTATCATATTGAATGGCGGTGCAGGCTCGAAGGGCCGAATGGCCTACTCCTACACCTATTTTCTATGTTTCTATGTTTAGAAACATATGAATGGCCTTTATCCTCGAATGAATTGTTTCTATGAATGGCCTTTATCCTTGAATGAACTATTCTGTGCTTTACCAATAGACTTTATGAATGCCTTTCAAAAGGCGGCTCCAAGTCGACCTCAATATGAGGTACAAAGGAAATGCAACTTAAGATAAGAAGAATGCAAATAAGCTGCTCAATCATTAAAAAATAAAATGATATAAATATTAAGCACTCATTTGAGCACCTGACCCTCCTGATAGATCCAAACAAATGATCTCAGTTTATACAGATGAGGACTAAATTACTACATTATCAAATAAATGTAAATATTATCATGCAGTTCTTGCAGAGAATAAACTAAAATACTTTTAAAGCTGGTAATAGTAGTTGCAGTTCAAGAAACATTGAAGTATGCATCAGCAAAGTTTACATTGGACATATCAGATCTGGCCTAGGAGATTTATTACCTTAATTTATTTAAAAACATCCGACATCACTTTGACTATAATGTGGGCTGTCCTCAAGAAGTTGCCATTAACTAGTTCCTTAAGCCCCTGTCCTACTTAGGAAACCTGAACGGAAACCTCTGGAGACTTTGCGCCCCACCCAAGGTTTCCGCGCGGTTCCTGGCCAGAGTTGTCGTTCAAGACAGGCACGGAGTTCATTGTGAAAGATGGAGGATGTTGGTTCATAGTTGATTTAACTTGCATGTGCAACATAGACTTTTCAGTATATGGAACTTCATTACTGTCTAACAACTGATTTCCTTAGGATCTTTATGGCATGCATCAATCTCAAAGATGCATACTATTCAGGTCCCATTCACAGGAGGAAAAACCGGTGTTTGGACTGCACTAAGCTCAAAAACACTTGTTGTGGCTTATCTGGATGATATTCCAAACGCCGCAACTATATTTGAGAAATTGAGGTTCCTCATCCATCCAGTTAAATTTAAATCGATATCAACTAGAGTTATTGATTATACGGATTTACCTTTAACTATTAATTTATCTGCGACTCCGCCCCGGGGCAAGAGATTGGAATCAATAGAACCCTGTAACAACCTTGTTTTCAAGCAGTCTTCTATTCATCAAGTATAATTGGCAATATAGCAGCTGTGTTTCAGCTGTGCAATTGGACCTTTGCATTATCATAACTTACAACATGCAAAGTAATACCTCTCAAGTGCCATAGTACCTCTTAAGTGCTCGTTGGAACACCAAATATCAATATGTTTGCGTCCAGGCTCATTCACCAGTTGTAAAACATGTGGCATCACAGTGGCAAGAGATACATTCTCGCTACTCGGGGGAGGAATGTTCTTTTATGTTGTTTCTACATTTTGTCTCATCAGTCGGGTCTTGTAATAAATTCAGCAAGATCCCGCTTCAGGGTTTCATACTGTCTGACTGGCCTATGCAGCCATGGTTTCCCGCATATGTTGGGAATAATAATAGAACATTATATGGGTTTCTAAACATAAAACTTTGCTGGTTCAGCTTGGGACTCGGGAAACCAGCCTCTGCATGATTAATCAATTCATTGCCTTACAGAATCTGTGAAGACTGCTCTTGCGGCTCGGGTTGTCAGACCGATCCATGTTTGTGCTCACTGCAGAGTGCAGGGATAGCACCAAAAAAGCAGTACATTTCCTCTTCAGGAGATGGGAAGCATTCTGTTTAAATGCTATGTTACATATTATGGCATGGACACTGATGTCTTAGACTTCATTTTCATTTGGGTCCTGGACAATAATTTAAGTTATAGTCCCATTAACTGTGCCAACGTGCTTTCTCATCATATTTGCTGCAGTGAGCAGGACCTACTCTGTCGGGTCTCACCCTCTGATATCCAGTTCATTAGGATATCTTTAACACTAGTTCTCCCAGACCAAAGTACACAAAAGTATGGGATATTGACATTGTTATTCCCTTGGCGCTGTTCTCAGTGCAACGGGTCCAGTCATTACATAAATTGCGACTGGACAGGATGGCTACACTTGCTAATAATATAATATTTCATGTTTACGATTTAGTTAAGCAGGGCAGCCCAGGGGTGTCAGGTCTCAAACTAGTTCTCATGGCATACCCCATGCACCTTCGGTTATGTGTGGTCACACATTTACAACATTACATCAAGGTCATCAAGAGACTTAGAGGCTCAGATACTAGCAATGTTTGTTAGTTACAATAAACCTCATAAGAAGGTATCAGTTCAGACCATGTGCAGGACGTTAAAACGGGGTTTTGGCGTATACAATAGATACTAATTTTCTATCTCACTCCACCAGGGCTGCTACAACATCAGCAACAAGGGTTATGTATGGTCCTATGGACCACATCCTACCGATTGCAGGATGATCTAACGAACGAGTTCCAAACATTTTATTTTAACCCATTGCCAGACCAGGGGTATTTGCCAACTCTATTTTAGGTTTTATTTTATAGTTTCCCCGGATTAAAGGGGTTACTATTATTATTATTTGTTCATTTATCAGCATCAGCATGTTTTAAATCTATGTCATGTCTGTATGCTTTAAGAATGTTTCCCTTATCTGTGGTCAACTGATGCAGTCGTGCTTGTGTGGACTCGTTTTACCACGGCATGAAATCCCAGAGCTTCAAAATCTTCACGTAGTCACTCACGTGACTCCGAAGTAAAATAGTAAGATTAAACGAGAACTTACCAGTTTGAAGTTTGATATTTATTTTATGAGGAGTTATGATGATCGATTACGTGCCCTCCGCTCTAGACCCTCGTAACATAAATATCTTCTGGAAGTTCTAGTCAGCTCTAATCTTACTGCTTTAGTTCAACAACTGTTATCTGTGATTTCACACCGCTGCTTTGAAGATTGACGCGCATGCGGGCTGATGGCCTTCTTCACGTAATCATTCATCGTAACTCCTCATAAAATAAAGATCAAACTTCAAACTGATAAGTTCTCGTTTAATCTTACTATTCTTCTCATTAATCTTATCCTGCAGAGATATCTCATGCTCCCTATTTGCTCTGCGGATTTCCGACTTAGTAATGCTCCTCAATCCTCTGTATTCCTCCAGTGTTACATTTGATCCCAGCCGCCTGTATCTGAGCCATGCCGCCATGCCTCCTTCTTTTTCCTGACCAGATCCTTATCACTCTCTTATAATTCAGGGTTCCTTACTCCTATCTCCCATTCCCTCCACTCTAACAGGCACATGCATACCTCAAACTCTCTCTATCACACGTAAACACATTCCACTTTCCAGGGGTCCAATTATCAGTGAACAATGGATTCCAATCAACATCCTGTCATTTTCACACCTTATCCTTCTATATCTCGAGATTCCCTCTCCTCGGACTCTCAGTTTGAATAAGGGTCTCAACCCGAAACATCACCCATTCCAGAAATGTTGCTTGCAGTTCCTTCATACACAACTTTTACATGTTTTGGCTTAAGGGCCTGTCCCACTTACATGTCCTTGTCACGCAAATTACATTACCTCATGGTCGCGTTGAGGCGCACGGACATCGTATGGCCGCACGGGGCCGGTCCCACTGAGAAGCGCGGAGGGGTATGTAGTTGTGCGCGACATCGCGCGGGGCTCCGAAATTTTTGTGGTTAATGGTTATAAAAGGCTCGCCCACTGACTTCAGTTATTTGCCTGAACTGGTGATCATTTTTGGCATTTTTAGTTTTTAGATCAAAGGTACGGTCTGTGATGAGGGAGCAGAGAATGATACAACAGAATGATATAACAAAATGATATGCAGACTCACAGAGCTGTGATGAGATGGCTAAATAAACAAAATACATTGCTTGGGGCAGTATAAATGAGAACTATGGAGGAAATCAGCATACTAAATTGAAAGAAATGCAAACAATGCACAACTTACCTGCTTCACCTGGGAAGGGTTTTCGTGACCCAGAATGGAGGGGAGGTGGAAAAATGACCAGCTATAGAATCTATGTGGAAAATTCGTATTACCTTTAGTTCTGAAAGAAAAGAGCTAAACATTAGCTTAGAATAATGAGAGGATGAAAACTCTATAACAGAGAAAAAAAAATCATAGCGGATAGAACCTAGAATACATAGAATAAGACAGCACAGGATCAGGCCTTTCAATCCACAATAATAGCCCTTCAGCCCACTGAACATGATGTCCAGTTAAAGGAATTTACTCTGCCCTGCACATCATTCATATCCCTCCATTCCCTACATATCCATGTGCCCATGTATAAGCCTCTTAAAGACCACTATTGTAGCTACCTCTACCCTCACCCATGGCAACGCATTCTTGACATCCACAATACTCACTAAAAAAACCTGCCCTGCACATCTCCTTTAAACTTTACTCCTCTCACCTTAAAGCTATGTCCCCTAGTCTTTGACATTTCCACCCATAGGAAAAAAGGTCCTGACTGTCTACCTTATTATTGGCACTCATAATGTAATTTTTTAATATAAATCAGAGGTTGCCAAAAAAATAAAATTGTTTTATTTTAGGTCTTAATTAAAATTGACACTCGTGTGTTTCTATTTGTGCATAGGCAAGAACATAATTACAGTTGACCTTTGAGTAGATTAATTATTGTTTTGTTTTCTTATTAAATAAAAATAGACTGATTAGTTCAAGGAATGTGCTAATTCCCTGTGCCCGAGAACAAATTACGTTTGATATTTCCCACATACTTGTTCTAAATGTTCGGTGTCTGAACCAATGTTTCATTCCAGGAAATTATTAACAAGAATACATTCTACCTCTATGTTTTTTTGAAAATAGAGTGGTATTTAATGCCCCAATGATTCATACACAAATTAACACTTCAACAGGTGCGTAGATATGGCTTTGGTATTATTAACTGGGATATTTCTGGGGCTGATCTAAAGCAAGTAATCTAATGTAAAACACATGGTGCTGGAGTAACACAGTGGGTTAGGCAGCATCTGCGGAGGGAATGGATAGGTAATGTTTTGGGGTCAGGACCCTTCTTCTTCATACTCCATTACCTCTACAGATGCTGCCTGACCTACTGAGGTACTCCAGCACTTTGTGTTTTACTCAAGATTTCAGCATCTGCTGATGTTTGTGTCTGCAAGTAACCCAACACTTGAACAAATGACAACACTTGTGCTCAGTCTTTCAAGGCCTACTGGATCTTCCTGTTGCTAATCATTTATACCCCGTTCCCATACCGACCTTTCTGTCCTTAGGCCTCCTCCAGTGCCAGAGTGAGGCCGCACGCAAACCAAAGGAACAGCAACTCATATACTGCTCGGGTAGTTCTCCAATTTTAGGTAATATCTAACAACTCCCCCCTCCACTCCCACAAGCATATTTCTACCCCCCTCAACAACGACCCCCCACCCCACCCCACCTTCCCTGTGGTCCCTGCCCCCTCCATCTACACTCCTCCCTCTGGCTTTACAATTCACAACTCTTTCATCCTTTTGCATCACAACTATTTTTTTCTATCTCTGGCTCTTGTCAAACCATCTGCCTGTCAATGCGTTCCATGCACTCACTACCCTCTATGTGAAAAAACGTGCCCCACATATCTACTTGAAACTTTGAACCTCTCATCTTAAACCTATGTCTTCTAGTATTTGATTTTTCCATCCTAGGGAAAGGGTTCTGACTGTCAAGTGTGCTTTATAGTCACCTGTCTTGAAACAGAAAAATTAAATTCTTACTTGCAGCAGCCAACAGATATGTAAACATACAACTCTGTAAAATGTCACACTGTAAAACCCACAATAAACAACAACAATAAACTCAGTATATGTATAAAACACAGACAAATAAATAGACAATAAGTGTGTAAAGTCAAAAATTATGCTTCCAAGATAATTCAGAACTTATTTGGAAGTTTAAGTGTTTATCCCATCTATGCCTCTTATAATTGTATATACTTCTATCAGATCTCCATGCAACCTCCACTCCGGCATTCGAGTCAAACCAACCAACCCACTCCCTGTAGATAATACCCCCTAATCCTGGCATCATTCTGGGAAACCTCTTGTGCACCCTTTCGAAAGCCTCCACATCCTTCCCTGTAATGGGGTAACCAGAACTCAACACAATACTCTAAATGCAGCCTAACCAAAGTCCTCTAAAGCTGCATCTTTAACTTCAAACTGTGACGAAAACTTTTATTCTTCTATTATTTGGTTATTATCGTGCTGCACTATTGGTAGCTCTCAATAGGCAACCTGCTATTCTGTTCCATATATTGCATTGGAATTTTCTTCCTTGACTGTAAAGAAAACTGGAAAGGCATGAAAGGGAAATGCAAGGTGTTTTATAAGTGCACTTTCTGGTTTTAATAGCCCACAATCACCAAATAGCACCAAATGTTTTTTTTATTATGAACATCAGTATTTATTCTATTGCATCTCATCACTATCGGCATTCCCATTGTAAGGTGAACTGTTATAAACTCCATTCAAAAGTAATTTAGGAGTCAAACATTTGTTATTTGTTATTCCTTTCTTTGTGATATGGTTTTTGTTATCATTGCACCTTTGCAAAACTCCCTTTAATGGTTCCCATTAAGGCAAACAGTAATATTATACTTCAACGAAAGAGGTTTGTAAGAATATAAATAATTTAAAATCTCAAATGGGTTCCAAATTGAATATTCCAGTTATAGCAATAGCTATGTTAAAAAAAATAAGAATAAATTACAGTCTTTAAAATCTGGTTAAAACTCATTGCCACATGAAATAATTACTCTGATGCCCTATGTGAAAATGAAAAGGTTTTTGCCACAACCCCTTGGTTGCGGGGAAAATCAGGCTACTAGTTTTCACCTCTTGTTATTTTATCGGCATTGATAAATTTCCAAATGAGCCCTCTGCAATAGTTATCCTCATCTAACGGCTGTCAAGTGGAAATAGAGTACGGAGATGAGAAGATTGGAAAAACCAAACTCAAATTGGACTGATCTAATTAGGGCTGAGATAGCTTTCAATGGTCTGCACAAATCAGCACCTTCTAATCATAAAGTTTGCAGCTCACACGAAAGCAATTCACCAGAGACACTGGATCAATTCACACACCTAATAAATTGATCATTTCCTGGGAATTCTTATTCTTCATGTGGATGTTCTGTGCTGAAGCGATATTAGCCTCTGCCGTTGCAGAGCTGCCAGGTTTCAGTCTTTCGATTCAGTTCAAGAGGAAGTTTGTTAATCCTGTTGAAACAAATAGCAAACTGGATTAATCCCCTTTTTAATCAATACACACCCTACATTTAGTATTTCTGTGGCTTGGAGGAAAGTCTTGTGCCCAGTCATGCATAAAACATGAAACTTTATGTCATCAAGAAGAAAGTCATACATTCCTATTGTGTTTTTTCTCTCTCTGACTCTTCATTCAAAAGGCGCAGAGGAATTACAGGGTGCACACACATACACACATGTAGAGCATAGAACAGTAAAGCACAGGAACAGGCCGTTTGGCCCACAATGTTTGTGGCAAACATGATGCCTGGTCTCATCTGCCTGCACATGATCCATATCTCTTTATTCCCTGCACTTCGATGTGCCTATCCAAAAGATTCTTAAATACCACTATTGTATCTTCCTCCACCACCATCCCCGACAATGCGTTCCAGTCCCCTACCACTCTCTGTGTAAAAAACTTGCCCCCCGCATCTCCATGAAATTTTCCCACTCTCACCTTATAGCTATGTCCTCTACTGTTGGACAGTTCCACCCTGGGAACAGTTGACTTCATACCTCAGCCAAAAAATAAATTTAGATGGCAGTATCCCATAGGGCTATCAGGTTAAGTCCACATCTATTTTAACAGAGCACTATGTCCATAACCCCGGTAAAACCTACAGCTAATTAGTATATAATGCCATTGTGAAATCTAATGAGGTATTCTGGGCTAGATTTAATGAGAACCAGAGACTGGTATAATATTAGTGTGCTATAATAAACTGTGTGAGCTGTTGTTATCCTTATTCCACCTCCACGAGCATTTGAGGTGTTGGGCCTTGATGGTAAAGGCTTTAATGTAAGTCTGAGGGATGGACTTGTGGTAGACGTTGGGAAGGAACAGATGCAAAAGTAATCACTGAAAAGACTGGGGTTTGGTGTACTACAATCCCTCCTCACTCTGCAGGAAGGTGCTTTGAATAGAACATGTTTTTAATCTCCTTTTAAATTGGTAACCATTGTTTAGGCCTGCTTTTAAATACTGCAGAATTTAGCAGCTTGCATTTATCCTACCTTTGAACTATTCTCCAACCTTTTCACCCGATGCCCTAGTCCCAGAAACCCAGAGAAATCATACATTATTTCTGCTCTGGAGAAATCATACATTATGATAGGCAAAGCCACTAACAAGGGCTGTCAAACTTAGCCTCACCTTAACCAGAGGTATTTCTTGAATTTTATTAAGCAAGTGTAATGATGGAGCTAATTTTCAGCTTCAACTGTGTTGTAAGGAGCCTGTCCAACTTTTATTTTACCTGGGTCTACATCTGTTGAACCATCTCTTCCATGTCACCAAGTTATTGCTTGAGTGGAGAAGTTGAAAATTAGTCCAATATCAACCAAGCGATCACCATTAAACTCGCCAATTAGGTCGCCGCAGTGGGACAGCCCCTATACAGCGCTTGCAGCGCCGGAGCTGTGAGTTCGATCCTGACTACAGCATGGAGTTTGTACATTCATCCGTGACTACGTCCGGGTTTTCTCCAAGATCTTCGGTTTCCTCCAGAGACGTACAGATTTATAGGTTAATTGGCTTGGGTTTGTATACTTGGTACAAGTGTAAATTGTCCCTAGTATGTGTAGGATAGTGATAGTGTGCGGGGATCGCTGGTCGGTGTGGACTCGGCCTGTTTCCGCACTGCATCTCTAAAACTAAACTAAATGTGATCATTGGTATGACTGGATTGTAATGTGTGAATTTATTCAGTACCGTCAGAGGCAGTAACTTCTTGAGAGTCCAATGATCAGCACTACATTGCCGAACCATTCCTAACTCTGGTCAAGGAGTTTACAGCCTTTGGTGTGTTTCTGAATCTTTTCTTGCAACATTTATCATCAGAAAATTCTGATCAAGTACATATTAATCTCAGATAATTGAACTATCCACTTTATTCTGTGCCCCCATCCATTATGTTTTATGCTATTTAATGGTTTTACATGCATCTATTTTTTTCTGTCAAAGGAATTTGATTTTCGACTTTTCGGTCTTTTATTAAAAAGCTTTGAATTGATGAATGACCTTCAAAGATTCGAATCGCCTTCTTTCATCTTCACAGTCTGACCAATCAAATCCAAATTGGTGAACTGATACAGTAGCTAGCTCTGCCTGATTGTTCTACATGTGACATTTATCCTACCTTTGAACTATTCTCCAACCTTTTCACCCGATGCCCTAGTCCCAGAAACCCAGAGAAATCATACATTATTTCTACTCTGGAGAAATCATACATTATGATAGGCAAAGCCACTAACAGGGGCTGTCAAACTTAGCCTCACCTTAACCAGAGGTATTTCTTGAATTTTATTAAGCAAGTGTAATGATGGAGCTAATTTTCAGCTTCAACTGTGTTGTAAGGAGCCTGTCCAACTTTTATTTTACCTGGGTCTACATCTGTTGAACCATCTCTTCAATGTCACCAAGTTATTGCTTGAGTGGAGAAGTTGAAAATTAGTCCAATATCAACCAAGCGATCACCATAGTTATATCAATTGAGCCTCTCGACCTGAGTGTAAGATCACCCCTATTTTTTAATGCCTGAATCTTGGCTCGTTTTTCGAAAAAGGAAAACATGAATATCACCCTAGATTTAATCCTGGGCTTCAGGAATCTGAAATCCTCAATATCAACCAAATAAGCAGAGATGGCCATAGGGATATATATTTTTTTAAATGAGAACCTCATTTTGTTAGCCATTGCTCAACAAGAGTGCCCTTCTGTTTGGTTTATAAGGGCCAAGGTTTAGATCACTTTCTGAACAATGAAGTTCCATCATTTAAGATAAAATGGTTTTACCAAGGACATACAGGATAATTGGTAGTGCTACCTTTCGGGGAAAAAATCATTGGGCTTTAGCTTTCCTCCAGGAACAAAGTAAATTATTCCACTGCACTATTTCAAGAACAGTAAACATAATTTCCCGCTGCTTTAGCCAGCATTTATCCTTTTATTGATACCACCGGAAAGCAAATAATTTGGTGATTTTCATATGGTTATTGTTTATCAGTACAAACTGGCCAATGATCTTCCCCATATTACACTTTAGAAATTATTTCACACCGCTGGTAAAATATTTGGGATATCCCGTAACAAATGGTTCTATGTAAATACAATATACCCTCCTTTCATGCACAAGCTTCAGAGAGTATAATTTTTTAATTTCTATTACCAACGTAACGTGGCACAGTAGCACAGTGGTAGAGTTGCTGCCTTAAGGAGTTGTCCCACTGCGGCGACCTAATTGGTGAGTTCAGAAGAGTTTGCCCTCGACTCATACTCACAGCATGGTTGACACAAGGTCCTAGGAGGTCTTTGTAACTCTCCTTCATGCTTGAGATTAGTCCCCGCGTATTCGAGGCCTCAGCTAGGTCGCGGCGTATTTTTCAACATGCTGAAAAAATGCCCGTGAGTAGGAAAAGGTCGCCATGGAAAAAAAAATCAATATTTTTTTTACTCGCAAGTTTAGTCGTAGTAGGTCAGCATGTTATTCGTAGGTAATCGAGTGTAGTCAAAGGTAATCAAAGGTAGTCGAAGGTAGTCGTAGATAGTCTTCTACATAGTCGAAGGAGATCATAAAAATGACACTTTTTCAAACTTTCCTAAACTCTTCTAAACTCGCCAATTAGGTCGCCGCAGTGGGACAGCCCCTATACAGCGCTTGCAGCGCCGGAGTTGTGAGTTCGATCCTGACTACAGCATGGAGTTTGTACATTCATCCGTGACTACGTCCGGGTTTTCTCCAAGATCTTTGGTTTCCTCCAGAGACGTACAGATTTATAGGTTAATTGGCTTGGGTTTGTATACTTGGTACAAGTGTAAATTGTCCCTAGTATGTGTAGGATAGTGATAGTGTGCGGGGATTGCTGGTCGGTGTCGACTCTGCCTGTTTCCGCACTGCATCTCTAAAACTAAACTAAATGTGATCATTGGTATGACTGGATTGTAATGTGTGAATTTATTCAGTACCGTCAGAGGCAGTAACTTCTTGAGAGTCCAATGATCAGCACTACATTGCCGAACCATTCCTAACTCTGGTCAAGGAGTTTACAGCCTTTGGTGTGTTTCTGAATCTTTTCTTGCAACATTTATCATCAGAAAATTCTGGTCAAGTACATATTAATCTCAGATAATTGAACTATCCACTTTATTCTGTGCCCCCATCCATTATGTTTTATGCTATTTAATGGTTTTACATGCATCTATTTTTTTCTGTCAAAGGAAGTTGATTTTCGACTTTTCGGTCTTTTATTAAAAAGCTTTGAATTGATGAATGACCTTCAAAGATTCGAATCGCCTTCTTTCATCTTCACAGTCTGACTTCAATCAAATCCAAATTGGTGAACTGATACAGTAGCTAGCTCTGCCTGATTGTTCTACATGTGACAGAAGGAGTCTCTGGAGGCTTTAGATTTCTCCCAGCTGACACGAGCAAATAATACTAAATTTGCCATAATTTAACACCAAATCACAGCAATTTTCAAGGCCATTAGGGCTGATGATGTGGGAAGTAGAATTGTCACACAGCCACAGCAGGATGATTTCATCTAAGGCTGGAGTTGAGTAACATGGGGAGCAGTGAATCAGATTCAGACAAAACATGTATATGTTTAGTTTAGTTTAGTTTGGAGATGGAGCACAATAACAGTCCCTTTGGCCCACCGGGTCCGCGCCGACCAGCGATCCCCGCACATTAACACTACCCGACACACACTAGGGACAATTTTACATTTGCCAAGCCAATTTATCTACATACCTGTATGTTTTTGGAGTGTGTGAGGAAAAACGAAGATCTCAGAGAAAACCCACGCGGTCACGGGGCGAACGTACAAACTCCGTACAGACAGCACCCGTGGCCGGAATCGAACCCGGTTCTCCAGCTCAGCAAGTGCTGTAATGCAACAACTCCACCGCTGCGCCATCATGCAAGACCATGGTAAAAATATACACCAGTACAATATCAACTTTTTAATGGAAGAGGATATAGGTTTAAGGTGAGGGGGGAAAGATTTAATAGGAATCTGAGGGGTAACCTTTATATGGAACGAGTGCCAGAGGAGATAGTTAAGGCAGGTACTATTTAAGAAACGATTAGACAGGTACATGGATAGGACAGGTTTAGAGGGATATGGGTCAACCTCAGCCAGGTGGGACTAGTATAGATTGGAAATGTTGGCTGGTGTGTGCAAGTTGAATGAATGAATGAATGAATGAATGAATGAATGAATGAATGAATGAATGATGGAATGAATGAATGAATGAATGAATGAATGAATGAATGAATGAATGAATGAATGAATGAATGAATGAATGAATGAATGAATGAATGAATGATGAATGAATACGTTTATTGTCATTGCACAATACTGTGCAACAAAATTCCATTGCTTCTCCTCCGGTTAAAAAATACAAACACGACAACCATTGACACATATGTACACTTATTAGTAAAAATAATAAATAAGTATTTAAAAAGAATTTTAAAAGAATGTTGCATTTCTTGGAATTACATTTTGCTTCCCCATGTTCTCTGTTGGAATTAAGTTCTTTTATCGCACATGGGTAGAAACTATTTTTTAGCCTTCAGAGACCTGAATCGCCTCCCAGAGGGTAGCAGAGTGAAAAGGTGGTTGGCAGGGTGGGATGTGTCCTCCTTGATGTTTGTGGCCCGGCACAAGCATCGGGCCCTATATATATCATCCAAGGAGGGCAGTTGGGCGTTTGTAATGTTCTGCGCAGTTTTTATAATTCTCTGCTGCGCCCTCCTCTCAGCCACAGTGCAGCTAGGAAACCACACCAGGATGCCATAGGAGAGGATACTTTCCACGGCGCATCGGTAGAAGGACAGCAGCAGCAGCTGTGAGACGTTTGCTCTCCGTAGAGACCTCAGGAAATACAGCCGCTGATGTGACTTCTTCACGAGAGTGACGGTGTTCATTTGCCATTTGAGGTCCTGGGAGATGTTTATTCCCAGGAACTTAAAGCCAGTGACTCTCTCCACCATGTCTCCTTTGATGTAGAGACGAGCAGGTTCCTATCTCCTCTTCCTCCTGAAGTCAATGACCAGTTATTTTGTCTTTGATGGATTGAGTACCAGGTTGTTTTTGGTACACCAGACAGTCAGTTTTTGGACTTCATCTCTGTAGGCAGACTCGTCGTTGTTGTTTATCAGTCCCACCACAGACGTGTCGTCCGCAAACTTGATGATCCTGTTTGTATTGTGTGTTGGCGTACAGTCATAAGTGTATATTGTATACAAGATGGGATTCAGCACACAACCTTGTGGCACTCCTGTGCTGAGCGTCAGGACTGGGGAGTAATTGGACCCCATCCTGACAGTCTGTGGGCGGTCTGTTAAAAAGTCCTTAATCCTTCCGCATGTGTTTGCATTAACACCCAGATCAGACAGTTTGTCCACCATTCTGCTGGGGATGATGGTATTAAATGCGGAGCTAAAATCTACAAATAACATCCTCACATATGAGCCAGGGCGCTCCAGATGTGTCAGTGCAGAATGTAGAGCTATGTTGATGGCATCCTCCGTTGACCTATTAGCTCTATATGCAAACTGATGCTGATCCAGGGTGGATGGGAGTGAGGACTTAATGTGGGCCAGGACCAGCCGTTCAAAACACTTCATCACCGTTGAAGTGAGAGCAACAGGTCTATAGTCATTCAAGCTGGTAATGGATGTTTTTTTGGGTACAGGCACGATAGTAGCAGTCTTAAAGCATTGAGGGACAGTGCACGTTGACAGAGAGAGGTTAAAGATGTCGCTAAAAACCTCCGCTAACTGGTCTGCACAGTCCCTCAATACTCTCCCTGGGATGCCATCTGGGCCAGCAGCCTTCCTGGGGTTGACCCTGCGGAGTGTTCTTCTGACGTCCTCCGTACTCACAGTGAGTGCCAGGTCGTCAGTGCTGGGTGCGGCTGCAGGTGCAGGCTCCGCCTCATTCAGCTCAAAACGGTTGGGCTGAAGGGCCTGTTTCCACACAGTAAGAATCTATAACTATGATTCTATGAAAGCAGACAGAAAAAAATGAAATTTTGTAACTACGAAGACAGAAATATTTCAAATGTCATTAGAAACGGGAATAGTCCCCGAGGATTGGCGTACTGCGCATGTTGTTCCATTGTTAAAAAAGGGGTCTAAGAGTAAACCTAGCAATTATAGACCTGTTAGTTTGACTTCAGTGGTGGGCAAATTAATGGAAAAGATACTTGGAGATAATATATATAAGCATCTGGATAAACAGGGTCTGATTAGGAACAGTCAACATGGATTTGTGCCTGGAAGGTTATGTTTGACTAATCTTCTTGAATTTTTTGAAGAGGTTACTAGGGAAATTGACGAGGGTAAAGCAGTGGATGTTGTCTATATGGACTTTAGTAAGGCCTTTGACAAGGTTCCTCATGGAAGGTTGGTTAAGAAGATTCAAATGTTGGGTATAAATGCAGGAGTAGCAAGATGGATTCAACAGTGGCTGAATGGGAGACGCCAGAGGGTAATGGTGGATGGCTGTTTGTCGGGTTGGAGGCAGGTGACTAGTGGGGTGCCTCAGGGATCTGTGTTGGGTCCTTTGTTGTTTGTCATGTACATCAATGATCTGGATGAAGGTGTGGTAAATTGGATTAGTAAGTATGCAGATGATACCAAGATAGGGGGTGTTGTGGATAATGAAAAGGATTTCTAAAGTCTACAGAGTGATTTAGGCCATTTGGAAGAATGGGCTGAAAGATGGCAGATGGAGTTTAATGCTGATAAATGTGAGGTGCTACACCTTGGCAGGACAAATCAAAATAGGACGTACATGGTAAATGGTAGGGAATTGAAGAATGCAGTTGAACAGAGGGATCTGGGAATAACCGTGCATAGTTCCTTGAAGGTGGAATCTCATATAGAAAGGGTGGTAAAGAAAGCTTTTGGTGTGCTGGCCTTTATAAATTAGAGCATTGAGTATAGAAGCTGGGATGTAATGTTAAAATTGTACAAGGCATTGGTGAGACCAAATCTGGAGTATGGTGTACAATTTTGGTCGCCCAATTATAGGAAGGATGTCAACAAAATAGAGAGAGTATAGAGGAGATTTACTAGAATGTTGCCTGGGTTTCAACAATTAAGTTACAGAGAAAGGTTGAATAAGTTAGGTCTTTATTCTCTGGAGTGCAGAAGGTTAAGGGGGGACTTGATAGAGGTCTTTAAAATGATGAGAGGGATAGACAGAGTTGATGTGGACAAGCTTTTCCCTTTGAGAATAGGGAAGATTCAAACAAGAGGACATGACTTCAGAATTAAGGGACAGAAGTTTAGGGGTAACATGAGGGGGAACTTCTTTACTCAGAGAGTGGTAGCGGTGTGGAATGAGCTTACAGTGGAAGTGGTGGAAGCAGGTCCGTTGGTATCATTTAAAAATAAATTGGACAGGCATATGGATGAGAAGGGAATGGAGGGTTATGGTATGAGTGCAGGCAGGTGGGACTAAGGGAAAATAATTGTTCGGCACGGACTTGTAGGGCCGAGATGGCCTGTTTCCGTGCTGTAATTGGTATATGGTTATATGGTTATTATAAGAACACCTATAATCCTTAGATGAATGGTGCAAGGTTTCTCATAAAAAATGAGAATTAAACCTCCAAGAAATTCAATGTAAACTTAATCTTAAATTAAGTACACATTGTTTGATATTTAGGTTCAAGGATTAAAAGTTTAATGAGACAAGTAAATTAAGTTGTAGAAGGGTATAAAATCTGCCAAATGACCGTTGTTATAAATGCAGAGTGTACAATCAGAGACAACAATCTGAATAATACAGAGCAAAAATATTAACCTTTATAATATGTCAAAGTAGATAAGAAATTAATGGAATAATGACTTTCAATTAAGTCATAATTTCAGCAGAAGGAAAGGACCACAATTGAATTTTTATTTAAAATAGGTGCAGGAGTAGGCCATTCGGCCCTTCGAGCCTGCACCGCCATTCAATATGATCATGGCTGATCATTCAACTCAGTATCCTGTACCTGCCTTCTCTCCATACCCCCTGATCCCTTTTGCCACAAGGGCCACATCTAACTCCCTCTGTATGTAACTGTACACAGAATGTAGCTGTCAAAACACTCCAAGGACCAGGAATACATGTGACAGGATGTAGTCAGATGAGTTGCAACACATGCAAGTCTCGGTGGCGCTGCAGTAGAGTTGCTGCCTTACTGCGAATGCAGCGCCGGAGGACCTGGGTTCGATCCTGATTACGGGTTCTGTCTGTACGGACCTGAGTGGGTCTTTGGTTTCCTCCCACATTCGAAAGACTTATAGGTTTGTAGGTTAATATGCTTAGTAAATGTAAAAAATGTCCCTAGTGGGTGTAGGATAGTGTTAATGTGCGGGGATCGCTGGTCGGCACAAACCCAGTGAGCCAAAGGGCCTGTTTCCGTGCTGTATTTCAAAGCGAAACTAATCTAAACTGTGTAGTGCCACCATGCAATGTGTTGGAGGACATTGGTTAGCTGGCATGATCAGAAAATAACTTTACTAGTGAATGAATGAAAGTACTGGAATGAACAAGCTACTAATCAGAGTGACTGTCATGATGTCACTCAGACATCCTGAAGGGTTTGTGCGCTGTTAATCGAAGATAGATACAAAATGCTGGAGTAACTCAGCGGGACAGGCAGCGTCTCTGGAGTGAAGGAATGGGTGACGTTTCAGGCCGAGACCTTTCTTCAGACTGTCCACTGTGTTAATATGGGTAGAGCTCAAAAATAAGAAAGATTCAATCACTCTAAATGGATTACACTGTAGGTCTCCCGATAGCCAGTTGGAGAGAGAGGAGCAGATATATCGAAACAAAGAACTGCAGATGCTGATTTATATCAAAGATAAACACAAAGTGCTGGAGTAAAGCTGAGTTACTCCAGCTATTTGTGCCCATCTTTGGATCAGTTATGTAGATAGATTATGGAAAAATGCAAATGAACAGGGCTATCATAGTGGGGACTTTAACTACCTGCTTTCAAGCTTCTGTCCCTTCTGCCAGATGGGAGCAGGGAGAAGAAAGAATGACTGGGGTGGGACAACTGATTATGTTGGATGCTTTTTCGAGGCAGCGTGAAGTATAAATGGAGTCAATGGTGGGAAGTCTGTTCAGTGTGATGACTGGGCTACATCTACAATTCTCTGCAATGTCTTGCGGAGTTGGGCAAAACTGTTCCCAAACCAAACTGTGGTGCAACCTGACAGTATGCTTTCTCTGGTGCATTTGTAAAAGTTTGTAAGACTTTAATGAATTACGCCAAATTTCCTTAGACTGTTCGGGAATTAGAGGCATCGATGTGCCTTCTTAGCTGTCACATCAATGTAGTTGGTCATGACAGATCACTGACAATATCAATGAAAGGAATGTGAAGCACTCAACCATTTCCCACATCCATACCTTTGATGCTGAGTGAGACACATGATACTCCACCATGCTTCCTGAAGACCACAACAGGCTGCTTCATGTTGCTGACATCGAGGGAGAGGTTATTGTCCTGACTCCATGTCATTACGTTCTCTATCTCCTTCCTGTACCACGTCTCTTCACTGTTCGCAATACGACCCACCTTAGTGCTGTCATCTGCAAACTTGCAAATGGAATTAGAGCCAAATTTGGCCGTGCAGTTGTGAGTGTAAAGGATGCAGAGTAGGGGACTGAGAATGTATCCTTTCAGTTTACCGGGGTTGAGAATTGTTGTTGTGGAGGAGGTGTTATCACCTATCCTCACTGATTAAGGTCTGTAGGTCAGAAAGTCAAGGATCAATTGACAGAGGCAGGAGCTGTTTCCTAGCACGTGGAGTTTGGAGACAAGTCTAGAAGTGATCATGGTTTTGAAGTCAGAGCTGCAGTCAACAAATAGGATTCTAAGGTAGGAGTTCTTGTTGTCTAGGTGTTCCAGAGATGAGTTTAGGGCCAGGAAGATGGAATCTGCTGTGGATCGGTTGTGACAGTAAGCAAACCCTTGTGGATTAAGGCTGACTGGGAGGCAGGAGTTAATGCCAGAGCCTGAAGGGATCTATCCCAGGTTATTGATAAAGGGATGAGTTTGCAGGGGTCTTGACGAAACATAGAAACATAAAAAATAGGTGCAGGAGTAGGTCATTCGGTCCTTCGAGCCTGCACCGCCATTCAATATGATCATGGCTGATCATCCAACTCAGTATCCTGTACCTGCCTTCTCTCCATACCCCCTGATCCCTTTAGCCACAAGGGCCACATCTAACTCCCTCTTAAATATAGTGAATGAACTGGCCTCAACTACCTTCTGTGGCAGAGAGTTCCAGAGATTCACCACTCTCTGTGTGAAAAATGTTTTTCTCATCTCGGTCCTAAAGGATTTCCCCTTTATCCTTAAACTGTGACCCCTTGTCCTGGACTTCCCCAACATCAGGAACAATCTTCCTGCATCTAGCCTGTCCAATCCCTTAAGAATTTTGTAAGTTTCTATAGATCCCCCCTCAATCTTTTAAATTCTAGCGAGTACAAGCCGAGTCTATCAAGTCTTTCTTCATATGAAAGTCCTGACATCCCAGGAATCAGTCTGGTGAACCTTCTCTGTACTCCCTCTATGGCAAGAATGTCTTTCCTCAGATTTGGAGACCAAAACTGTACACAACGAAGATCTTTGTAGCTTCTCTCACCACAGGCGAGGTTCTAGAGAACTGGAGAGTGGCCAAACGTGTGCCTTTGTTTAAGAAGTTAAATAGAGAAACCCCTGGATATTATAGGCTGGTGAGCCTCATGTCAGTGGCAGGGAAACTATAGAAGAGGATTCTTCACGAAAGCATTTACATTTGGATGAGAATGAGCTAATTAGGGGCAATCGGCATGTCTTTGTTCACAGCAGACCATGTCTTATGAACGTGTGTCGAAAGGAACTGCAGATGCTGATTTGTACCGAAGATAGACACAAGGTGCTGGAGTAACTCAGTGGGTCTGGCAGCATCTCAGGAGAAAAAGGATGGGTGACGTTTCAAGAAAGTAGAAGGGTGGGAACTGAACTTGATGGAGTTTTTTGAGGAGTTGACAAAAGTGATTGATAATGGTAGGGTAGTGGATGGTGTCTATTAAGATTTTAGTGAGGCATTTGATAAAGTCCCTCATAAAGTCCCTCAGTGGACGACAGATGGCACAATGGGCTAAGTGTTCGGCTGGCAACCGGAAGGTAGCTGGTTCGAATCCCGCTTGGAGTGCATACTGTCATTGTGTCCTTGGGCAAGACACTTCACCCACCTTTGCCTGTCTGTGTGGATGTAATTGTGTGAAGCACTTTGGGGTCAATGCAAGTTGACTAAAAATGTGGTATATAAATAAATAAAGAAATAAAGAAGAAAGATGGTAGGCTGATCCAGAAAATTAAGATGCATGGGATTCATGGTGACTTGGTTTGTTTAGATTGGTTGTTTGGATTAAGGACTGGCTTACCCATAGATGTCAGATGGTTGTGGTGGAAGAATTTTATTTTGACTGGAATAAATGATATGAATCTGTGATCAGTGCAGTTCTGCAGTGATCCATGCTGGAATCTCTGTTATTTTTGATATGTATATAGTATAGTATAGTATAGTATAGTATAGTATAGTATAGTATAGTATAGTATATCTTTATTGTCATTTTCCTGAGTACTCACATACCCAGAGGAAACAAAAAACGTTGCTCAACCAGTGTCCATTCAGTGTGCAGTAAAAATTAAATAGAAATAAAAATACATATATCATGAACAAATGAAACACTCTACTCTCTACTAAACATCAACAGGCATTCCGATCGGCAGCGGCACGACAGTGGCTCTGCTGCAGTGTGTCCAGGTTGGTGGTTGGTGCGCGATACTTTGGCAGGAGGCAAAGTCCGTTTATCAGTCTTATAGCCTGCGGGAAGAAGCTGAGGAGCATCCTGCTGGTTTTGCAGCTAATGCTCCTGTACCTCTTCCCAGATGGCAGGATGGAGAATATGTGATGCGATGGGTGGTAGGGGTCTTTGATGATGGAGATGGCTCTGCCATCTATATAATGACTTGGACAAAAATGTAGATGAGTTGGGTCATAAGTTTGCAGACAACACCACCATTGGTGGAGTTGTGAACAGTGAAGAAGGTTGTCAAAGTATAAAGTGGGATATAGATCAGCATCAGAGATGTTGTGGAGAAATGGTAGCTGGAGTTTATTCCAAACAAATGTAAGGTACTGCATTTTGGGAGATTGAATGTAAAAGAAAAGAAAAATTAATGGCAAGACCCCCAACAACATTGATGTACAGAGAGACCTTGGGGTCCAAGTACTTAGCTCCATGAAAAGGGCAACACAAGTTGATAGATTGGAAAAAGTGTATGATACGAGTAGGAAGGAACTGCAGATGGTGGTTTAAATCGAAGGTAGACACATAGTGCTGGAGTACCTCAGCGGGTCAGACAGCATCTCTGGAGAAAAGCAATAGGTGACGTTTCGTGCAGAGACCCTTCTTCAGACTCAGGGAGAAGGGAGACTCAGGTCTGAATAAGGGGCTCAACCTGAAATGTCACCTATTCCTATTCTCCAGAGATGCTGTCTGACCCGCTGAGTTATTCCAGCTTTTTATCCCTCTCTACGCTTGTCTTCATCATCTCAGATTACAAGAGTAAGGAAGACATCTTGCAGCTTTATACTGTATGGCTTTGGTTGAGCCGCATTTGAAGTATTGTGCACAATACTGGTCACAACATTCCAGGAAGGATGTGGAGGCTTTGCAAGGGGGTGCAGAAGAGGTTTACCAGAGTGATGCTTGGATGAGAGTGTACGACATCTAGGGAGTAGTTGGACAAACTTGGACTGTATTCTCAGAAGCATTGGAGGCTGAGGAGGGCCCTGCTAGATGTATATTTAAAAATAAGTGACATAGATAAGCTAGACAAGTCAGAACCTTCATCCTAGGGTGGAAAAGTTAAAGACTCGACGGCTTAGCCATATGGTAAGAGGGACAAAGTTTAAAGGATATCTGCAAGACAAGTTTATTCGCACAGAGAGTGGTGAGTTCTTGGAGTGTGATGGAGGGAGAAATGCTATGGGCATTGAAGTGGTTTTTAGATAGGCACATGAATATGCAGGGAAGGAAGGGATATGGATCACATGCAGCAACAGAGATTGGCTTATTTTGGCATTATAATTGGCATGAACATTGGGCTGAAAGATTATTTTCTGTCCTACACTGTTGTATGGTTATGTCTCTTAACTAAATATGAAAAATGTTGCCTATTTCTGTAAGAATGCTACACATGTTTTCCTGCAGAAGTATTTACTTTAATGTGAATTATTTTATTTTATAACAAATCTAATTCCTCTAAGAAATGTTCAAAGCAGACGAGGGACAAATAGAATCAATTATATTTCTACGTGCATTTTTTTTTGTATTCTACTATTAGAGCAACCGAAAACCATTTAGTCCCAGAAATAGAAAATGTTGGGCAGGTCAGTCAGCATCTGTGAACAAAGTAACATAATCGAGTGTCAATGACATTCTGCATTTTCTTTTTCAGATTTCAGCATCTGCCTTTTTTTAATATCTGAAACCAGCTCATATGTTAAATGTGCAATTGTTTGAACAGTTTCCTAAGTTGTTCTTGTGTTTTAACATGAGCTTGTTTGAAAGCTTCTGATGCAATTAAATCAGTTATAATTGAATCAGTCTGCCTGCAATTTAATGAAGGACTTAAATTACATCAGGCTCTGCAATACAATTATTTTTTATCTTTGAAGCATGTGAGAGTTTGTGGGATCAAGTTGTTTTAAAATTTCTTATAGTTCAACAACTTGAGATTTAGAATTCAAAACAAAGGTTTTCAACTAGTTTAGTTTAGTTTAGTTTAGAGATACAGTGCCCAGGGATAGCCCCATACACTAGCACTACCCTGCACACTAGGGACAATTAACAATATTAACAATATTTACCAAAGCCAATTAACCTACAAACCGCTACGTATTTGGAATGTGGACCGACATTCTGGCAGGCAGGTTTGCTTGGGCTACACGTGTGGGTTTAAACTAAATAGTGGGGGGGAGGGATTGACACATTGGGAATATAAAGATGGAGTTGAAGGGGAAGTGGCTACAGGAAAAATTACAAAAGATTCTCGAATTAATGGGAAGGAAAGCATGAGAAAAGACAACAGAGTAAGGTCAGGGCTAATTGTGAGGGGGGAAGTGAATATGCAGGTCATAAGTGCTGTATATGAATGCGCAAAGTGTAAGGAATAAAGTGGACGAGCTTGAGGCTCAGTTAGAAACTGGCAAGTATGATGTTGTGGGAATTACTGAGACATGGCTGCACGAGGGCCAGGGCTGGGAACTGAATATTCAAGGGTATACCTCCTATCAAAAAGACAGACAGGTGGGCAGAGGGGGTGGGGTAGCTCTGTAGGTGAGGAATGAAATTCAGTCCTTTGCAAGGGTTGACATTGAAACAGGAGATGTGGAGTCAATATGGATAGAACTAAGGAATTGTAAGGGTAAAAATACCCTAATGGGACTAATCTACAGGCCCCCAAACAGTAGCCTGGACATAGGGCGCAAGTTGAATCAGGAGTTAACATTGGCATGTAGCAAAAGTAATGTTGTGGTTGTTATGGGAGATTTCAACATGCAGGTAGACTGGGAAAATCAGGTTGGTACTGGACCCCAAGAAAGGGACTTTGTAGAGTGCCTTCGTGATGGATTATTTGAACAGCTTGTATTGGAGCCTACCAGGGAGAAGGCAATTCTGGATTTAGTGTTATGTAATGAACCAGATTTGATAAAGGACCTCGAGGTTAATGAGCCTTTGAAATGGTTTTGAACGATGAAGTCTAGCACATCTTTACTTTCTGTATACATCTCTAACTGTAAGATAGGTGTGATTATGAATTAAATCTGTCTTGCGGTTTTGGATGATGTAATTATCTATTAAACCTATCATTACCCTTTGCCTGATTTTTCTGAAAACAGATTATGCAACAGGAATCAAACTTTGGCAAGAAACTCACCAGTAATGACCAATATCTCTGCTAGAGTTGAAATGTTGCCAGCGCAACTACTTTGCTGAGGTCCCACGAGTACTGTATGTACGGAGTTTGTACAGACACTTTCAAGAAGTATAATAAAGTTTAGCGGGCATTTTACCTACCGGTCGGTTTTCCCAGTCCTTAAAACTCCAATGATCCAATCAAAATGCCCGGTCAGCGAAGGAGATTGCCTACGGCTGTCCTCGACTGCCTGTAACTAAATAGCGACCCCACTCCAATGCGCTACAAGTAAAAAGAACGATGCAAACCAAATCTTACTCGCGGAAAATGTTTCAACATGCTGAAAATTTTACCGCGACCTAGCTGAGGCCACGAGTAATCAGGAATTTCCCTCGAGCATGAAGGAGTTCCAGTGACCTCATAGGACTTCCTAGGACCTTGTGTCGACCTTGCTGCGAGTTTGAGTCGAGGGCAAACTCATCTAAACTCGCAGATTAGGTCGCCGCAGTGGGACAGCCCCTTTAGTTTAGTTTAGTTTAGAGATCTCATTTTCATTTAGTTTAGTTTTTAGTTTAGAGACACAGCGAGGAAACAGGCCCTTCGGCCAATGGAGTGCTCGCCGACCAGCAATCCCCACGGACTAACACTATCCTACACACAAACTTTACAATTTTATCAAAGCCAATTAACCTACAAACCTGTACGTCTTTGGAGTGTGGGAGGAAACCGAAGCACCCGGAGAAAACCAATGCGATGGTGAAAATGTGCAAACTCCATACCGACAGCACCTGTAGTCAGGATCGAACCCAGGTCTCTTGCGCTTCAACAATTCTACCAGTGTATTAACGTGCCGCCTTCAGTTGTCAGATTACTGATGCACCATTGGAACACTGGGAACATAACAGAGCAGTATTTAGTGCAAACATTCTCTTGAAGATTTTCTCCGTATAACTTATAATGGCAAAATTTCTGATGACAAAATTGCTGGAACTATTGTTTAATGTAAATATTACTTAAATGTAATAATTACAATGCAACAGAAGAAACTGCAAGAGCTGTTGATTCAAGGGGCTTTAATAACATTGAGTGTAATTCCCCTGTCAGATTCAGATTCAGATTTCAGATTAAAACTTTATTGTCATTGTGCAGTGTACAGTACAGAGACAACGAAAAGCAGTTAGCATCTCCCTAGAAGAGCGAACATAGAATATGAGCAATGAATAAATATATTTACGTGCACTCAGTCATAGTAGTGCAATTATTTTTTCCTGGTCGGGGGGGGGGGGGGTGATTGGGAATCACCAAGTTACAGTGTTGAGTAATGTAACAGCCGCAGGGAAGAAGCTGTTCCTGGACCTGCTGGTCCGGCAACGGAGAGACCTGTAGCGCCTCCTGGATGGTAGGAGGGTAAACAGTCCATGGTTGGGGTGAGAGCAGTCCTTGGCGATGCTGAGCGCCCTTCGCAGACATCGCTTGCTTTGAACAGACTCAATGGAGGGGAGCGAGGAACCGGTGATGCGTTGGGCAATTTTCACCACCCTCTGCAGTGCTTTCCGGTCGGAGACAGAGCAGTTGCCATACCATACTGTGATACAGTTGGTAAGGATGCTCTCGATGGTGCAGCGGTAGAAGTTCACCAGAATCTGAGGAGACAGATGGACCTTCTTTAGTCTCCTCAGGAAGAAGAGACGCAGGTGAGCCTTCTTGACCAGAGTTAAGGTATTGTGGGTCCAAGAGAGGTAATCAGAGATGTTGACCCCCAGGAACCTGAAGCTGGAAACACGTTCCACCTCCGCCCCGTTGATGTGGATGGGGGTGTGCATGACGCCCCTAGACTTTCTGAAGTCTACAATGAGCTCCTTGGTCTTCTTGGAGTTAAGGGCCAGGTTGTTGTCAGCGCACCATGCTGCTAGGAGCTGGACCTCCTCCCTATAGGCCGACTCATCGTTGTTGCTGATGAGGCCATTCACCGTTGTATCATCTGCATACTTGATGATGGTGTTAGTACCATGTACAGGTGTGCAGCCGTAGGTGAAAAGGGAGTAGAGGAGGGGGCTCAGCACACAGCCCTGTGGAACGCCGGTGTTCAGGGTGAGGGTTGAAGAGGTGTGTTTGTCTAACTTAACAGACTGGGGTCTGTTGGTTAGAAAGTCCAGTATCCAGTTGCAGAGGGAGGGGTCGATGCCCAGGTCACCGAGTTTGATGATCAGTTTAGAGGGTATAATGGTGTTGAATGCTGAGCTGTAATCGATGAACAGCATTCTTACGTAAGTGTCTCTGTTGTCGAGGTGGGAGAGGGCGGAGTGAAGTGCCGTTGAGATGGCATCCTCCGTACTCCTATTCTTGTGGTAGGCAAACTGATAGGGATCCAATGTGGGGGGTAGGCAGCCTTTGAGGTATGCCAGGACCAGCCTCTCGAAGCACTTGGTGATGATGGGGGTAAATGCAACTGGGCGGAAGTCGTTGAGGCTTGCCACAGTGGAGTGTTTTGGCACCGGCATGATGGAGGCGGTTTTAAGGCACGTGGGGACAACTGCTTAGGCAAGTGACAGGTTGAAGATGTCAGTTCAGACGTCGGTCACCTGCGCAGCACAGGCCCTGAGTATGCGCCCGGGGATGCCGTCAGGGCCAGCAGCCTTACGTGCATTAGTCTTACTCAGTGCCACGTACACATTGTAGGGGGTGAGTGTGAGGGGTTGGTGATCGGCAGGTAGCACAGCACAGCCTTGATGGCTGTCTCTAGATTGTCCCTGTCAAAGCGGCCATAGAAGTGGTTAAGCTCCTCAAGGAAGGAGGCGTTGCTGGGTGTGGGGGTGGTGTTGGTGGGTCTATAGTCCGTGATGGCCTGGATGCCTTGCCACATGCATCGGGGGTCGGAGTTGTTGTTGAAGTGCTCCTCAATCCTGAGCTTATGGCAGTGCTTGGCCTTCTTGATGCCCCTCTTCAGGTTAGCCCTGGATGAACTGTAGGCTCTGGCATCGCCTGACCTGAAAGCGGTGTCCCGTGCTTTCAGCAGTAGCCTGACCTCGCTGTTCATCCATGGCTTCTGATTCAGGAATATGGTCACCCGTTTGAGGGAGGTGACACTGTTGATGGTGGAGTTTATTAAGTCCAGAACAGAGGATGTGTAGGAATCAATGTCCGTGTGGGAGTCAAGTGTGTCCTGGGCTGCAAACACCTTCCAGTCAATGTTTCCAAAACACTGCTGAAGTGTGGAGTCCGCCTCCTCTGACCAGACTTTAACTGTCCTCACAGGAGGTTTAAAGGGCTTTCTCATGGTGCGACCTGACCCAAGACCTAACAAGAGTTTGACATCGTGGGAACCTCCTGCGATAACAGTACGGCATTCGTGGACCACCGAGGACCTCCGTGGCGCTATCGTGTAACTTTGTAAGGTCGGGAGAAAATTCAAACATTTTTGAATTTCTTCAAGAGTGACTTGAGCACTTTTTGGTGAGCGTTGCAACATTGTATGAAGCAGATGCCAGTGCGATACCCGTGCGATATCCGTAATGACTCTTGCGGGTACCGTGGGAACTCCTGCGAACGGTAAACCCGGAAGCTTGACAGAGGGGACATAAGGTGAGTAATAGGTATTAAAGGGGGCTTGGGGTGTGGAGGAAGGGAAGGGTGGGGGGGGGGGGGGTGCTCTGGGTGATTACAATGCTCTCTGGGGTGCGGGAAGAAGGGTCTCGAAAAGCAACTCAGCGTTTCGGGTTGGGAGACCCTTCTTCAGACCCGAAACTCTCGAGCCGAAACGTCACCTATTCATTCTCTTCAGAGATGCTGCTTGACCCGATGAAGTGCTCCAGTTTTTTTGTGTCTATCTTCGGGTTAAAGCAGCATCTGCAGTTCCTTCCAACACACGGCGCAACCTTGCCTCTACTTCCTTGTACTGCGGGGAGATTCAAATCCAAGCAAATTGTCTTAAGAGCAAATCGGCGAGTTGCTTTTCGAGACCCTTCTTCCCGCACCCCAGAGAGCATTGTAATCACCCCGAGCACCCCCCCCCCCCCCCCACCCTTCCCTTCCTCCACACCCCAAGCCCCCTTTAATACCTATTACTCACCTTATGTCCCCTCTGTCAAGCTTCCGGGTTTACCGTTCGCAGGAGTTCCCACGGTACCCGCAAGAGTCATTACGGATATCGCACGGGTATCGCACTGGCATCTGCTTCATACAATGTTGCAACGCTCACCCAAAAAGTGCTCAAGTCACTCTTGGAGAAATTCAAAAATGTTTGAATTTTCTCCCGACCTTACAAAGTTACACGATAGCGCCACGGAGGTCCTCGGTGGTCCACGAATGCCGTACTGTTATCGCAGGAGGTTCCCAGATGTTAAACTCTTGTTAAGTCTTGGGTCAGGTCGCACCGTGAGAACGGGCCATTAACCCGTCTGATGAGTGGGGAGTACTTTGGGAGCAGGATCAATGAGAGGTGATCAGACTGACCAAGGTGGGGGAGGGGGACGGCTTTGTAAGCTTCAGCCATGTTAGTGTAGACTTTGTCCAGTGTCTTGTCTTCTCTAGTGGCGAAGGAGACATGTTGGTGGAATTTGGGGAGTACAGTCTTCAGGTTAGAGTGATTGAAGTCACCCGCAACAATGAAGGCTGCCTCGGGGTTGTGAGTCTGTTGTTTGCTAATGGCAGTATGCTGCTCTTACATTGCAAGCTTGTCATTAGCATCAGGAGGGATATAGGCTGCAGTCACAACAGTGGAGGTAAACTCTCTGGGCAGATAGAACGATCTGCATCTAACCAAGAGGAACTCTAGGTTAGCTGAGCAGTGACTCTCGATGATGGTGGTGTCCGTGCACTAAGATTTATTTACATAAATGCACAGACCCCCACCTCAGGGCTTATCGGAGTCTGTTGTCCTGTCCGCTCGGAGTAAATGATGCCCCATTAGCTGGATGGCGCTATCAGGAACGTCGGTGTTGAGCCAAGTTTCAGTGAAGATCAGGATGCTGCAGTCTTTGATCCAGTTGTGGGAGGTGATCCTTAGCCGGAGTTCGTCCATTTTGTTTGCCAGTGAGCGCACGTGGGCGAGGAAAAGGCTAGGAATCGCTAGCCTGTGTGGGGCTAGCTTTAACCTGGCCTTTAACCCACCTCTGCGTCCCCGGCGGTGCTTTCGTTCACGTCGCCGTCTGTGGGTGCTTCTGGTCGGCCAAACTGGCTTGGTGCGCGCTGGTGTTCTGCCGTCCCGCGGCTCCGCTGTCGGTCTGCCACCCCGCGGCTCCACTGGCATTCTGCCGCCCCGCTGCTCCGCGGGCCTTCTGCCGTTCCGCTGCTCCGCTGCTCTGACTAGCTCAGGAGCGAGACAGAGATCGGCCAGAAAGTTGTTGCAGCCGCAGGAACCAAAGTCCAGAAGTTCCTGTCGGCTGTACGAAAGGAATGCAAGACTGCGCCGTGTGAGCAGCCTTGAGACAGGTTGGGGAATTGTCACTATTTCATGAATTTCTCGAATTCTTGGGAGACAATGTGCCCGCACCGCCGCCATTTTGTGGTCTGTCCCACTTAGGAAACCTGAACGAAAACCTCTGGAGACTTTGCACCCCACCCAAGGTTTCCATGCGGTTTCCCGGTGGTTTTTTGTCAGTCTCCCCAATGGTCGAAAGTGGTTTCCGCTTCTTCTATGTTCCGGCGAATATTTCAAAAAATTCAAAACCGGCCGCGACTAAAAATAAGTTGCCGTTTTAAAAATCGGTAATTTTTTAGTCATAGCCGGTTGCGATGGTTGTTGAAGGTGGTTGCCGGAGGTTGCAGGTAGTGGAAGGTAATACCTCCCTGGTGGAATAAAACTGGGTGAAAAAAAGGTCTCTCCCCCTCTCTCTCCCTTCTCTCTCTCCTCCTGTCTCTCCCCCTCCTCTCTCTCTCCCCCTCTCACTTCCCTTCTCTCTTTCACTCCCCTCTTCTCTCTTTCCTCCTCTCTCTCTCCCTTCTCCCTCTCCCATTCTCTCTCTCTCTACCCCCTCTCTCTCTCTCCCCATCTCTCTCCCATCCTCTCTCCCCTCTCTCATCTCTCCCCCCCCCTCTCTCTCCCTTCTCTCTCTCCCTTCTCTCTTCCTCTCCCATCTCTCTCTCCCCCTCTTTCACCCCCTTCTCACTCCCCTCCCCTTACTCCCCCCCCCCCCCTCTCTCTCTCCCTTCTCCCCCTTCTCTCTCTCCTGCACTTATGCAGAGCGGTTATGGAAGTTGAGAAAACTGGCACTGACTGCAAAGATAGAAACAAAATGCTGGAGTGACAGTAGGAAATGCAGCATCTCTGGAGAGAAGGAATAGGTGGTGTTTCAGGTCGAGACTCTTCAGATTCAGTCTTCAGGTCTGAAGAATGTTCTCGACATGAAACGTCATCCATTCCTTCTCTCCAGAGATGCTGCCTGTTCTGCTGAGCTACTCCAGCTTTTTGTGTCCATCTTCGGTTAAAACAGTTTACAGATTCTGATGTTTTGTGCGTGGGAACTTGCTGTGTGCGTTCCGAGGTAGAGCGGAGGCTGTCCTGAGGGATGCCCACCGTCGGCCACTTACAACTTGGTGCTTGGGTTCAGATTGCCAAGTCACCTACGGCTTGTGTGGAAAATGACCCCCACGCTCCCGTCTCCCCTTCTCTCTCCCCTCTTCTCTCTCTCCCCCTTTCTCTCCCCCTCTCTCCCTTCTCTCCCTACCCCTTATCTCCCTCCTCCACTCTCTCCCCCTCCTCTCTCTCTCTCCTCTCACTCCCCCGCTCTTTTTCTCCCTTCTCTCTCTCCTTCCCTCTCCCTCCCTCCTCTCTCTCTCCCCACCTTCTCTCTCTCCCCACCTCCTCTCCCTCTCCCCCACCTCTCTCTCTCCCCCACCTCTCTCCCCCCCCCTCTCAGCCCCATCTCTCGCCCCTCTTCTCTCTCTCCCATCTCTCTCTCTCCCCCCTCTCTCTCTCCCTTCTCTCTTTCTCTTCCCCTTCTCTCTCTCCTCCATCTCCACCAGCGGGGGGGTTAACCATATAACAATTACAGCACGGAAACAGGCCATCACGGCCCTACAAGTCCGTGCCGAACAATTATTTTCACCTAGTCCCATCTACTTGCACTCATACCATAACCCTCCATTCCTTTCCCATCCATATACCTATCCAATTCATTTTTAAATGATAACATCGAATCTGCCTCCACTTGGGGGTCATTTTCCCACACAAGCCATAGGTGACTTGGCAATCTGAACCCAAGCACCAAGTTGTAAGCGGCCGAAGGTGCACATCCCTCGGGACAGCCCCCACACTCCCTCGGAATGCACACAGCAAGTTCCCACGCACAAAACAACAGAATATGTAAACTTTTTAACCAAAGATGGACACAAAACGCTGGAGGGACTCAGTGGGATAGGCAGTATCTCTGGAGAGAAGGAATGGTTGACGTTTCATGTCAAGACCATTCTTCAGACCTGAAGACTGTGTCTGAAGTCTCGACCCGAAACGCCACCCCTTCCTTCTCTCCAGAGATGCTGCCTGTTCCACTGAGTCCCTCCAGCATTTTGAATGAATGAATGAATGAACGAATACGTTTATTGTCATTGCACAATACTGTGCAACGAAATTCCATTACATCTCCTCCGGTTAAAAAAAAAATACATACACGACAACCATTAACACATATGTACACTTATTAGTAAAAAATAAATAGGTATTTTAAAAGAATTTAAAAGAATTTAAAACAATTTGGCGGCATTTCTTGGAATTACATTTTGCTTCCCCAGCGTTCTCTGTTGGAATTTAGCTCTTTTATCGCACATGGGTAGAAACTATTTTTTAGTCTACCGGTGCGAGCCTTCAGAGTCCTGAATCGTCTCCCAGAGGGTAGCAGAGTAAAAAGGTGGTTGGCAGGGTGGGATGTGTCCTGCTTGATGTTTGTGGCCCCGGCGCAAGCATCGGGCCCTATATATCATCCAAGGAGGGCAGTTGAGCGTTTGTAATGCTCTGTGCAATTTTTATAATTCCCTGCAATGCCCTCCTCTCAGCCACAGTGCAGCTAGCAAACCACACCAGGATGCCATAGGAGAGGATACTCTCCACGGCGCATCGGTAGAAGGACAGCAGTAGCTGCTGTGAGACGTTTGCTCTCCGCAGAGACCTCAGGAAATACAGCCGCTGATGTGACTTCTTCACGAGAGTGACGGTGTTAATTTGCCATTTGAGGTCCTGGGAGATGTTTATTCCCAGGAACTTAAAGCCAGTGACTCTCTCCACCATGTCTCCTTTGATGTATAAGGGAGCAGGTTCCTCTCTCCTCTTCCTCCTGAAGTCAACGACCAGCTCTTTTGTCTTTGATGGATTGAGTACCAGGTTGTTTTTGGTACACCAGACAGTCAGTTTTTGGACTTCATCCCTGTAGGCAGACTCGTCGTTGTTGTTTATCAGTCCCACCACAGTCGTGTCGTCCGCAAACTTGATGATCCTGTTTGTACTGTGTGTTGGTGTACAGTCATAAGTGTATATTGTATACAAGATGGGACTCAGCACACAACCTTGTGGCGCTCCTGTGCTGAGCATCAGGACTTTGTGTCTATGTTTGCCGTCAGTGCCAATTTTCTCAACTTCCATAGCCGCTCTGCATAAGTGGGGGACAGAGAGAAGGGGGGAGAGAGAGAGAAGGGAGCGAGAGGAGAGAGAGAGAGGGGAGAGAGAGAATAGGAGAGAGAAATAAAGAAGGGAGAGAGAGGGGGAGAGAAAGGTGGGAGAGAGAGTAGGGGAGAGATAAGGGAGAGAGACAGAAAAGAGAGAGAGAGGGGGAGAGAGAGGGGGAAAGAAAGAGAGAGAGAGAAGGGAGAAGAAGGGGAGAGAGAGGAGGAGAGAGGGAAGAGGGGAGAGAAAGAGATAAGGGGAGAGATAGAGGGGGGAGAGAGAGGAGGGGAGAGGGAGAGAGAGGAGAGAGAGAGAAGGGAGAGAGAGGGGGAGAGAGAGAGGGGGGAGAGAGAGAAGAGGGGAGAGAGAAGAGGGGAGAGAAAGAGAGGAGAGAGAGAGAGAGAAGGGAGAAGAAGGGGAGAGAGAGGAGGAGAGATGGAAAAGGGGAGAGAAAGAGGGAATGGGAGAGAGAGGGGAGAGGGAGAGAGAGGAGAGAGAGAATGGAGAGAGAGGGGGAGAGAGAGAAGAGGAGAGAGAGAAGAGGGGAGAGAGAAGAGGGGAGAGAAAGAGAGGAGAGAGAGAGAAGGGAGAAGAAGGGGGAGAGAGAGGAGGAGAGAGGGAAAAGGGGAGAGAAAGAGGTAAGGGGAGAGAGAGGGGAGAGGGAGAGAGAAGGGGAGAGAGAGGGAAGGGAGAGAGAAGGGGAGAGCGAGCGTGGGGAGAGAAAAGGGGAGAGAGAGAGAACGGGAGAGAGAGAAGGGGAAGACAGGAGCATGGGGGTCATTTTTCCACTCAAGCCATAGGTGACTTGGGCAATCTGAACCCAAGCACCAAATTGAAAGCAGCCGAAGGTGTGCATCCCTCGGGGCAGCCCCCAATCTCCCACGGCCACCCTCCGCGGGATGTGGGTCGGGTGGAGCGGAGGTTTGGGACAATGTTCATCCCTCCACAGCGATGTAATGAATGCGGGGGTCTGGACCAATCGCTGACAAGTCACGCCCCCGACAACATAATGTCCGTTATTTGACTTTTCTGTTGAGCGGCAGTCGATTTGATGGCTTGTAGGCAACGCCGCCTTTCAGGTAGGTGGCGTTTCGATAGAGCGGCCATTCGGTGAGTTTGCTTTTAGGCGATGTAGCTTTTTGGTTAGTTGGCTTCTAGCAGTCCCGTCCTTTCGTTTAGTTTGCATTTAGGTGTCCCATCCTTTCGGTTAGTTGGCGTTTCGGCTTCGGACTCTTTAGGTTATTTGACGTTTCGGCCTCGTTTCAATTCGGTCCTTTAGCTTTGACTTCCTTGCTTCGGATTCTCATCCCTCGGCGCCACGTCTGCACACAAAAGTAACCAGCGTCTTTGTCACAGATTGTATCAGACTAAAGGTCTCAATTACAATTTTCTTGCACTTATAATTTTTCATTTAAATACAGATTAATTCATCTAAGAAGCAAACCACCAATGCAATATAGTATATGGAATTTATAAATTGAGGAACAAAGTACACTGGAAAGGCAGTTATGCAAAGCTATTGTAAACCACCAGCTCCGTTAGAGCATAGTGTCCCGTTCAAAGCAACTCAATTCAGAAAGAACAGCAAGACCTGCAGCGTCAGGTCGAGTTTAGTATCATGTCAACAAGTACGGTGATGTTCAGTGAAACTCTTGCTTGCAGCAGCCTCACAGGCAAGTAGAGGGAAGAAACATGGACCCGATGTTGGGGGAGTCCAGAACCACAGTTTAAGAATAAGGGGTAAGCCATTTTGAATGGAGATGAGGAGACACTTTTTCTCACAGAGAGTAGTGAGTCTGTGGAATTCTCGGCCTCAGAGGGCGGTCGAGGCCAGTTCTCTGGAGACTTTTAGAGAGAGCTAGATAGGGCTCTTAAAAATAGGTATCAGGGGGTATGGGGAGAAGGCAGGAACGGGGTACTGATTGGGGATGATCTGCCATGATCACATTGAATGGCGGTGCTGGCTCGAAGGGTCGAATGGCCTACTCCTGCACCTATTGTCTATTGTCTATTGTGTCATGATCTATACACCTCCATTCCCAGCATATCCATGCACCGATCTAAAAGCTTCTTAAACACCACTATTGTATCTGCCCCCATTACCACTGGGCACCCACCATTTTCTGTGTAAAAACAATTGCCCTGCATATCTCATTTACATTTTCCCCCTCTCACCTTAAATCTATGTCCTCTAGTTTTTGATATTTCCAAATACAGGTATATATATTTTCAGAAGATGGTACTAATAGCTTATTAGTAATAGGAACATAATTAGGCCATTTGGCCCATCAAGTCAACTCCGCAATTCAATCATGGCTGATCTATCTTTCCCTCTCAACTTCTGTCTTCACCCCATAACCCCTGACACCCTTACTAATCAAGAATCTGTCAATTTCTGCCTTAAAAATATCCATTAACGTGGCCTCTACAGCTTTCTGTGCCAACAAATTCCACAGATGCACCACACTCTGACAAACAAATTCCTCCTCATCACTTTCTAAAGGTATGTCGTTTTATTCTGAGGATGTGCCCTCTGGTGCTGGACTCTCCCTCTGATGAAAACTCCATATCCACACTATCCAGGCCTTGCACTTTTCAGTAAGTTTGAATGCGGTCCCCCCTCATCCTAAAAGTAGGTGACAATGAAGTGCTCCCTCATTAATACATTTAGAATTCATTCTCAATTGTGCTGATAGAGAAAGGCTTGCGCAAAGAAAATCAATGATTCGGAATCAAGAAATTGAGGATGTATTTCGATTTTTTTTTTCGAGAATTGATCCATACAAAACAATAGTTCCCAGTTCCTTGCTTAGAGTCCACCATTACATTTACAGTCTTTCTGTTCAGTAATAGTAAGATTAAACGAGAACTTACCAGTTTGGTTTGATCTTTATTTTATGAGTGATTACGTGATGAAGCCCCGCCAGTTCACAAGCGCGTCAATCTTCAAAGCAGCGGTATGAAATCACAGGTATAAATAATTGAAATAACATAGTAAGATCAGAAACTTGAGAACTACCAGATGCCCTTTGTGAGAGAGGGTTGGGAGTGGAGGGCACGTAATCACCGACGTAACTCCTCATAAAATAAAGATCAAACTTCAGACTGGTAAGTTCTCATTTAATCTTACTATTTTATTTTGGAGTCATGTGATTGATTCCGTGAAGAGTTCAAAGCTCTGTGATTTCATGCCGTAGATTAAAATTCCAGCGTCTCACTGCATCGATTGACTCAGGATGAGTGAATAATCAACAATGCATTAACCATGACATTGATTTAAACGTATTAATGGTTTACGTTAATAAATAAATCAATAGCAACCCGTCTATCTCAGGGGAGGCTAAAAATTGAACGTAAAACAGAATGGGCAAATAGCCCTGGGTCGGCAATCAGCTTATGGTAAAAAAAAAATCGAAAATTAATTTACTTAGCCATACTGCAGCCACGAGGAGATGGTCAATGGGAACGTCCATTGCCTTGGCCGCTGACGTTGATGCCGCCCTGGTGGAATGAGATGTAAATTGGTAGTGTTAATACCCGCATAAACCAGAACCTGCTTCAGCCACCTTGAAATAGTCTGAACCGACCTTTTCTTGTGTGGTTGTTTGTTGCTAATAAACAATGCTGATTCCACACCTCTTAGGGTTCTGGTGGCCTTGTAATAATATAGCAAATGTGCCCGTACACATAGACGTGAGTCCGTGGGGTATGTGGAAATATGACACAGGATATAGCTGGAGCCCCCTGGTGTAGTATTGTTAACACACTGTCCATATCCAATACTGCCTATACTTGTACTGGGAGAAATTGTGTTAAAGATATCTCTTACAAACTCGATACCGGGGTTGAAAACCTTACAGAGTGGGTCCCGTTTGCTGCAGCTAATATGATGGGAAGGCCCGTTGGGCACAGTTAATGGCCCTATAACTGAATTATTGTCAAAACCATTTAACCATGAACTGGAAGACGTCAGTAATCTGTACCGTATTAAATGTAACATTAACATTAAACAAACCGCTTCCGATCTCCTCAATAGGAAATGTACTGCTTTTTTGGTGTGATCCTTGCACTCTGCAGTGAGCACATCCATGGATTGATGTGACAATCTGAGCCGTAAGGCAGTCCATTCAGAATGTGTAAGGCAATAATTGTTTGATTATGCAGAGGCTGGTTTCCTGAACCACAGTTTGAATCAGCAAAGTTTTCGTTTAGAATAACCGTATATGGTTGTATTATTATTCAGATTCAGATTCAACTTTAATTGTCATTGTCATTGTCAATGTACAGTACAGAGACAATGAAATGCAGTTAGCATCTCCCTGGAAGAGCGACATAGAATATGATTTCAATAAATAAAACTATTTACATGTATACAGACATAGTGTTTTTCCTGTGGGAGGAATGTCCGGGGTGGGGGGGGGGGGGGGATTGGCAGTCACCGAGGTACATTGTTGAGTAGTATAACAGCCGCAGGGAAAAAGCTGTTCCTGGACCTGCTGGTCCGGCAACGGAGAGACCTGTAGCGCCTCCCGGATGGTAGGAGGGTAAACAGTCCATGGTTGGGGTGAGAGCAGTCCTTGGCGATGCTGATCGCCCTCCGCAGACAACGCTTGCTTTGGACAGAATCAATGGAGGGGAGCGAGGAACCGGTGATGCGTTGGGCAATTTTCACCACCTTCTGCAGTGCTTTCCGGTCGGAGACAGAGCAGTTGCCATACCATACTGTGATACAGTTGGTAAGGATGCTCTCGATGGTGCAGCGGTAGAAATTCACCAGGATCTGAGGAGACAGATGGACCTTCTTCAGTCTCATCAGGAAGAAGAGACGTTGGTGAGCCTTCTTGACCAGAGTTGAGGTAGTGTGGGTCCAAGTGTAACATAGAAACATAGAAACATAGAAATTAGGTGCAGGAGTAGGCCATTCGGCCCTTCGAGCCTGCACCGCCATTCAATATGATCATGGCTGATCATCCAACTCAGTATCCCGTACCTGCCTTCTCTCCATACCCTCTGATCCCCTTAGCCACAAGGGCCACATCTAACTCCCTCTTAAATATAGCCAATGAACTGGCCTCGACTACCCTCTGTGGCAGGGAGTTCCAGAGATTCACCACTCTCTGTGTGAAAAAAGTTCTTCTCATCTCGGTTTTAAAGGATTTCCCCCTTATCCTTAAGCTGTGACCCCTTGTCCTGGACTTCCCCAACATTGGGAGCAATCTTCCTGCATCTAGCCTGTCCAACCCCTTAAGAATTGTGTAAGTTTCTATAAGATCCCCTCTCAATCTCCTAAATTCTAGAGAGTATAAACCAAGTCTATCCAGTCTTTCTTCATAAGACAGTCCTGACATCCCAGGAATCAGTCTGGTGAACCTTCTCTGCACTCCCTCTATGGCAATGATGTCCTTCCTCAGATTTGGAGACCAAAACTGTACGCAATACTCCAGGTGTGGTCTCACCAAGACCCTGTACAACTGCAGTAGAACCTCCCTGCTCCTATACTCAAATCCTTTTGCTATGAAAGCTAACATACCATTCGCTTTCTTCACTGCTTGCTGCACCTGCATGCCCACTTTCAATGACTGGTGTACCATGACACCCAGGTCTCGCTGCATCTCCCCTTTTCCTAGTCGGCCACCATTTAGATAATAGCCTGCTTTCCTGTTTTTGCCACCAAAATGGATAACCTCACATTTATCCACATTATACTGCATCTGCCAAACATTTGCCCACTCACCCAGCCTATCCAAGTCACCTTGCAGTCTCCTAGCATCCTCCTCACAGCTAACACTGCCCCCCAGCTTCGTGTCATCCGCAAACTTGGAGATATTGCCTTCAATTCCCTCATCCAAATCATTAATATATATTGTAAATAGCTGGGGTCCCAGCACTGAGCCTTGCGGTACCCCACTAGTCACTGCCTGCCATTGTGAAAAGGACCCGTTTACTCCTACTCTTTGCTTCCTGTTTGCCAGCCAGTTCTCTATCCACATCAATACTGAACCCCCAATGCCATGTGCTTTAAGTTTGTAAACTAATCTCTTATGTGGGACCTTGTCGAAAGCCTTCTGGAAGTCCAGATACACCACATCCACTGGTTCTCCCCTATCCACGCTACTAGTTACATCCTCGAAAAATTCTATAAGATTCGTCAGACATGATTTACCTTTTGTAAATCCATGCTGACTTTGTCCAATGATTTCACCACTTTCCAAATGTGCTGCTATCCCATCTTTAATAACTGACTCTAGCAGTTTCCCCACTACCGGTGTTAGACTAACTGGTCTGTAATTCCCCGTTTTCTCTCTCCCTCCCTTCTTAAAAAGTGGGGTTACGTTTGCTACCCGCCAATCCTCAGGAACTACTCCAGAATCTAAAGAGTTTTGAAAGATTATTACTAATGCATCCACTATTTCTGGAGCTACTTCCTTAAGTACTCTGGGATGCAACCTATCTGGCCCTGGGGATTTATCGGCCTTTAATCCATTTAATTTACCCAACACCACTTCCCGGCTAACCTGGATTTCACTCAATTCCTCCAACTCCTTTGACCCGCGGTCCCCTGCTATTTCCGGCAGATTATTTATGTCTTCCTTAGTGAAGACGGAACCAAAGTAGTTATTCAATTAGTCCGCCATATCCTTGTTCCCCATGATCAACTCACCCGTTTCTGACTGCAAGGGACCTACATTTGTTTTAACTAATCTCTTTCTTTTCACATATCTATAAAAACTTTTGCAGTCAGTTTTTATGTTCCCTGCCAGTTTTCTTTCATAATCTATTTTTCCTTTCCTAATTAAGCCCTTTGTCCTCCTCTGCTGGTCTCTGAATTTCTCCCAGTCCTCCGGTATGCTGCTTTTTCTGGCTAATTTGTACGCATCATCCTTCGCTTTGATACTATCCCTGATTTCCCTTGTTATCCACGGATGCACTACCTTCCCTGATTTATTCTTTTGCCAAACTGGGATGAACAATTTTTGTAGTTCATCCATGCAGTCTTTAAATGTCTTCCATTGCATATCCACCGTCAACCCTTTTAGAATTAATTGCCAGTCAATCTTGGCCAATTCACGTCTCATACCCTCAAAGTTACCTTTCTTTAAGTTCAGAACCATTGTTTCTGAATTAACAATGTCACTCTCCATCCTAATGAAGAACTCAACCATATTATGGTCACTCTTGCCCAAGGGGGCACGTACAACAAGACTGCTAACTAACCCTTCCTCATTACTCAATACCCAGTCTAAAATAGGCTGCTCTCGCGTTGGTTCCTCTACACGTTGATTTAGATAACTATCCCGCATACATTCCAAAAAATCCTCTTCCTCAGCACCCCTGCCAATTTGATTCACCCAATCTATATGTAGATTGAAGTCACCCATTATAACGGTTTTGCCTTTGTCGCACGCATTTCTAATTTCCTGTTTGATACCATCTCCAACTTCACTACTACTGTTAGGTGGCCTGTACACAACACCCGCCAGCGTTTTCTGCCCCTTAGTGTTTCGCAGCTCTACCCATACCGATTCCACATCCTGCAAACTAATGTCCTTCCTTTCCATTGCGTTAATCTCCTCTCTAATCAGCAACGCTACCCCACCTCCTTTTCCTTTCTCTCTATCCCTCCTGAATATTGAATATCCCTGGATGTTCAGCTCCCAGCCTTGGTCACCCTGGAGCCATGTCTCCGTGATCCCAACTATATCATAGTCATTAATAGCTATCTGCACATTCAACTCATCCACCTTATTACGAATGCTCCTTGCATTGAGGCACAAAGCCTTCAGGCTTGTTTTTACAACACTCTTACCCCTTATACAATTTTGTTGAAAAGTGGCCCTTTTTGATTTTTGCCCTGGATTTTCCGGCCTGCCACTTTTACTTTTCACCTTGCTACCTATTGCTTCTACCCTCATTTTACACCCCTCTGTCTCTACGCTCACACATTTAAGAAACCCTTTCCCTTTAACTCCATCCTCCACTAGCCCATTCGACACCCCACCCCCCTTATTCAGTTTAAAACCACCTGTGTAGCAGTGGCAAACCTGCCTGCCAGAATGCTGGTCCCAAACCTGTTAAGATGCAATCCGTCCCCTTTGTACAGTTCCCCCTTACCCCAAAACAGATCCCAGTGATCTAAGAATCTAAATCCCTGCCCCCTGCACCAGTTCCTCAGCCACACGTTCAGGTCCCGTATCTCCCTGTTCCTGCTCTCGCCAGCACGAGGAACTGGAAGCAAACCGGAGATAACAACCCTGGAGGTCCTGCTTTTCAGCATTTTTCCGAGCTCTCCAAAGTCACGCTGCAGAATATTCATCCCCTTCTTTCCGACATCGTTTGTGCCGACATGCACTACCACTTCCGGATGTTCACCTTTGCCCTTGAGGATTTTCGGCACTCTGTCCGTGACATCCTGAATCCTGGCACCAGGAAGGCAGCACACCATCCTCGCATCCCGTCTGTTGCCGCAGAAACCCCTGTCCGTACCTCTCACAATGGAGTCTCCTACTACAATGGCGTTGCCTGCCTTTGGCCTTTTTGGTTTTGGCTCAACAGCCCTATTCGCATCACAAGCCAGTCCGCCGCCCAGTGTAAACACCTCTTCTGTCCCGACAGCTTCTAAGTGGGTGAACCTGTTCACAAGAGGTACAACCCCCGGGGACGTTGGCATTCATGCTTCCCTCCCGTTCTCACTGTCTCCCACCTTCTCTCTTCCAGTACCTTAGGTGTAACAATCGTACTGTAGGACTTGTCGAGGAACGACTCCGTTTCTCGGACGAACCGGAGGTCATCCACTTGCTTCTCCAGTTCCCCAACACGGCCCTTCAGGAGCTCTACCTGGATGCACTTTTCGCATTTGTAGCAGCCGGAGGCACCAGCGGTGTCCTTGACCTCCCACATACTGCAAGCATCACACTGAATCAGCTTGCCTGACATCTCCTTCTTTCGTCTCTCCCACTGCAGTGTTTTGCGTAGTCTCCTCGCCAAAGACTATCGAGCCAAAGACTCACAGGGCACTTCACTCACAAGGCCGCTCACTCACTGCCGCTCCCTAAGAGCAGTCTTACTTAAATTGACTGATAAATTGCCTGATTTACCAATTTACAAACCAAATTCCTCAATTTTCAGCTGTTTTCCCAGCACTGACTCACTTCTCTCCTCCCACTTGGGCTAGAGCCAATCAGTCGTATCTCTTGCTAATCTCCTCCTGCTGCTGCTGTTGTTGCTCCCAAAGCTACAGCAGTTCTGAGTGTAGGGGTTTAGTTACCCTTTACTCCACTTCGGGCCCAGCTGCCCGAGTTATTCTCTCCCTTGTCGGAGGGTAAAACGGCCACCACTCCACTCAAGCGGTTCCCAAGAGAGAGAATACAACAAAAGGGATTCCCCTGGGTTCTAATCCTCGGAATTATGGTGGGATATGATAAAAGGTTGACTTGACCAGAGTGTGCTGATGAGAGAAAACAGAAACCAAGATGGACTCAAAGCAAATCTAAAATATACAGGCTTTATTAAACAATGAGAAATCGAATCTCACCAACACTACATAACACGTGGCTAAACTTATGCTTTAAACTAAGACTATGGAAGGAAAACTATCGGGCACATCGTAAAACTTACTTTACACAATTTTACTTGTAAGTATACCCCCCTCTCCCCTTCTTCTCTCAACCTCTATCCTATTTCGGGAACTTCACCAGGTCACTGGGGTACTTACAGCTAGATTGATGCAGGGTCACGAGCCGTCCAGCAGAGCAGAAAGAGAGCGAGTTCTGGCTTGACTCCTGTTTTTATACCTGAGTTTCCTTTGAAACCCCCAGGTGGTCCTCTGGACAAAAGGGTCTTTTGATGATTCCCAGTTTCGATCTGGCATGAACAATAGGCTTCCGATGATAAGGGGTTTGCTGATGTCATGATCCCTCAGCCTGATCGTTATCCCATCGCCTAGATGGGCTCCCATTGTCCCGACGGATTGGTCATCCACGATGGTGATATGTTTTGCTGTTGGGCTGTTTATTCAGGAAGTGGCGGTGCTGTTAACAGCTGCGGCTCGCCTGTAGTCCGTCTGTCTTTACTTTTTTCTGTTGTTTTTTTTGTCTTGTTTTGGTTAAGTTTTAGTTTGTTGGGTTGTGTTAGGAGGGGGGGGGTGAAACATGTTCTCTGTCTATTCCTTCGGGGGAATGCGACTTTTTCGTGTCATATCCCCCTTCTCTGCCTCCGTCTGCGCTGAGGCCTAATTGCGGAGCTGGCGGCCTCCAGCCTGCGACCGACCCCGAGGCTCCGGAGGCAGAGCCAGCCAGGACTCACCAACGAGAGGCTGACCGTCTTCGGGGCTGAGGCAGCGGTGGCCCGACTTGCTGGTGCGGCGTTCTGGCTTTCGGCGGCGGCCTGGAGCTGGGGCGGCGGCCTCGGAACTGAGACGGCGGGACCCAGAGCTGGGGCAGCGGCCTGGAGCTGGGGCGGCTGCCCGGAGCTGGGGCCCGGAGCGGAGACTGCAGGACCCGGAGCTGGGGCAGCGGCCCGGAACGGAGACTGCGGGACCCGGAGCTGGGGCGGCGGCCTGGAGCTGGGGCAGCGGCCCGGAACGGAGACTGCGGGACCCGGAGCTGGGGCGGCGGCCCGGAGCGGAGACTGCGGGACCCGGAGCTGGGGCAGCTGCCCGGAGCTGATGCTGTGGCGGGCCGTCTCGGAGCGGAGACAGCGTTCCGACTTTCGGCGGCGGCGACATCACCATGGAGGTCCGCTGGACTGGAGGGCGGCATCTCCGGCCTGGATCGATCGCCTCAGCACAGAGGGAGAACAAGGAGGGAAGAGACGGAGACTAAGACATTGCCTCCATCACAGTGAGGATGTGCTTGGTGAACTCACTGTGGTGGATGTTTAATTTGTGTTTATTGTATGTTTTGTTTTTATTGGTTCTGTGTATGACTGCAGGCAACATAATTTCATTCAGACCGAAAGGTCTGAATGACAATAAAGGAATCTAATTCTAATTCTAATTCTAATTATTCCCGTCTGCTGAGGTTCGGTTCATTCCTTTGTGTATCCAAGATAATCTCGTTATCTCCGTCTCAGCCTTTCCTGCCCACACCATTCACATAGTCGTGTAATGCCCAGGCCCACAGACAGGTTCAAAACTGGTTCTTCCTTTGTGGATTGGGGGTTTTCCGTTGCAGCCAGCAAATCTGGTTTAAAAATGTCCATGTCCTTATCCGAGTTCTTCCATTATTTTGGATGAATTGCCCCAATAACCTACACAAGAGAGGTCATCGGAGATGTTGACCCCCTGGAACCTGAAGCTGGAAACACGTTCCACCTCCGTCCCGTTGATGTGGATGGGGGTGTGCGTGCCGCCCCTAGACTTCCTGAAGTCTACAATGAGCTCCTTGGTCTTCTTGGAGTTAAGGTCCAGGTTGTTGTCAGCGCACCATGCTGCTAGGAGCTGGACCTCCCTATAGGCCGACTCATCGTTGTTGCTGATGAGGCCAATCACCGTTGTATCATCTGCATACTTGATGATGGTGTTAGTACCATGTACCGGTGTGCAGTCATAGGTGAAGAGGGAGTAGAGGAGGGGGCTCAGCACACAGCCCTGTGGAACGCCGGTGTTCAGGGTGAGGGTTGAAGAGGTGTGCTTGTCTAACCTAACAGACTGGGGTCTGTTGGATAGCAAGTCCAGTATCCAGTTGCAGAGGGAGGGGTCGATGCCCAGGTCACCGAGTTTGGTGATCAGTTGAGAGGGTATAATGGTGTTGAATGCTGAGCTGTAATCGATGAACAGCTTTCTTACGTAAGTGTCTCTGTTGTCGAGGTGGGAGAGGGCGGAGTGAAGTGCCATTGAAATGGCATCCTCCGTACTCCTATTCTTGCGGTAGGCAAACTGATAGGGATCCAATGTGGGGGGTAGGCAGCCTTTGAGGTGTGCCAGGACCAGCCTCTCGAAGCACTTGGTGATGATGGGGGTAAGTGCAACTGGGCGGAAGTCGTTGAGGCTTGCCGCAGTGGAGTTTGGCACCGGCACGATGGAGGTGGTTTTAAGGCACGTGGGGACAACTGCTTGGGCAAGTGACAGGTTGAAGATGTCAGTCCAGACGTCTGTCAGCTGCGCAGCACAGGCCCCGAGGACGCGCCCGGGGATGCCGTCAGGGCCAGCAGCCTTACGTGCATTAGTCCTACTCAGTGCCACGTACACGTCGTAGGTGGTGAGTGTGAGGGGTTGGTGATCAGCAGTTATGCCTGACAGAAGCGGGAAGCATGACTGCATAGCCAGTCAGACAGTACGAAAACTAAAACGAGACCTTGCTGACTTTATTTCAAGACCCGACTGATGAGGCAAAATGGAGGAAGGCATAAAAGAACATTCCTCTTTCTTGTAGCGAGAATGTATCTCCCACCACTGTTATGCCACATATTTTTGCAATCAGTGAAAAAGCATGAACCATACTTTCATAAATACTTTGATTCAACACTTATTCTGTGTTGTCATGAATCTGATGATAGACCGACCAGTGGCAAGGAATTAGGTAAATATTGCAGGATACCTTACTTGATTGCCATGTGACTAAAATCTGCCACCACCATAGTGTATCAAATTGAAGTTGGGCTTGTAGATTAAGTATTCGCTCAATAGCCCTTTACCCATGGGATGCGTCTAGCGTCTATAGCTAGTTAATACCAACAACTGAAGAATTGGTAACTCATGCAAATCTCCTCCACCTCAAACTAGAGATGACATTCGCAATTTTCCATCTTAGAGCACTTAGCATCAGTTTGTAAAATAACTGAAATTCGACTGATCAAATTACTGGAGCAATGCTGAATACTGTTTGTTCATCATTGTGACTTTGGTAGCTTCAGCTGGTCATAGCATAAGCCTGTTAACAATCACCCTCATGTCATTTGAGAGGTTGCTACTTTGCACGATGTCAATTCCCTGACTTGCACAGCTGAATCACAGCTACTATATTGCCAATACACTTGATGAATAGAATTCAGCTTTATAACAGGTTTCTATTAACTCCAATCTCATGCCACAAGGCGGAGTCATAAGCTAATTAATAGTTAAAGGTAAATCCCAATGACCAACAAGTCTATTTGGTAACAACTTAAAGTTAACTGGATGGATGAGCCCAATTTCTCAAATATAGTTTGAGGCTGAACAGGTGATTTTAACAAAAATACAGCATTGGAATATCATCCAGACAAGACATAACAAGTGTTTTCGAACTCTGAGTCCAAACACCAATTTTATTAATTAGTTAAATAACCTGGGAAAATAGTTCATCCCATTTAGCAATGTTTTACTGTTATTAGTACAGTTATCATTGCCTTTTGATAATTTCTAATGTCTCCGATGATCCCTGTAATGGGAACTGCATAGAATGGATCTTTGAGACCCTTATGAATCCGTTGTTAGTTAGTAAAGAAGTTTCCTGTTCGGAAAGTTCATATGCGAGTCAAACGACATTCTCCATTTTTCATAATGAACAGGCCACTCCTGCTATCATTCCATGGGTGCTTCGCACGATAACTCTGACCCGATTTCCGAGCCTGTCTTGAAAACGACTATTCTGGCCCTAATTCTAAACTTGCTTGGAATGCTAGTATTGTGCCCTCAATGCTTTTATCCTTTGTGTGCTGTACAAGCAAGTTCTAAATATGACCAACTTGTGAGTGGTTCACTTACCCATGTTTCGGAAGTGCCAGACCCATCCTTGTTGAGTAGGACTGGTAGGGTACGTGGAACCTGTGCCCAACTGTTATGCTGCCACCAGCTTCAGTGAACCGCTTACTGCCGATGAAGGCATAGGGTGCGTTGTCGCTGAAATGATGAAGCTTTGCCCGCCATAGGCCTTCATTGGTCCGACAGCTTTTGATTCGTCCACCAGTTTTTTCCTGTTGAATAGGCCTTACCTGAACAGAAGATTCGGCGGATTGCTCTCATATCCCCCTGATAGCGCTGTTCACTGCTGGCATGCATGTGCTCCAGTATGTTCCACTGACATCTTTAGAATCTGGAGTCAGTTACATCTGACCTTTCGCACTCCCCACCACAGAGAGGGCGATTCGTAGGCAGCCCTGAAACAGGTGATGCCGCAGGCCCCTGAGGATACCTGCGCTGATACGGCCCTTCCAATGGACCTATACCAGGATGGAACATTCTGTTGGGATGGCAAACTTTGTTGTCATGAAATGGTACCTCTGACATGTGCCCTTCATCCCATGGGGTATGCTCCATGGCTATACCCTCAGACTCGGCGTCAGCAGTATACTGACCCGGCATGCTCTCCTTCTCCAAGAGGGAGACATGAAGCAGCCCTGTCCCAAGCTGCTGGCACGGCCTCTCCTACAGGCCGGCGCTGTCACACATTAAGCAGCCCTTTACTAGGTGCTGCTGGCGCGGGAACTCCCGTAGGCCGGCGCTGACAGATTCGGCGCCAGCTGTACATTGACCCGTGATGGTCTCCCCCTTCAACAGGAAACACTAAGCAGCCCTGTCCCACTGTCAGCGACTCTGGTGGTAACTACACCTTCCTGCTTTATTTGCCCGGCCCCGGGAACCACAGCAGGCTGGAAACCACTGTCAGTGGCTGGTAACAGGATACCCGACATCAGCCGACTATACGCTTCCTCGGTCGGAACCGGGATCTCCCCACATCCCATAGCCGGTTCACTCGCTGGACTTCGCCAAATCCAGCAGGATACCTCTGTGAAGAGAGATCCCTGCACGAACATCAAACTTGGTAAGTAATAAAAACTTACCTGTAGGTTTCAACTTACTGCCAGCAGGAGCGATGCCCTGCCAGTTCGGTACTTCGCCATGCGAACGATAATATAACGCGCATGCGAACTGGCGGGACTTCTTCACGGAATCACTCACGTGACTCCGAAATAGAATTATAATCAATCATCACTGTTCTAGTGGGTTGCCTTTTGCATTCCATCATTTTAATCGAGTTCCCTTTTATATAACATTAAAATTGTAGTGCAGCTGACGATCAAAGACCAAGGAAATGCCACTTGAAAATGTTGAGAATTACAATAAACAAAAATTTAGCAGCTATGTTTAGACTCAAAGGCCAACAGTTTTAAAAGCTTGTTGTTTAACATTTTGAACATTTCTCAACATCTTTCCAGTCCAAGTATTCTTTTAAAGATCAAATCTAATCCCGTCCAGTCATTCTGTTCAAATAGAGCACATTTCTACTTTCTGCCAACATTTTGTGATCTTAATCAAACTTGGACAATTGCTCTGAGACAACGAGTTTGGAAAAGTGTCATGGAGACTGAATCATAACATTAGAATGCTCAAACAATGAAATACATCATAACGTCACTTAGTGCAAATGGTAGTTTAAAAAATGATTTTAAATGTTATGATTTGCCCACTGAATCTTTTCTAAGCCATTATAATTAACATTCATTTATTAAATCTATGTACGCTCTAGTAATTTAATTTAAAAGGTGCAGGCCAATGTACAAGCATTGACTGCCCATATCGAAAACAGCAAATGTGCAATATTTATTAATTTTCATAGAGTTAGGAATCGTGTGCAGACAAAAAACTGGGAAAAACAAGAAACTAAAAGAATGAGAGATAGGTTATGTTTTATCATTGAGACACAAGATGCTGTTTTACAAAAAGTGACTCAAAGTAACTCAGCGGATCAGGCAGCATCTCTGGCGAAAATGGATAGATGACTTTTTGTTCGGGACTCTTCTTCAGACAGTTTGATTAGATGTGTTATCATTATCACCATGAAGGATATTACATTTACAAATGTAAATAGTCATTACAGCAAGGAATATGCGGTATATATAATGTATTTTACAATATTTACAATTTAGTTAAAGAACCAACATTTGGTTTAATTGTGCTGTTATCTCAATGTGCCACTGCCGGTGTATTTGACAATTAAACATTCCTGATCCTCTCAACTCTTGACACTTGATTTCATAGTTAATTGTCTATTGCGGCCTAATGCTCCACAGTGTGCCAAAAGATGTGGATATTCCTTTCTCAATCATGAGAAACCATATCGATCTCCTTGTGACAATTTGGTTTTATCAGCCCTTACCTGAACACGATGTGTAACTCTCCTTGGCCCATGAAACATCTTTCCATCCCTCCTCCTCTTTCCAAACTAGAAATAGAAACATTTAAAATGGGACAGACATTGAAGAAATGTCTCAAACCAATCAGTATAACTGAAGAAAAAGCATGATTGGAATAATTTTATTCTTATTGCGGACTAAAAATATTATTTTACTTCGGAGAAACGTGAGTGATTCCGTGAAGAAGTCTGCCAGCACGCATGCATGTCAATTACGTCTGACGCATTGCGCAACGACTGTTTGGCAGGCGCGTCGCTCCTCCAGCGGTAAGTTTCAAACCCTGCAGGTATGTTTTTGAACTTATTTCCAGGTTCTGTTTTTTGCTTGCAGGAATCTCTTTTACAGAGTTTTTCCTGCTAGATATAATTTCGGGGCGAAGTCCGGACGGGCCGCGGGGAAACATGTTATGGACCGTGGGGAGATCCCGGTCATGGACCGTGGAAGCGCGGGTAGCCGGTGGCCATCGGGTTCGCTACCCAAGTCGCCGACAATGCGGTCGGCAGCTTCCAGACCGCTGTGGTTCCCCAGAAAGGGGGTAAATCCAAGAGTAAGTCGGTTAGGCCTATGGACTCGGATGAGTCAGGCCTGGAGGATTCCCCTCCGACATACATGGGTACGTCCTCGGATGTTTAACCCAGATGGAGCATGGATAGCGCACTCGGGCATTTATCCCACAAATGTGATGCTCCATCCTGATATGGTGCGTGGAACGGTGCCATATCCGCGCAGGTCTCCTCGGGGGCCTGCGGCAGCACCTGTTTCAGGGCTGCTTACAAATCTCCTTCTCTGTGGAGGGGAGTGCGAGGGGTCAACTCGGAAGTATGTCCATGGAACATACTGGAGTATATGCGTATGGCTTCAAGGAAATCCTCACAAACAAAAGAGTTGCTGCAGGAAGAGTTGGCTTCCAGCTGTTGGCAGAAAACCCGGAAGAGGCCAGAGTTCCCCTCACGTTACAAGTTTTGCAAGCATCAGTTACCTCACGTCACATCACTACAGGAACAGGTGACGGCTGTAAGATACCATACACCTGTAAATTGTTCCTGAAAGTGCCGGCAGTGAACAGCGCTATCTGGGGTTACATTGGAGGGGGCATGAAAACCCAGGAAATGAAACCAGCCGCCGAATCTTCTCTTCAGGGAAGACCTATCCAACAGGTAAGAACTGGATGAGGAAGCAAAAGCTGTCGGACTAATCAAGGTACCAACGACGAGCAAAGCTTCATCGTTTCGGCGACGACACACCCCATGCCTCCATCGGCAGTAAGCGGTTCACTGAAGCTGGTGGCAGCTTGAAAGCTGGGCAGAGGTCTTTCAGGCCAAGGCCCAAGCCGGTCTCAGAAAAAATATGGAATCCACGCACCCTACCAGTCCTACTATCCAATCAAGGACGGAAATAGAATCTGCATCAGGGGCCTTTGGGCTTACCATAAGACCGCCGGTAACCATGGAGGTAGGTGGGTCTGGATCTTTCCGAAACATGGGGTATGTGGACCATTTACACGTTGGTAATATTTACACTTGTTTTTTGTACAAATGACAATGATAACATGATTAGTTTATACTGCACAATATACAAGGGTTCCAAGCAGGCTTGGAATTGCGCCAGAGTTGTCTTTCGTGGTAGGCTCAGTCTTATGCCCAGGATTGCATTTCGAGACAGGCTCGGAATTATGGCCAAAGTTGTCTTTCGAGGCAGGCTCAGAATTATGGCCGGAATTGCCTTTCAAGGCAGGTTCAGTATTATGGCCAGGATTGCCTTTCGAGGCATGCTCGGAAATATGGCCAGAGTTGTCTTTCAAGGCAGGATCGGAATTATGCCAGGCATGGCCTGTTCATTGTGAAAGATGCAGGATGTCGGTTGATCCTTGATTTAACTCGCATGTGCAGTATAGACATTTCAGAATAGGAAACTTCGTTACTGTCTAACAACTGATTTCCATAGGATCTTTATGGCATGCATCGATCTCAAAGATACATACTATTCAGTTCCCATTCACAGGGATCACCGGAGATATTTGAAATTTAGCTGGATGGGGCAATGATAACAGTTAAAGCATTGCACAATGGGCCAACTTCAGCTCCCAGGTTATTTACCAAATTACTAAATCCGGTGCTTGGGCTGCTCAGAGCTCAAAAACACTTGTTATGGCCTATCTGCATGATTCACACTTGTTATGGCCTATCTGCATGATTCACACAGAGAGTGGTGAATCTCTGGAATTCTCTGCCACAGAAGGTAGTTGAGGCCAGTTCATTGGCTATATTTAAGAGGGTTAGATGTGGCCCTTGTGGCTAAAGGGATCAAGGGATATGGAGAGAAGGCAGGTACAGGATACTGAGTTGGATGATCAGCCATGATCATATTGAATGGCGGTGCAGGCTCGAAGGGCTGAATGGCCTACTCCTGCACCTATTTTCTATGTTTCTATATTCTAAACTCTGTATTTTGCTCAAATTAACTGTTTCAGCCGCAAACTATATTTGAGAAATTGGGGTTTTTCATCCATCCAGTTAAATTTAAGTTGATACCAACTAGAGTTATTGTTGTTGGGATTTACCTTTAACTCTATTAATTTGTCTGTGACTCCGCCCTGGGACAAGAGATTGGAACTAATAGAAGCCTGTAACAACCTTGTTGTTATGAAGCAGCTTTCTATTCATCAAGTGTAATTGGCAATATAGTGACTGTGTTTCAGCTGTGCAATTTAGGCCTTTGCATTATCAGAACTTACAACGTGCAAGTACCATGTATGTTATTATTAACAGACCTATGCTATTACCAGCTGAAGCTATCAAAGTCACAATGGTGGACGAACAGTATTCAGCATTGCTCCAGTAACTTTTTGGTCAGTAAATCTTCAGTTATACTACAAACTGATGCTCAAAGATGGAAAATTACGAATACCATCTCTAGTTACGGAAGCGGATGGGATTTGCATAAGTTACCAATTCTTCAGTTATATGGTATCAACTATCTATAGACACTAGGTGTATGCTATGGGATAAAGGTTTATTGTGCGATTATGCATAATCTGCATGCTCAACTCCAAGTTGATACACTATGGTGGTGGCATATGTTAATCACTTGGGAGCAATCAAGTCAAAGTATCCTGTGATAATTTACCTAACCTCATTTGGCACTGGTGTATCATCACATAAAATCAATGACAACACAGTTTGGATGTTGGATCACAAAGTATTTAATGACATTGTGGCTCGATGGAACACAGTATATCGATATGATTGCATCCAGGCTCAATCACCAGCCCCTCCCACCCATGACCTGGCTGTCTCATTGGTCTGCTCTTCAAAATTAGACAGTTTCCAACCCTTTACTCTACCCTCCCTTGTAAAACTGATCACCGCCATGAAACCTACTACCTGCCCCCTCGACACTGTCCCCTCTGCCCTCCTAAAGGACGTCATTACAATAGCTGGTCCCAGCATCCTCGCCATCTTCAACAGCTCTCTGGCCACTGGCACTGTACCTACCTGCTTCAAGCATGCGGTGGTACAACCACTCCTGAAAAAACCTAACCTCGACCCCACCCTGCCAGGCAACTACAGACCCATTTCTAAACTGCCTTTTTTCTCAAAAGCCCTTGAAAAGGTAATTTTAAGTCAACTTATACCTTACCTTCACCAAAACACTATCTTAGAACCTTTCCAATCAGGTTTCAGGGCTCACCATAGCACAAAGTCTGCCTTGTTGAAGGTACACAATGACCTACTGCTCATCGTTGACTCCGGCGACTGTGCAATTCTGCTCCTTCTTGACCTCAGTGCAGCATTTGACACTGTCGACCACACCATCCTAATTGACCGTCTCCGGTACGGGGTTGGTATTGATGGCATTGCCCTGAGCTGGTTCATCTCCTACCTCAAAGGTAGGAGTTTCTCGACTAACATAGGCAACTCATTCTCCTCCCCAGCTAATCTCTGCTGTGGGGTTCCACAAGGTTCCATCCTTGGCCCCAGTAGACACAAGACACAGAACACAAGACACTACCCTCCCCTTTATACCGCTATCACCCCTCTCCACCCCAAGAACCGCGTGATCTCCTGGGGGAGGCAAAAAAACGGATAAAAACCCAGGTCCAATTCGGGAAAAAAATCCGGGAAATTCCTCTCCGACCCCAATCCAGGCGATCGACACTTGTCCAGGAGATCACTCTAGTCATTGAAAGGCACGGCATTTCCTTCCATTGCTACGCAGACAATACCCAACTCTATCTCCCCCTCAAGCCCAAAAACCAATCAAATCTGTTTAACCTTACCCACTGCCTCGAGGATATAAAGTGTTGGATGGCCCAGAACTTCCTCCAACTAAACGAGAGTAAGTCTGAGGTCATCCTTCTCGGCCCCTCGGACTCAATCAAAATGATAGCAGGCAGCCTTGGAAGCCTTACCCCACTACTCAAACCACACGTAAAAAACTTGGCGTGATATTTGACTCAGCATTGAAATTTGACAAAAAAGTCAATGCCGTGGTAACAGCTAGCTTCTTTCAGCTTCGGACGATAGCTAAAATAAAACAATTCCTCCAGTTTGATGACCTGGAAAAGATCATCCACACATTCATCTCCTCCCGCCTAGATTACTGCAACTCCCTTTACACTGGCATCAGCCAATCTTCCCTGTCCCGCCTGCAACTCGTCCAAAACGCCGCATCGAGACTCCTGACGGGCACCCGAAAAAGGGACCACATCACCCCGATCCTGGCCTCTCTCCACTGGCTCCCTGTGCGGTTCCGTTTAAACTTCAAGATCCTCCTCCGTCTACAAAGCCCTCAATGGGCTTGCCCCCACCTACATAAAAAGTCTTCTCACCCACCACTCCACCTCCAGGCCCCTCAGATCGGCCGACTTGGGGTTGCTGAATATCCCACGGTCTAGGCACAAGCTCAGGGGCGACCGCGCCTTTGCGGTTGCAGCTCCTAGACTGTGGAACAGCATCCCCCTTCACATCAGAACTGCCCTCTCCATCGACTATTTTATGTCAAGACTAAAGACTTATCTATGACTCCCAAGCCTTTCCTGACGTCCTCTGAGTGAGGGCTACATGTATATATGTATGTAGCTTGTTTTGTTGTGCTATTCTTATAACAAATGTAAAGCACTTTGGCCAACGAGTTGTTTTTTAAATGTGCTATATAAATAAATGTGACTGACTGACTGACTGACCAGTTGCAAAAATATGTGGCATAACAGTGGCGATAGATACATTCTCGCAACACTCGGGAGGAAAGTTCTTTTATGTCTTTCCTCCATTTTGCCTCTTCAGTCGGGTCTTGCAAAACATCAAGCATGATCTCGCTTCAGGTTTTTCGTACTGCCTGACTGGCCTATGCAGCCATGGTTTCCGCGAATGTTGGAAAAGATAGTAGAACCTTATATGGTTATTCTACACACATAAATTTGCTGGTTTAGCCCGTGACTCGGGAAAGCCAGCCTCTGCATGATAAAATCAATTCATTGACTTGCAGACTCTGAGAAGACCTTTCCTGCGGCTAGGGTTGTCAGACCGATACATGTACATGCTCACTGCAGAGTGCAGGGATAGCACCAAAAAAGCAGTACATTTCCTCATCAGGAGATGGAAAGTGTTTTGTTTTAATGCTAATGTTACATATAATACGGCCCGGATAACTAACGTCTTGAAGTTCAGTTTTATATGGGTCTTTGACAATCATTTATGTTATAGTGCCATTAACTGTGCCAAACGTGCCTTCTCATCATATTTGCAGCAGCGAGCGGGACCCACTCTGTCGGGCCTGGCTCCTCTGATATCCAGATTTATATAGGATATCTTTAACACAAATTCTCCCATGCCCAGGTACATGGAATTATGGGATATTGACATTGTGTTAACACTACATCACCAGGGGGCTCCAGCTACATCCTTATCTTTGGCCCGGCTCTCATAAGGTAGTTATGCTCATGACGCTGGGCTCAGCGCAACGGGTCCAGTCTCTACATAAATTGCGACTGGACAGGATGGTTACATCTGCAAATAATCTAATATTTTATGTTTTGATTTAGTTAAGCAGAGCAGACCAGGGGCATCAGTGTAGATCAGTGCATGCTCCTTTAACATAGTGACCTCACCACTACTAACCACTCCCTATTATCTTCAGTATAACTGTAGCCTCCCCACGTCCATCTCGCTCTCTAGCTCCAGTGACAGACCACGGACAGCTAGGGCACGGTGTGTGTTTTATACCAGTGTCTATAATAAAACATGTCGTGAAGACCACGCGTGTTTGGAAGTCATTACACGGTGTCAAGAAGTCGTACTTCGCGCCTCCTGTCTATCGGGGTTTTTTTTCTTTCCCCCAGTTCCAATTTCCCTGTTATTCGCCATGGCAAACTCGTGTCGTAAACCTGACGTGCTGGTGTTTGACTCAGACATCGTGCACCGTTGGGCAGTCTTCAAACGCGATTTCCAGCATTACATCGCGATCGCCCATGCCAATGCCACCCCGGAGGTGCGGGCACATCTACTACTTAACCTGGCTGGCCCGGAGGCCATGGAACGTTCGGAATCGTTCGAGTACGGCGCTGGTGAGGATGCGGAGGACCCGGTATGTCTTTTGGCTAAATTCACCGCGCTCTGTGACATTCCTACTAATTGCATCATTGAGCGGTTTAAGTTCTTCACCAGACGCCAAAACCCTGGGGAGCATATCGACTCTTTCATTGCCTCGTTGCGTCACCTGGCTTGGCGTTGCCGCCTTGACACGGTGACCCCCGACCAGATGATCAGGGATGTCCTGGTTCACGGTCTACAGGACGAGAAGCTACGGGCTGAGCTCTTAAGGAAGCCTGACCTGACTTTAAACGAGGCTTTGCATTCCTCTCGCATGGCTGCTGCTGTTGCCTCTGTATCTACACCTGCTGCTCAGGACATTAACTATGCCAGTGCTGCTGGGCGCAGGCGGAACGATGGCCCGCCACGCCAGTGTAGCGCTCCCGCACCTGCGAGGGACGGCCTACGTCGTTGCCCCAACTGCAACTTCGCTAGTCATCAGTTTAATGTTTGTCCCGCGCTGGGGAAAACTTGCAATTTCTGCCGAAAGCTGAATCACTTTTCTGCAGCCTGTCGTTCCATTGGCAGGCCGGTCCCTGCACCACGTAGAAGCCTAAACAACCTTGCTGAGCCTGATAGCGCTCTTGGTTCCCAGCACCATTCAGACGAACTCCTTGATTCAGATAACGTCTCCTCCCATGACGAATCGTCTATTTTCTCGCTCTTGGGTGCACCTGCTTTGATTAAGGATCCCTCTGTACGTGTTACCGTGAATGGGTCGACCTTTACTGCCAAGGTCGACACGGGAGATTTCACAAATGTTATGTCAAGAAGCCTTTTCGAACAGATAAGATCTGGTGAGAAGGTTACTCCTGACGACTCCCGTCTTCATGCCTATGGGGGAGGAGTGCTCACACCAGTCGGAAAAACAACCCTTATCTGCACAGTTCTGGAGAACTCTCGCCCCCTCACTTTCCTCCTGCTAGACTCTGAGAATGTTACTCTGTTGGGCGCTCGAGCGTGCCAGGACCTCGGTTTGGTTTCCTTCCACCGCGGTATCCACCTGGTGCAGGCCCCCATGGACCCCATGATCGAGTACCCCGATCGTTTTGATGATGTATTGGGGAAGTTACCCTGCAACGACAAGATCGCTGTGGACCCGGAGGTCGATCCGGTGGTCCGCCCGGCTCACCGCGTATCCTTTGCCATGAAGGACAGGGTGGAGTCGACTCTGCGCCACATGGTGGCCACGGGCATACTAAAGGAGGTGAGTGATCCCACCCGGTGGGTCTCCACCATGGTTGTCGCAGCTAAGAAGGACAAGAGCGAGATTCGAATCTGCATTAACCCCAAGGACCTAAATCTTGCCATCAAGCGCCCGCACTACCCCATGCGAACGGTGGAGGACGTCGCTGCACAGGTTGGCCCGGCCACTGTATTCTCGGTCCTCGATGCCAAGAGCTCTTTCTGGCAGATTCCACTGGACGAACGTTCCTCCTTCCTGACCACCTTCAGCACTCCTTTCGGCAGGTTCCGTTTCCTCTGCTTGCCTTTCGGGATCAACTCTGCCAGCGAGGTTTTCCAGCGCACCATGGAGCAGCTGTTTGCCGGTCTGCCGTGTGCTATCGTTGTCGATGACATCCTGGTGTACGGGAGGGACGTCGCTGAGCACGACCTCCACCTCCGTCAAATCCTGGATAGGGCTCGTGAGGTCAACCTCAAACTGAACCCCAAGAAGTGCCGTTTCCGCGACTCGGAGGTCACGTACGTGGGACACGTCTTCACGGCTGAGGGTCTGAGGCCAGACCCACAGAAGACGGCTGCGGTCTCGGGGATGCCCGCTCCGACCGACGTGCCCAGCCTGCAACGCTTTCTGGGCATGGTGAACTACCTGGGGAAATTCATTCCCGACCTCAGCGAGCTGAGTGCGCCCTTGAGGGAACTGACCAAGAAGGACACCGCCTGGGTTTGGTTCCCGCACCATCAGTCGGCTTTCGAAGCCCTGAAGTCCCAGTTGGTCCGCGCCCCCACTCTCAAATTTTTCGACCTCAAGCGCCCCATCGTCCTCACCTGCGATGCATCGAAGTTCAGCCTCGGTGCCGCCTGCCTGCAGCTCTATGACAGGCTGCAGCTGCCTGTCTCCTACGCTTCCCGCACCATGACCCCTGCTGAGCAGCGCTACGCTCAGATCGAGAAAGAGCTCCTTGCCGTGGTGTTTGCCTGCTCCAAGTTCAAGGACTACATCCTGGGCAACACCTTCACTATTGAAACCGACCACCAGCCGCTGGTCACGATCCTGAATAAGCCAATACACGTTGCCTCATCCCGCCTGCAGCGTATGATGCTGCAGCTCCAGCGTTTCACCTTTCGGATTTTATACCGCAAGGGCAAGGACATGTTTGTGGCCGACACTTTGTCCCGCGCACCGCTGGCGTCCACTGCCCAACACCCGTACGAGTCGTCTGATCTGATGATATTGAACGTTAACATTGTGCCTTCCCAGCAGATGCAGTCCCTGATCCATCACACTGCCCTGGATCCTGCCCTGCAGCAGCTTGCGGACGTCATCCGCCGTGGCTGGCCCGACCGCCGCTCGTCCCTGCCTGATGGCGCTGCGCCATACTTCCTCGTCCGGGATGAACTTGTACTGCACGACGGCGTGGTGGTGAAGGGCCACAAGGTCGTGGTGCCTGCTGCGCTGCGGGACCACTACTTCCAGTCTGCCCACAGCGGCCATCCCGGGGCCGAAGCCACTCTGTCCCAGGCCCAAAGTCAGTTTTATTGGCCCGGCATGGCGCAAGACATCCGGGACAGAGTCTCTTCCTGCTCGACCTGCAACTGCCTCGCTCCCCACCAGCAACGCCAGCCGCTCCTGCAGCAGCCTGCCCCCGCCCTGCCGTGGATGTCGGTCGCCACTGACATTTTTGAGTGGCGCGGCAAACATTTCCTGGTCCTTGTGGACTCCTACTCCAGCTGGTTCGAGGTGGATCAGCTGCCCACCCTCTCATCTGCTGGTGTCATCGGGAAGCTGCGCCGCCACTTTGTGACCTTTGGCTCCCCAGTTACTTTGCAGTCTGACAACGGCGGCCAGTTCTCCAGTGCGGAGTTCAGCGCCTGCGCTGCATCCTGGAACTTTCGCCACATCACCAGCAGCCCCGAGTACCCGCAGAGCAACGGCCTTGCTGAGCGCGCCGTCCGCCGTGCTAAGGAGTTGCTCGAGCATTGCAGACTTTCGAGGTCGGACTTTTACCTGGCCATGCTCAACCTCCGCAATATTTCCCGTGACCCTGCCCTGGGCTCGCCTGCTCAGCGGCTCATGTCCCGCACCACACGCCCTCCAATCCCTGTCTCCCAGCGATCTCTGCAGCCCGCGGTCCTCAGCCCTGCCACCGTCCAGGAGCGTTTTGCCCAGAAACAGGCCATTCAGAAGCGCTCCCATGACAAGTCCTGTCGTCCCCTTCCACGTCTCTTCCCGAATCAGGTGGTCCGGATGCGGTCCCCCTCCGGCCACTACCGGCTAGCCGTGGTCGTCGGCTGTGCGGACTCTCCTCGGTCCTACATCATTGACTACGAGGGTACCATCTACCGCCGCACCCGCCAGCATCTGCTCCTGGTTAACGAGCCCGCTCCACCCCCTCTTGCCCCTTTTGCCCCTCCGGTTCCTTCCTCTCTGCCCTCCACTCCTCACATGCTCAGGTCTCTGCCGTCTCAGCCCTGTGTGCCTAGTTCTCCCCGGCTCCTCCCCATCCGCCTTCCCCTTCCTCGCCCGCTCCCGTTTCTCCCGCTTCACCTCCCCGCTCTCCTCGTCCTCCCTCTCCCACAAGCTCTCCTGCCCGTTCCCCTGTCGCCGCCCCGGCTCTCGTCCCTGCTCTTCCTGCGGAGGGAGGGGAGGGTGGGCTGCGCACCTGCTCCGGCCGGTTGGTCAAGCCGCCTGTACGTTACGGGGAGTTTGCGTGAATGTGTTAACTGTTTCTAGCCGGTGTACGCGCGGAGGGTGTTTCTAGCGTACGAGTCGTGGTCGCACTGTCACTGCCATAATACTTTGTTTCCAAGGGGAATGATGTAGATCAGTGCATGCTCCTTTAACATAGTGACCTCACCACTACTAACCACTCCCTATTATCTTCAGTATAACTGTAGCCTCCCCACGTCCCTCTCGCTCTCTAGCTCCAGTGACAGACCACGGACAGCTAGGGCACGTTGTGTGTTTTATACCAGTGTCTATAATAAAACATGTAGTGAAGACCACGCATGTTTGGAAATCATTACAGTCAGGTCTCAAACTAGTTTTCATGGCATACCCCATGGACCTTCAGTTATGTGTAGTCACACATTTACAACAATACGTCAAGGTCACCAAGAGCCTTATAAGCTCTGAATTAACAATGTTTGTTAGTTACAAAAAAACCTCATAAGAAGGTATCAGTTCAGACCATCTCCAGGTGGTTAAAACGGGGTTTTGGCTTATTCAGGAGTAGATACTAATATTTTCAAATCTCACTCCACCAGGACTGCTACAACAGAAGCAGCAAGGGTTATGTATGTTCCACTGGACCACATCTTAGCAGCTGCAGGATGGTCAAACGAATGAACTTTCCAAACATTTTAAAATAACCCATAGCCAGACCGGTTCTGTTTTATAGTTTCCTCCCGGATGAGAGGGATTACTATTATTATTATTTGTTCATTAAAAAGCATCAGCATGTTTTAAATCTATGTCATGTCTGTATGCATTATGAATGTTTTCCCTTATCTGTGGTCAACTGATGCAGTTGTGCTTGTGTGGACTCGTGTTCACGGCATGAAATCACAGAGCTTTGAAATCTTCACGGAATCACTTACTTGACTCCGAAATAAAATAGTAAGATTAAACGAGTACTTACCAGTTTGAAGTTTGATCTTTATTTTATGAGGAGTTACGATCCCAACCCTCTTCTCATAAAGATCACTCGGTAGTTCTAGTTCTCTCAAATCTTACTATATTCAGTTCAACAGCTGTTATCTGTGATTTCACAACGCGGCTTCTTCACGTAATCCCTCATCGTAACTCCTCATAAAATAAAGATCAAACTTCTAACTGGTAAGTTCTCGTTTAATCTTACTATTATCATACACATAACCTGGTAAACACCTTTTATAATGCTGCTGTGACAAACTGGCAAATTGAATCAGGTCCAACAACACACTGGCTGTACCTCAACAAAGTTTAAGGCTACCTGATTTGAACTAAAAATATAATAGCCTGATCATTAATATTAGCAGTGTGGCTGTCCTTTAAGTATATGCATTCTAAACAACTTGATTAACGATTGTGAAGATATCATTCGGTCATTCTCCAATACAGTTCTCAGTGTATTTAGCGTTGACAGAAATATCCACCTTGATCTTACAATATATATTACTGTGACTTTGTCAATGTAGAACACTCTGTGTTGTACAAATAAATTCTTATTAGGCGTTTGAATTATAATTGTAAACACTTGCTGTTGCAAGTAAGAATTTCATTGTTCCGTTTCGAAACATATGACAATAAAACACACTTGACCCTCGAACGTGTTATTGAAGTAATTTTACATTATCACACCAGATCTGCTGTTGTTATAATATAGACATCAAACACCTTCCAGTGGGCAGTGAGGCTCAAGAGTGAACATAATTCTTCCAATGTTAAAAATGTCAGCCTTTGCTACAGATTGCAAATTACATTTATAGTTTATACTAGTGCCTTGACTATTTCAATTTATTTTCTTAATTATTGGTAATGATATTTACCATTAATGATTACGGCTTTGTGTAATTGGCTTTGGTCAGTTATTAGCATATTAAATCCGTAAGGTGCAACATCTTTCTGGGGTCTCTATAAATCCAGCTGAAATAAAATATCTGTTCATTGTAAACATAGAAACATAGAAATTAGGTGCAGGAGTAGGCCATTCGGCCCTTCGAGCCTGCACTGCCATTCAATATGATCATGGCTGATCATCCAACTCAGTATCCCATACCTGCCTTCTCTCCATACCCTCTGATCCCCTTAGCCACAAGGGCCACATCTAACTCCCTCTTAAATATAGCCAATGAACTGGCCTCAACTACCCTCTGTGGCAGAGAGTTCCAGAGATTCACCACTCTCTGTGTGAAAAAAGTTCTTCTCATCTCGGTTTTAAAGGATTTCCCCCTTATCCTTAAGCTGTGACCCCTTGTCCTGGACTTCCCCAACATCGGGAACAATCTTCCTGCATCTAGCCTGTCCAACCCCTTAAGAATTTTGTAAGTTTCTATAAGATCCCCTCTCAATCTCCTAAATTCTAGAGAGTATAAACCAAGTCTATCCAGTCTTTCTTCATAAGACAGTCCTGACATCCCAGGAATCAGTCTGGTGAACCTTCTCTGCATTCCCGCTATGGCAATAATGTTCTTCCTCAGATTTGGAGACCAAAACTGTACGCAATACTCCAGGTGTGGTCTCACCAAGACCCTGTACAACTGCAGTAGAACCTCCCTGCTACTATACTCAAATCCTTTTGCTATGAAAGCTAACATACCATTCGCTTTCTTCACTGCCTGCTGCACCTGCATGCCTACTTTCAATGACTGGTGTACCATGACACCCAGGTCTCGCTGCATCACCCCTTTTCCTAATCGGCCACCATTTAGATAATAGTCTACTTTCCTGTTTTTGCCACCAAAATGGATAACCTCACATTTATCCACATTATACTGCATCTGCCAAACATTTGCCCAGTCACCCAGCATATCCAAGTCACCTTGCAGTCTCCTAGCATCCTCCTCACAGCTAACACTGCCCCCCAGCGTGTCATCAGCAAACTTGGAGATGTTGGATTCAATTCCCTCCTCCAAATCATTAATATATATTGTAAATAGCTGGGGTCCCAGCACTGAGCTTGCGGTACCCCACTAGTCACTGCCTGCCATTGTGAAAAGGACCCGTTTACTCCTACTCTTTGCTTCCTGTTTGCCAGCCAGTTCTCGATCCACATCAATACTGAACCCCCAATGCCATGTGCTTTAAGTTTGTATACCAATCTCTTATGTGGGACCTTGTCGAAAGCCTTCTATAAGACCAGATACACCACATCCGCTGGTTCTCCCCTATCCACGCTACTAGTTACATCCTCGAAAAATTCTATAAGATTCGTCAGACATGATTTACCTTTTGTAAATCCATGCTGACTTTGTCCAATGATTTCACCATTTTCCAAATGTGCTGCTATCCCATCTTTAATAACTGACTCTAGCAGTTTCCCCACTACCGATGTTAGACTAACTGGTCTGTAATTCCCCGTTTTCTCTCTCCCTCCCTTCTTAAAAAGTGGGGTTACTTTTGCTACCCGCCAATCCTCAGGAACTACCCCAGAATCTAAAGAGTTTTGAAAGATTATTACTAATGCATCCACTATTTCTGGACCTACTTCCTTAAGTACTCTGGGATGCAGCCTATCTGGCCCTGGGGATTTATCGGCCTTTATCCATTCAATATACCCAACACCACTTCCCGACTAAACTGGATTTCACTCAATTCCTCCAACTCCTTTGACCCCTGCTATTTCCGGCATATTATTTATGTCTTCCTTAGTGAAGACGGAACCAAAGTAGTTATTCGATTGGTCCGCCATATCCTTGTTCCCCATGATCAACTCGCCTGTTTATGACTGCAAGGGACCTACATTTGTTTTAACTAATCTCTTTCTTTTCACATATCTATAAAACTTTTGCAGTCAGTTTTTATGTTCCCTGCCAGTTTTCTTTCATAATCTATTTTTCTTTTCCTAATTAAGCCCTTTGTCCTCCTCTGCTGGTCTCTGAATTTCTCCCAGTCCTCCGGTATGCTGCTTTTTCTGGCTAATTTGTACGCATCATCCTTCGCTTTGATACTATCCCTGATTTCCCTTGTTATCCACGGATGCACTACCTTCCCTGATTTATTATTTTGCCAAACTGGGAGGAACAATTTTTGTAGTTCATCCATGCAGTCTTTAAATGTCTTCCATTGCATATCCACCGTCAACCCTTTTAGAATTAATTGCCAGTCAATCTTGGCCAATTTACGTCTCATACCCTCAAAGTTACCTTTCTTTAACCATTGTTTCTGAATTAACAATGTCACACTCCATCCTAATGAAGAACTCAACCATATTATGGTCACTCTTGGCCAAGGGGGCACGTACAACAAGACTGCTAACTAACCCTTGTTATCAGGGTCTCATCCATACCCCGTAACACTGCTCTCTCTCCCCATCCCCGCACTCGCAACAAGGGCAGAGTCCCTCTGATCCTCACCTTTCACCCCACCAGCCGGAAAATACAATACATAATCCTCCGCCATTTCCACCACCTCCAACGTGACCCCACCACTCGCCACATCTTCCCATCTCCCCGCATGTCTGCCTTCCGCAAAGACCGCTCCCTCCGCAACTTCCTCGTCAATTCTTCCCTTCCCTCCCGCACCACCCCCTCCCCGGGCACTTTCCGTTGCAACCGCAAGAAATGCAACACCTGTCCCTTCACCTCCCCCCTCGACTCCATTCAAGGACCCAAGCAGTCGTTCCAGGTGCGACAAAGGTTCACCCGTAACTCCTCCAACCTCATCTACTGCATCCGCTGCTCTAGATGTCAGCTGATTTACATCGGGGAGACTAAGCGGAGGTTGGGCGATCATTTCGCCGAACACCTCCGCTCAGTCCGCAATAACCTACCTGAACTCCCGGTGGCTCAGCACTTCAACTCCCCCTCCCATTCCCAATCCGACCTCTCTGTCCTGGGTCTCCTCCATTGCCAGAGTGAGCAACAGCGGAAATTGGAGGAACAGCACCTCATATTCCGCCTGGGGACCTTGCGTCCGGTTGGCATTGACATTGAATTCTCCCAATTTTGCAAGCCCTTGCTGTCTCCTCCCCTTCCTTAACCCTCTAGCTGTCTCCTCCCACCCTCCCATCCGCCCGCCCTCGGGCTCCTCCTCCTCCTCCCCTTTTCCTTTCTTCTCCCCCCCACTCCCCATCAGTCTGAAGAAGGGTTTCGGCCCGAAACGTCGCCTATTTCCTTCGCTCCATAGATGCTGCTGCACCCGCTGAGTTTCTCCAGCAATTTTGTGTACCTGCTAACTAACCCTTCCTCATTACTCAATACCCAGTCTATACTAGCCTGCTCTCTCATTGGTTCCTCTACATGTTGATTTAGATAACTATCCCGCATACATTCCAAGAAATCCTCTTCCTCAGCACCCCTGCCAATTTGATTCACCCAATCTATATGTAGATTGAAGTCACCCATTATAACTGTTTTGCCTTTGTCGCACGCATTTCTAATTTCCTGTTTGATACCATCTCCAACTTCACTACTACTGTTAGGTGGCCTGTACACAACACCCACCAGCGTTTTCTGCCCCTTAGTGTTTCGCAGCTCTACCCATACTGATTCCACATCCTCCAAACTAATGTCCTTCCTTTCCATTGCGTTAATCTCCTCTCTAACCAGCAGCGCTACCCCACCTCCTTTTCCTTTCTCTCTATCCCTCCTGAATATTGAATATCCCTGGATGTTCAGCTCCGAGCCTTGGTCACCCTGGAGCCATGTCTCCGTGATCCCAACTATATCATAATCATTAATGGCTATCTGCACGTTCAACTCATCCACCTTATTACGAATGCTCCTTGCATTGAGACACAAAGCCTTCAGGCTTCTTTTCACAACTCTCTTACCCCCTATACAATTATGTTGAAAAATGGCCCTTTTTGATTTTTGCCCAGGTTTTGTCTGCCTGCCACTTTTACTTTTCACCTTGCTACCTATTGCTTCTACCCTCAATTTACACACACCCCCCCCCTGCCTCTCTGCTCTTGTTCACATCCCCCTGCCACATTAGTTTAAATACAAGTACCTACAAGCTGGCTGGTGAAGTAGCTATGTGCTTTAAAATCTACATATTTTAATTCTAGATTCATTTGGGACCATTGCCACTTGTCAGACACATGATAAAGGGGTAGCGAATAATGTCAATTCATGCCGGTGCATAATTTAAACGCGCCTGGGAATTAGTGATCTGACTTGACGTGAACAAATGCTTTCAGATTAGAAGAGATCCTGTCGGTCACAATGTCTCATTGGTCTTCTTTTACTGACAGAGTTATCTGTTTGATAGAATGCGGGAAACATTTCAGCACATTTTATGCGAGGAGACATTGTCAATTCCCTCAAACTGAACAAACAGAGGACATGTAAAAGCTGTGAAATGCAGATCAGACTTGGAGGAATTCAATGGGGGACCTCAGAGGCAACCATTTCACCCAGACGGCAGTTCATTTATGGATGAGCTGCAAGAGGAATCTATAGCAGTGGATACGATTTATAAAAGGCACATGGACAGTTTAGTGTAGCTTTTTAGCTTAGTTTAGAGATATAGTGCAGAAGCACTGGGGTCACACAGACCACATTAACACTATCCTACACACACTAGGGACAATTTTTACACATACCCCAAGCCAATTAACCTAAAACACTGTATGTCTTTGGAGTGTGGGAGGAAACCAAACATCTCGGAGAAAACCCACGCGGTCACGGAGAGAACGTACAAATTCCGTACAGGCCAGCTCACCTCTGGCAGTGCTCCCCGTCTGAACAGTGAGGGGACCAGCTCAAAAGGAACTCCCCCCCCCCCCCCCCCCAGCAGCGCTGTCCTTTTACAGCCGTTTCCTATCAGCTGCTAGCAATGATGGATAGACTTGGCTATCCCTCAGTACAGCAACATCGTTCTTGATGTTACACAAAATTGCTGGAGGAACTCAGCGGGTGCAGCAGCATCTATGGAGCGAAGGAAATAGGCGACGTTTCGGGCCGAAACCCTTCTTCAGACTGATGGGGGGGTAGGGAAAGAAAGAAGGAAAAAGGGGATGGAAGTTGGTGGTGAAGTGGATGAAGTCAGTCAGTTGTGTGTGGGTGCAGGAGGTGGCACCAAAGCAGTCGTCAATGTAGCGGAGGTAGAGGTCGGGGATGGGGCCCTGGTACGCATCGAACAAGGATTGTTCAACGTACCCGACAAAGAGGCAGGCGTAGCTGGGGCCCATGCGTGTGCCCATAGCTACGCCTTGTGTTTGGAGGAAATGGGAGGAGTCAAATGTAAAGTTATTGAGGGTGAGGACCAACTCCGCTAAGCGGAGGAGAGTGTCAGTGGCTGGGTAAAGGTTGCTCCTCTGGTCGAGGAAGAACCGGAGGGCTCTGAGGCCATCCTGGTGGGGGATGGAGGTGTAGAGTGACCGGACATCCATGGTGAAGATGAGGGGGTGAGGGCCCAGAGAGTGGAATGCGTGGAGGCGGCAGAGAGTGTCTGAGGTGTCTAGAACATAGGTGGGGAGGGATTTGACCAAGGGGGATAGGATGGAGTCAAGGTATGTGGAGATGAGTTTGGTGGGGCACGAACACGCAGAGACAATGGGTCTGCCGGGAGAGCCGGGTTTGTGGATTTTGGGGAGAAGGTAAAAACGGGCCGTGCGGGGCTGGGGAACGATGAGTTTGGAGGCTTGGTCAGGTAGGGCGTGGGAATTGATGAAGTCGGTGATGGTGCTAGAAATGGTGGCCTGGTGCTCGTCAGTGGGGTCATGGTCCAAGGGTAAGTAGGAGGAGGTGTCCGAGAGTTGGCGCGTGGCCTCAGCTTTGTAGAGATCGACGCGCCAGACTACCACGGAACCTCCCTTGATGTTGCTGTACTGAGGGATAACAAAATCTATCTTTCTTGGCTAACAACCTAACCTTCGGCCTCCAAGATGCAGCTACATTTTCTAGCAATGTTACAAAATGTTGAGATTTTAAAAATCAAGTCTGCAATTTATCCCATCAGATAAAGCATCAAAAGAAGTTTAATTTAACACCTAATTCACTTTCATATCTTCAGTATTAAAAAGGTTCTGGCCATTTTCATACTCGTTTAGTAACAAAATCAGCATCTTGTTCCCTATTGCTTTTCCATTGACTTAACACAGTCGAGGACAGTTAAAATCCCATAACTTTCTTAAAAATTAAGAGAACTGAATGAAATTTTCAGTTATTATAGATTGAAACAGTCTGAAACAAATATAATACATCTTACTTGGATGACCTGAAATTAAAGCATATAATTAGTTAATTACCTAATTGGAGCTAATTACAAAATTGACCGTTGTGACGGAAATAGTAATAAACACTCAGACTGCCTTGAAAATTCAAAAATGTGATATTCTCAAGATCAGAACTTTAATATTATTGTATTATATGCTGTAAGTCCGTAACAGATAGGTAAATAAATTACAATTTCTAGCAATAGACCAGGTCTTTATGGAGAAGATCAGTTGCTAGCTGGTACATTGGCATATCATAATCAGTAGCATCATCATACTCCTCAGATTGTAACCAATAAACAACTCTGTACAAAGGTACACAAAAATGCTGGAGAAACTCAGCGGGTGCAGCAGCATCTATGGAGCGAAGGAAATAGGTAACATTTCGGGCCGAAACCCTTCAACTCTGTACACCTTGTTTTTCCTCAACTTTTCAATTTTGGCATTGTAAATAGTAAGATTAAACGAGAACTTACCAGTTCGAAGTTTGATCGTTATTTTATGAGGTGTACGTTGAGGGAATACGTGAAGAACCCCGCCAGGACGCATGCGTGTCATTCTTCAAAGCAGCGGTGTGAAATCACAGATAACTGTAATGGCTGAACATAGTAAGATTAGTGAAGAAAATACGTTGAGTATATGATCAAGGGTGGGAGCGGAGGGCACGTATTCCCTCAACGTACTCCTCATAAAATAACGATCAAACTTCGAACTGGTAAGTTCTCGTTTACTCTTACTATTTTACTTCGGAGTCACGTGAGTGACTACGAGAAGATTTCAAAGCTCTGTGATTTCATGCCGTGGAAACGAGTCCATGCATCACATCTGCCTTAATTGACTGTGGGAGGAATTGTGTTAACACATTTAGACATGAATCCAACATTGAAATCCATGATAAATTGTTAACAACAAATTATAGCCCCTATATATTACAGAACTTAAAATTTGACTCTGCAAAGTTCCAGTTTAACTACTGGTTTGTGGTAGAATAGTTGGAACATTTTCCCCTGATCCATCCTGCTGTCTCGAGGATTTGGTTCATTGGTACATCCAACTCCATAGCCGATGTAGCTGCAGCCCTGGTGGAATAAGATTTGAATATGTTAGTATCCACCCCAGCTGTTGTTAAAACCTGTTTCAGCCATCTGGAAATAGTTTGAACCGACACTTTTTTGTGGGTTGTTTGTGGCTGATTAGTAGTGCCATCTCATAGCCTCAGATGTTTTTGGTGTTCTCCATACATAACAATAATTGTCTTATTATACAGAGACGATATCTGTAGGGTAATCCCTAAATTCTATTTTGAGGCTTGATGATCCCGGTCTGTTCTGTTTGACTAATTCGTAAAATGAAACATTATATTCCTGTTGAAGAAGTCATATAGTCCAGCCTTAACTTATGTACGACTGTACCCTTAGTGCCGTGACCAGAGCCATCAGCATGACTGTTTCGTGCATCAGTCTTTGCAGGGACAGAGCTGTTGCTGGAGACCAATTCCTTAGCAACGTTAGGGCAATACACATATCCCATTTTAGAGAGTACCTGGTTCTTGGGGGATTGATATTAAAAATTCCCCTCATAAGTTTGGTTACCAGGGGTGAGTCCCAACAGAATGACGCTCTGATCCTCGCCATAGATATGTTGAAAGGGCACTTCTGGCGCAGTTAATGGCACTGTAACTGAGCCCCTCATCATAATGGAGGCCTGCCAGGAATTCCAGAACAGACGTTATGTTCATTGAACTGTAAGTGATGTTGTTTCTGTGACAATATATCTCCCATTTCCTGATGTATACCAGATATAGTTTTTTGGTGGACTGTCTGTGGCCCGCTGAGATAATGTTCAATGTTCGGTCCGCCAGTCCCAGTTGCAGTGGAGGTTTTGTTGCAGGAGGCGCTGTCCTGTGCACGGCTGCCCTGCCAGCAGTTGTCTGTCTTTTCACCGTTTTATTTTTATTTTTAGTTAGTTAAAGTGTTTTGTTTGGAGGTCTAGACTTTTTTATGTGGGGGGTGGGGGGGGGGGGAAGGGGGGAACTACCTTTCAGGGTCCCTACCTGGTCGGAGAGGCAGCTTTTCTCCGGGCTGCAGCTTCGACCCGTCCTCGCGGCCTACCAGCGGGCCTGGAGCGGCGTTTCCTGTCGGGGACCGCCCAGAACCTCGGCTTCGGCGGCGGCACAGCGCTGGAGCGCTATCGTGGAGTGGGCGATGCCTTGCCTGGGTCGCCGCGCTGGAGCACCGGTGAGCTGAGACTGCCGGGAATAACATCGCGGAGCTGCGGGTCTGAGGAGCGGCCAGCTGCGGGCGGCGGCGCCGAACTTTACACCGGGAGCCTGGGATCTCGCGACGAGATCGCCAGTTGTGGAGCTCAAACCGGCGCGGTCTTGTCGGCTTCGGAAGCCGCGGCCTCCAGTACGGAGGCGGCCGATCCAGGACTCCCATGCCGCTGTGAGTGTTCCCCCGACGCCGGAGCAACATCACCCGGCGAGAACGGGCAGGAACATCGGGCCTCCGTAGAGGCAACTGTGGAGGCCTCAATAGGCCCGACTATGGGTGAACTGGGGTTGGGGACTGGACTTTGTGCCTTCCCTCATGGAGGGAGCCATTGTGGGGGGGTGTTCTTTGTGTTTAAGACTCTCATTGGTGTTATGTCTGTATTATTTTGTGTACTGCAAAATGGCAAAAAGCATTTCACTTCACTACACCTCGGTGTATGTGAATGTGACTAATAAAATACCTTTGATACCTTTGATACCTTTAGACTCTACAAATTGATAGGTCTGTTGTATTTGACATGGATGGGTTCCCCTGTTACGGGATGAACCAATAATCTGGTTGTTTCAGGATGGTGATACATGGTTAAAACCCATGTTGAGTATCACAGGGAACCATGGTTAAGTAGGCCAATCGGCACTACCAATTAACAGACGTTGAGCCTTGTTGTATTTTTTATAATACCCGACTGATGATGCAAAAAAGGAGGGAATGCATAGATAAACAATTGCCCCCTCAATGCAGTGAAGAGCATCTGTCCCTGCTGTCCCAGGGTCTGGTTCCCAAGAAACACAGTTTGGTAACTGGTGATTAAGTATTATTTTATTGAATTTGCGTGACCTGATGTCTGCCACTGAATTTTGGGTTACCTGGTAGGTAAGTAGCTGATATTCAAATATTTCTCTGGATACACCATTACCAAATTGTATTAGTCAGTTTGTCACTCTGTAGTATAACATGCTGGTGATTTATCCCAGAGCAGTATGACTTTAGGCCATAGAACGCACCCCACATTTCCAGGTAGTTTATGCCCAGTGCCTGTGATAATGATGCCTCCTGTGCCTTTCATCTACCTCCAGAGATGGAGATGGAAATTGGTAGTACCCCAACCAAGCGCATTGGCATCAGTTTGTAGCACCACTAAGGGTTTGCTGATAACGATAGGGTTGGAACAAAGCCGAATGTTATCCCTCCACCATTTTAATTCCATAAGCTTTGATTGGTGGCTTATTGGTCCGTTGAAATGACCAGTATTAACTTTGAGTGTTTGTATTTTTGCCCTTTGTAGATTTTTGGTAATACAAAGGTCCAAATTGTGTGGCTGCAAAGGCAGACACTATATGCCAATTACCATTGCTACCAATCTGATAGACGGTTCACTGATGTCAGTGGGGTTGTTGCAGGCCTCAGTTAAGACTGTAGCCTTGTCCTTTGGTAAAGTCACCGACATGTGAGCTGTCAATAGTGAACCCCAAATAATCCATTATGTTGGTAGGCGTTAGTTTAGATTTAACTGGATGGATGATAACCCCCAGTTTTCACCCAATTGTATGGTGGCTGTTACAGCTAGTTAGGCCAACTCCAAAGTTATGCCCACAATTAGTATGATCATATGATTATGTATTTGGTAGAGCTCTATACTGCCAGAGCTGCCCCATCAAGTTGAATTTTTTTAAATAACGTTTGTGATCAGTCCGTGTAGGCACTGAATAGTAAGCATCTTTTAGGTCGATGCTAGCCATGGAGTAGCCTTTGGAAATCAGTCCTTTAGCAGTTACCAGTTCCCATTTTGTACTGAATATATAGTACAATGTATTCAATTTGGTCAATTCGATGATGATGCGACTGTCACCATCTATTTTGTTTTTGGTAAAGATATAAGACACAAATTCCAGCCAATTGTGTTGGGTTTACCCATTACCCCTTTTGCACAATTCAATGGTATATCCCTGGATACTGCTTAGGATATAAGTGTCTGTAGTTGATATACACCATGTGTGTATTATCCACTCTTCCTATAATTTGTAAGGGACCAGTGGAAGTTTGCATCTTCTGAGTGGTCTTCGTGGAGGTTGAGGCGCCGGTGTCTGGGTTTGTTTTTGGGATGGGGGTTTGCGCATCTTCCAGGAAGGCCAGTCTGGGTCTAAAAGACCGCTGTCCTGTATGCCCGGCCTTTGAGCTTTCACCAGCTTCTCTTGTTCTGCTGGTGGGTGCATAAGGGTGCTGTCTTTGGCTGTAGGAGATCCTTAATATTGTCGCCTTTATGAGCACCAGGGCTTTCCTAAGTCCTGCTCCGACATGTTTCCAGATGCTATTTCCACGACTGGAACATTCAGGGATACGCTGTTTCCTGGTCCCAAGTATTTCTGCAGTGGTGTCCATCGTGGTCTGGCTGTATGTATTTGGACACCATGACCAGTACATTTTGCCTTCCTGCACCCCCTGCACACTTGTAGTTTTGTTCGTCAAAACCCCTCTTCAGGGTCAGCCCAGAATTGACTCCCCAGTACTCCCCTCTGACGAGGGAGATGCACTGTGCAGCCCTACGTAAGGTGCTGCTGTGGGTGTTTTTTATATCCCCACGGTGATTGGACTCCATCTCCCGGAGTCTGTCATGTTGGAGCTTTTGCTCCATAAGCCGCTCCAACCGGCTCCAGCGCTCACAGTCGCTGGCCGCTCGCGGCTGCTCAAAGTCGGACTCATCAGTAAACGACTCTTTTGGTTTTCATCTTGCCTTCCCGCCCAGACGCAGTGTTTAATCTGGCCGGTGCGGGGGCGAAGTCGGGCACAGCGGTTCCCTTACGGGTGATTCCTGTGCCGCCGGCCGCTGCTGGCGTCCGCAACTCCGCGGTCTTCCCCCGCCAGCTTTGTCGCAGCTCTGGTCGACTTCTTTGCCTTGTGCATGTTTCCCCCACCTGTAGAACAGTATGGGAACAATAAAGACCGCAGTATCACTCACCTGCAGGTCCAGGCTTAAAACTTGCCATTATGGGGGAACGTCCTTCCACCCCTCCACCTGCCGTTTTGACTTGTCAAAGCCAACGGCTCTGTTCTGTATAGTCTCCCGTCTCCCGCCCAAGCATGGTGTTTAATCTGGCCGGTGCGGGAGTGAAGTCGGGCACAGCTGTTCCCTTACGGGTGATTCCTGTGCCACCTGCCATTGTTTGCACAGCTCTCCATGTTTCCCCACCTGTGAAACAGTATGGGGAGAATAAAGACCGCAGTTTCACTTACCTCCAGGTCCAGGTTTAAACTGTCGCTACGGGGGAACGTCGTTCCACCCCGCCTCCTGCCGTTTCGACTTGTCAAAGTCGACGGCCTCATTCTGAATAGTCTCCCGCCTGGCCGTGGTGTTCTGGCTGGCGCGGGACCAAAAGTCGGCACAGCTGATCCCACTTATGGGGCTTGTGCCTTCAGCTGCTGCTGGCTTCCGCAACTTCGCGGTCCTCCCCAGCCAGCTTCACTCGCAGCACTTGTGGACACTATTTTGTCCAGCTTCCCCCCCTGTGTAAAAACAGCGCGGGGACAAAAAACTACCGCAGAGTAAGTCACTTACCTGCAGGTCGCGGTTTTTCAAACTTACCGCTGCGGGGGAATGCTCCACCCCGCCTGTCGTTTCGCAAGCGTGAAAGCGATATGACACGCATGCGTCCCGGCGGGGTTCTTCACGTAGTCACTCATATAACCATATAACCATATAACAATTACAGCACGGAAACAGGCCATCTCGGCCCTACAAGTCCGTGCCGAACAATTATTTTCCCTTAGACCCACCTGCCTGCACTCATACCATAACCCTCCATTCCCTTCTCATCCATATGCCTATCCAATTTATTTTTAAATGATACCAATGAACCTGCCTCCACCACTTCCACTGGAAGCTCATTCCACACCGCTACCACTCTCTGAGTAAAGAAGTGCCCCCTCATGTTACCCCTAAACTTCTGTCCCTTAATTCTGAAGTCATGTCCTCTTGTTTGAATCTTCCCTATTCTCAAAGGGAAAAGCTTGTCCACATCAACTCTGTCTATCCCTCTCATCATTTTAAAGACCTCTATCGTCCTGCCTTAACCTTCTGCGCTCCAGAGAATAAAGACCTAACATTCAACCTTTCTCTGTAACTTAATTGTTGAAACCCAGGCAACATTCTAGTAAATCTCCTCTGTACTCTCTCTATTTTGTTGACATCCTTCCTATAATTGGGCGACCAAAATTGTACACCATACTCCAGATTTGGTCTCACCAATGCCTTGTACAATTTTAACATTACATCCCAGCTTCTATACTCAATGCTCTGATTTATAAAGGCTAGCATACCAAAAGCTTTCTTTACCACCCTATCTATATGAGATTCCACCTTCAAGGAACTATGCACGGTTATTCCCAGATCCCTCTGTTCAACTGCATTCTTCAATTCCCTACCATTTACCATGTACGTCCCATTTTGATTTGTCCTGCCATGGTGTAGCACCTCACATTTATCAGCATTAAACTCCATCTGCCATCTCTCAGCCCATTCTTCCAAATGGCCTAAATCACTTTGGAAATCCTCTTCATTATCCACAATACCCCCTATCTTGGTATCATCTGCATACTTACTAATCCAATTTACCACACCTTCATCCAGATCATTGATGTACATGACAAACAACAAAGGGCCCAACACAGATCCCTGAGGCACCCCACTAGTCACCTGCCACCAACCCGACAAACAGCCACCCACCATTACACTCTGGCTTCTCCCATTCAGCCACTGTTGAATCCATCTTGCTACTCCTGCATATATACCCAACAGTTGAACCTTCTTAACCAACCCTCCATGAGGAACATTGTCAAAGGCCTTACTAAAGTCCATATAGACAACATCCACTGCTTTACCCTCGTCAATTTCCCTAGTAACCTCTTCAAAAAATTCAAGAAGATTAGTCAAACATGACCTTCCAGGCACAAATCCATGATGACTGTTCCTAATCAGACCCTGTTTATCCAGATGCTTATATATATTATCTCTAAGTATCTTTTCCATTAATTTTCCCTCCACTGAAGTCAAACTAACAGGTCTATAATTGCTAGGTTTACTCTTAGAACCCTTTTTAAACAATGGAACAACATGCGCAGTACGCCAATCCTCGGTGACTATTCTCGTTTGTAATGACATTTGAAATATTTCTGTCATAGCCCCGGCTATTTCTACACTAACTTCCCTCAATGTCCTAGGGAATATCCTGTCAGGACCTGGAGACTTATCCACTTTTATATTTTTCAAAAGTGTCAGTACTTCTTTTACTTTGAAACGCATAGTATCCATAGCTACTCTACTAGTTTCCTTTACCTCACATAATTCAATATCCTTCTCCTTGGTGAATACCGAAGAAAAGAAATTGTTCAATATCTCCCCCATCTCTTTTGGCTCTGCAGATAGCTGTCCACTCTGTCTCTCCAATGGACCAATTTTATCCCTCGTTATCCTTTTGCTATTAATATAGCTGTAGATCTACAATAATTATAGGCAGCATGAAGTAAATGAGGTGCTTGAGGAGTATAAGGAATGTATTTGGCAAGTAAGGTGAAAGTAAATCCAAAGGGTTTCTACACCTTTTAGCTTTTCTAATTTCTTTCATAAGATTCTTTTTACATTCCTTATACTCCTCAAGCACCTCATTTACTTCATGCTGCCTATAATTATTGTAGATCTCCCTCTTTTTCCGAACAAGATGTCCAATTTCCCTTGAAAACAAGGGCTCTTTCCAATTTTTACTGTTTCCTTTCAACCGAACAGGAACATAAAGATTCTGTACTCTTAAAATGTCCCCTTTAAATGTCCTCCATTTCTCTTCTACATCCTTCCCATAAAACAAAATGTCCCAGTTCACTCCTTTTAAATCATTTCGCATCTCATCAAAGTTAGCCTTTCTCCAATCGAAAATCTCAACCCTAGGTCCAGTTCTGACCCTCTCCATAATTATATTGAAACTAATGGTATTGTGATCACTGGACCCGAAGTGCTCCCCAACGCATACTTCCGCCACCTGTCCCGTTTCATTTCCTAACAGGTGGTCCAGCACTGCCCCTCCTCTAGTAGGTACCTCTATGTATTGCTGCAAAAAACTATCCTGCACACATTTTACAAACGTCAAACCATCCAGCCCACTTACAGAATGTGTTTCCCAGTCTCTGTGTGGAAAGTTGAAATCTCCCACAATCACTACCTTGTGCTTACTACTAATATCTGCTATCTCCTTACATATTTTCTCTTCCAATTCTCGATCCCCATTTGGCGGTCTATAATACTCCCCTATAAGTGTTGCTACATCTTTCGCACTTCTCAGTTCCACCCAAATAGCCTCCCTAGATGAGCCCTCCAATCTATCCTGCCAAAGCACTGCTGTAATATCTTCCCTGACTAGCAATGCAACACCTCCACCTCCACCTCTTGCCCCTCCAATTCTATCACACCTGAAGCAACGAAATCCTGGAATATTTAGTTTCCAATCACAGCCCTCCTGCAACCATGTTTCACTGATCACCACAACATCATACTTCCAGGTGTCAATCCAGACTGTAAGCTCATCCACCTTTCTTACAATGCTCCTAGCATTAAAATATGCACATTTAAGAAACCCCCCGCCACTCACGTGACTCCGAAGTAAAACTACAAGTTTTTGCTCTTCATGCCACGCATGACATGCCTTTCTGCCCAATACTTTCCCATTAAGAATGTCTTGTAGATTCCATTTCTTAAGAAAAGGATAACTTTAAAAAATAGCCTAAGTATCCAAATAACAAACTAATCCCATTCACACAAGAATTCACAATATAACATGATTTTTAAATCTCACTGTCGTGAATATATATGCCAGATGGAAGGAATTTAATGTTTAATTCCCATAAATTAATCTAGAAACATCCACTCAATATAATCACAATCTCTGTAGAACCTGCAATGTGGTGTTACATATATATTGCAATCAGTGATGGAAATGTGTTTTAGGAACTAGGGATACGCTAAGGTCCGTGAGGCTGAGGTTGGGCAGGAAGGAGGGGGGGGGGGGGTAGTTGCTATAAACCCCCCATGAGAAATGTTATTTAACTCTGAAATTGAGGATAGACAAAAGCTGGAGTAACTCAGCAGGACAGGCAGCACTGCGACTCTGGAGAGAAGACCCCTCTTCAGTGTGAACTGAACTCTCGTCGGTGAGAGTACATGTGATTGTCTGAAGAAGGGTCTCGACCAGAAATGCAACCCTCTCTCCAGAGCCTCTGCCCGTCCCGCTGAGCCACCACAGATAGGGAGTTGAAGGTAGACACAGGGGGGTCCACCTTCAACTTCAGAGCCAAACAAAAAACACAGAGTGCTGGAGGAACTCAGCAGGCAAGGCAGCACCCGCAGAGGGAGCATATCACTTATTAGAAGCCGTCACGGACCAGGACTCTCCCCACCCCCCCCCCCCAAAAGAAAGGAACCGCAGAAGCAGCCGAAGCAGCAGCAAAGAAGGAACTGCAGATGCTGGAAAATCGAAGGTAGACAAAAATCTGCACAAGGTTGAACTCTCAGCTTTCATGTTGCTCCATGAAACATGAAGATGCTGCACATGATATTTGAAGTGACATTTTAAACATAATGTAATGTTAATGTGCGGGAATCATTGCTCAGTGGACCGAAGGGCTTGTTTGCACTCTGTATCTCTAAAACTAAAAAAGAATAAACTAAAACTAAAAGGCCACATTTTTGGTAGCAAACACACTGTAGAGAATGGCTCAATTCTATGCCATAGCTTCCTGTGATTCTTTACATTGATTTATCAAGAATCTCTTTGCATCTGAAATTCATCTGAGAGTTAGCTCCATGAATAAGGTGGCTTGTGAGATGATCTGCACAAGGTTGAACTCTCAGCTTTCATGTTGCTCCATGAAACACGAAGATGCTGCACATGATATTTGAAGTGACTTTTTAAACATAATGAGATTTTTTGTTGTCAATTTTTCTGTCATTAATAATATGTAAAAATATTAAGTCTAACAGTGCAAAAGTCTTGTGAAGCTTCAATGAAACTTGTAGTGATGCAATGCTCTTCAGTGGCATTTTATGATTGATTTCCTTGTTCTATTAAGAATCTTTTTTTTTTGCCAGACACAAGACTGGTGCAGCAGTAGAGTTGCTGCCTTACTTTAAAAATCTCCTGTGCACCTCCTCCTTGCAGTTCCACAATCTCTTTTGAAATAGGCAGTATTAACTCAGTTTTTATTTTATCACTGTCACTGCTAGGACGTTGCAGGGTGACTTGGACAGGTTGAGTGACTGGGCAGATGCATGGCAGATGCAGTATAATGTGATAATGCATTCCCGGAATCATTGACGTTTTGCGGTAGACAAAAATGCTGGAGAAACTCAGCGGGTGAGGCAGCATCTGTGGAGCGAAGGAAATAGCCAACGTTTCGGGCCAGGTCTGAAGAAGGGTTTTGACCTGAAATGTTGCCTATGTCCTTCGCTCCATAGATGCTGCCTCACCCGCTGAGTTTCTCCAGCATTTTTGTCTACCGCAAAACGTCAATGATTCCGGGAATGCCGAGAGAGCTAGAGAGAGACGAGATGGGGAGTTGGAGAGAGAGAGAGAGCGCGCGAGAGAGAGAGAGAGCGAGCAAGAGAGCGAAAGACAGAGAGACACAACGTGGGTCGGTAGGTAAATTGAATGACTAACCTGCTGCACACCAAGAAGCTCACCAAGAAGAAGCCCTCAATCATGATGTTGAGTTTTAAGAAATTCTCAATGTGTCATCAGTGCATTGATCTACATTCCTCAGTAAATGTAATTGTGTTTTGAACAAGTATTAATGACGCCACGTGAATTGTATTCAAAGGAACGCAGCATCATTAATACTTGTTCAAAACACAATTACATTTACTGAGGAATGTGGATGGCCGAGCAGCGGTTGTTATCCATGTTCGTGTTGTAAAAAAATCCGTATGGCGAATGTTTTCTTTTTAATCTTTATTTAGCAAAGAGAATTAGTATTTCCGTACGAAATACGGAAAATTAACGCGGAACCCCCCTTCGGCGCGGGGCCCAATTGGGAGAAATCGGTCCAATCGGCTTAAGGCCGGCTCTGCCGAAGTGGATAAACTCACATTTATCTACATTATACTGCATCTGCCATGCATCTGCCCACAGTGATAAAAGAATAACTGAGTTAATACTGCCTATTTCAAAAGAGATTGTGGAACTGCAAGGAGGAGGTGCACAGGAGATTTTAAAAGTAAGGCAGCAACTCTACAGCTGCACCACACCCCAGTCTTGTGTCTGGCAAAACATTTTTGATTCATTAAAAAACAATGAAACCAATCAAAAAAGTGCCACTGAAGAGCATTGCATCACTACAAGTTTCATTGAAGCTTCACAAGACTTCTGCACTGTTAGACTTAATATTTTTACATATTATTAATGACAGAAAAATTGACAACAAAAAATCTCATTATGTTTAAAAAGTCACTTCAAATATCATGTGCAGCATCTTCGTGTTTCATGGAGCAACATGAAAGCTGAGAGTTCAACCTTGTGCAGATCATCTCATAAGCCACCTTATTCATGCAGCTAACTCTCAGATGAATTTCAGATGCAAAGAGATTCTTGATAAATCAATGTAAATAATCACAGGAAGCTATGGCATAGAATGGAGCCATTCTCTACAGTGTGTTTGCTACCAAAAATGTGGCCATTTAGTTTTAGTTTATTCTTTTTTAATTTTAGAGATACAGAGTGCAAACAAGCCCTTCGGTCCACTGAGCAGTGATTCCCGCACATTAACATTACATTATTTATACTAGGGCTCTTAAAGATAGCGGAGTCAGGGGATATGGGAAGAAGGCAGGAACGGGGTACTGATTGAGGATGATCAGCCATGATTACATTGAATGGTGGTGCTGGCTCGAAGGGCCGAATGGCCTACTCCTGCACCTATTGTCTATTGTCTATTGTCTATTGACAATTTTACATTTATACCAAGCCAATTAACCTACGAAACCGGTACATTTTTGGAGTGTGGGAGGAAACCGAAGATCTCGGAGAAAACCCACACAGGTCTCGGTGAAAATGTACAAACTCCGTAAGGATAACCATCCATAGTCAGGATCAAACTCGGATCTCTGGCATTGTAAGGTAGTATCTCTACTGCTATGCTGCTGTGCTGCCCTAATCACACTTCCTAACTCTTGGTCCACTGCCTTGAAGATAAACATCTATGAAGAAAATGGATAGGTCACATTTTGCGTCGAGATCTTTCAGAGTTTGAAGGGTCCTGACCCGATACGTCGCCAACCTGTTTCTTCCACAGATTCTGCCTGACCCATTGAGTTACTCCAGTACTTTGTGCTTTGCTCAAGATTACAGCATCTACAGTTCCTTGAGTATCGATAATCAGATACATTTCACGTGTGTAGAGAGTGGTTATCTTTGGGATAAGGCAACAATGCTGTCTTGGCAGAAATGCCCAAATCCCATCAATATGTGTCAAAGATTCTTTGTACCTTTTTGTACCTTTTTCAGGACTTACCAGTTTTTATCCCGAGGTTCTTCTTTGACCATCTTGAATCAGTTATTTCCTCCTATATATGGAGAGCTAAGCGGCCTCGTCTTAATAAGACCCACCTTCAAAAACCCAAGGCTGGTGGCCTGGCTCTCCCAAATTTTAGCTTTTATTAATGGGCAGCTAACCTGCCCTGCCTTGCATTTTGGTCTTTCTTCCACAGCCAGCCCGATTGCCCTGACTGGGTAGCCATGGAATTATGCACAGATGATAATATGTCCATACCTGCACTACTTGGTTCCTCACTTCCACTCCCCTCAATTAAATCTGTAAAAATCCAGTGGTTAAACACTCTTTGAGAATATGGGTTCAATTCAGGAAATGTTTTGGGTTGCATAACTTTTCTCTACTGAGCCCTATTGCATCAAACCACCTTGTTAAACCATCAACAAAGGACCCTGGCTTTCATAGCAAAAGGATTTGAGTATAGGAGCAGGGAGGTTCTACTGCAGTTGTACGGGGTCTTGGTGAGACCACAACTGGAGTATTGCGTACAGTTTTGGTCCCCTAATCTGATGAAAGACATTCTTGCCATAGAGGGACTACAGAGAAGGTTCACCAGACTGATTCCTGGGATGTCAGGACTTTCATATGAAGAAAGACTGGATAGACTCAGCTTGTACTCGCTAGAATTTAGAAGATTGAGTGGGGATCTTATAGAAACTTACAAAATACTTAAGGGGTTGGACAGGCTAGATGCAGGAAGATTGTTCCCGATGTTGGGGAAGTCCAGAACAAGGGGACACAGTTTAAGGATAAGGGGGAAATCTTTTAGGACCAAGATGAGGAAAACATTTTTCACATAGAGAGTGGTGAATCTCTGGAATTCTCTGCCACAGAAGGTAGCTGAGGCCAGTTCATTGGCTATATTTAAGAGGGAGTTAGATGTGGCCCTTGTGGCTAAAGGGATCAGGGGGTATGGAGAGAAGGCAGGTACAGGATACTAAGTTGGATGATCAGCCATGATCATATTGAATGTCGGTGCAGGCTCGAAGGGCCGAATAAACCTACTCCTGCACCTATTTTCTATGTTTCTATGTTTCTATGTAAATAATGGCATAGGAAGGGTATTGTGTGCTTCAAGGATCTGCTTATGGGTAACACTTTAGCATAATTTGAACAATTAAGCAACAAATTCAATCATCCAAAGTCAGATTTTTTCCGATACCTGCAAACTAGACATTATGTGTTCTATAAACAATTGGAAGCCTGTAACACTGGGTGCGTGATTGGTAATATTTTAGTGAACCAGCAGCGGAGACCCGGCTCGGCACAGAAGCTGCGGCGGCGGCAGCAGCAGCAGCGGAGACCTGACTCGGCCCCGAAGCTCTAGCGGCAGCAGCAGCAGCAGCGGAGACCCGGCTCGGCACAGAAGCTGCGGTGGCGGCAGCAGCAGCAGCAGCGGCGGAGACCCGACTCGGCCCTGGAGTTGCGGCGGAGGCAGCAGCCACCCGCGGAGTTTGAACCGTCGCCTCGGCGCAGAGGGAGAACAAAGGGGGAAGAGACAGAGACTTTAAGATTTTGCCTTCCACCACAGTGAGGAGGTGTTTGGTGAACTCACTGTGGTGGATGTTAAATTTGTGTTGATTGTGTGTTTTTGCCATTTTTAAAAATTATATGTATGACTGCAGGGAAACAAAATTTCGTTCAGACCGAAAGGTCTGAATGACAATAAAACAAATCTAATCTAAAGTATGCAGATGATCTTGTGGTCTTTAGTCCATCTAGCGCTGGTCTCCAGCAGCTCCTTACTATATGTTCTGTGTATGGTGTGGAACATGACATTAAATATAATGCTAGTAAGAGTGCTGTTATGATCTGTAGAACCAATGAGGATAAATGCCTAAAATATCCTGATTTTAAATTGTCTGACAACAATCTTAGTGTCTGTAATAAGATAAAATATCTAGGGCATATTATTACAGAACAAATGACAGATGATGAGGATATTTATAGGCAACGACGCATGCTGTATGTACAGGCGAATATCCTCTTGCTAAATTCGGTGCGTGTGCAGATGTGGTGAAGATGTCGCTATTTAGAGCATACTGCACACCACTCTACACTGCGCACCTGTGGTCGGACTATTTAAAGACAAGTATGCAGAGACTAAAGGTGGCATATAACGATGCCATGAGAACAATGCTGAGGCAACCTAGATGGTGTAGTGCCAGTAATATGTTTGTGGCTGCAGGAGTCAGTACTTTAGAAGCTATCCTAAGACCCCACATGTATAAATTCATTTGCAGGATAAATGACTCTAAAATGTGCTTATTGTGGCCTTGACAAACATAAGGGTTAGCACTACACGCTACGAATCCCAGCTGTGGAGACACTGGTATCGTTGTAGGACATTGATCATCTTTTAATCTGGATTTTTAACTTAAGTATTGTGTTTAAAAAATATAAATTATGATGTTTTTATAAGTTTTATACCAAGATTTTATATGTATTTATGATATTTGATATGCAATGCATTTTTTAATGTAATGTTGCCCCTTGTCTGGACCTTGAGTCCGTATTAAGTTTAAGTAATAAGATTATGAATATTATTATTATTATTATTATTATTATTATTATTATTATTATTATTATTATTATTATTATTATTATTATTATTATTATTATTATTATTATTATTTTATCAACTGCCCAGCTCTTCTATACCAACAGACACAACCCTTGTTGATACAGTTCTTTCTTTAAACCAATCTCAGAATAGGCTTGTCTCAGCTTTATATGGCTGGATGTTGGACCTAAGGCGCGCCCCCATGGACAAGCTCAAGGCAGCATGGGAGGAAGACTTGGGCTCCTCTCTCTCGGAAGATACATGGAGCTCCATTCTTAAACTGGTTAATTCCACCTCTCCATGTGCTCGTCACTGTCTGATTCAATTCAAAGTGGTACATAGGTCCCATATCTCAAAAGCCAAATTATCTACTTTTTACCCTGAGGTTGGTCCATTCTGTGTTAAATGTAAAATATCTGAGGCCTCTCTTATCCATATGTATTGGTCATGCCCCAGCCTTAACAGGTTCTGGCTAGAGGTCTTTCATACATTATCCCAGGTGTTAAACATCAAATTGGAACCAAAGCCTCTAATCGCTCTTTTTGGGGTCACTGGTGAGGAGGTTAGATTAACTGCGGATAAACGCCGCACTATATCATTTGCTTCTCTTCTGGCTCGGCGAACATTCCTGCTCAGGTGGACGGAACCTACCCCGCCCACTCATACTCAATGGCGGACAGATATTATGCCCTGCCTAAAGCTCGAGAAAATCAGGTACTCACTTCAACATTCAAATGGAAGGTTTCAGAAAGCATGGGGACCTTCTTTAAATGCATTCCAGACTTTATAAATGCTTGATCATCAAGCACAGTTTAACATCTTAACAGTCTACCCATTCATTTATCGTGGATTATTGTTGTGACAGGATGATATTTGCCTATGCTCACTGGCAGTGATTGGGGAGGGATTATTTTTGGTATCTCATTTTTCTTTTATTGTTGTTGTCTTGTTATATGTTAGCATAAGTTGTTTTTTATTTATTCTTTTCGTACACTCTGTCTGTAACAAATAGACAACTTTGCGCTTTGTTATGTCCTGAAAACTAAATAAAAAAGATTTTGATTAAAAAAAAATATTCTACAGCCCATCTAATGTTATAGAGTCATAATAATAATAATAATAATACATTTTATTTATGGGCGCCTTTCAAGAGTCTCAAGGACACCTTACAAACATTTAGCAAGTAGAGGAAAAACATGTAAGCGGAATGAAATAAATAGTAGAGACATGACTAGTACACAAATTAAAGACAGAATTCAATTCAAAACACAATATGAGGCAATTCAAGCACAGATGAAAAGGGAGGGGGACGTGGGGCTAAGGATAGGCAGAGGTGAAGAGATGGGTCTTGAGGCGGGACTGGAAGATGGTGAGGGACACGGAATTGTGGATCAGTTGGGGGAGGGAGTTCCAGAGCCTGGGAGCTGCCCTGGAGAAGGCTCTGTCCCCAAAACTGCGGAGGTTGGATTTGTGGATGGAGAGGAGACCGGCTGATGTGGATCTGAGGGACCGTGAGGGTTGGTAGGGGGAGAGGAGGTCAGTGAGATATGGGGGGGGGGGGGGCAGATGGTGGAGGGCTTTGTGGGTGAGGACCAGGATTTTGTAGGTGATCCGGTGGGAGATGGGAAGCCAGTGAAGTTGTTTGAGGACTGGAGTGATGTGTGGATCATAGAGTGATACAGTGTGGAAACAGGCACTTTGGCCAAACATGCCCACACCGGTCAACATGTCCCAGATACACTAGCCCCACCTACGAACGCTTGGTCCATAACCCTCCAAACCTGTCCTACCCATGTAGCTGTCTAACTATTTCTTAGGTGTTGGGATAGTCCCAGCTTTAACTACCCCCTCTGGCAGCTTGTTCCAGACACCCACTACCCTTTGTGTGAAAAAGTTACCCCTTGGATTCCTATTAAATCTCTTCCCCCTTCACCTTGAACCTATGTCCTCTGGTCCTCGATTCCCCTACTCAGGGCAAGAGATTCTGTGCATCTACCCGATCTATTCCTCTCATGACATTTTGTTCCTACAGAATGATAACCAGAACTGTACATAATTATTGAGTACGTTCATTGTTCGGGCAGAATTGTTAGGTTAATGTAATCCAGGTATCTGATTTGGTGACAGCTGAATTCTTTAATCTGAGGAGTGAATGATGGAGTGGTGAATGGCCTTTCACAAGTAAGAGTTCTGGCATTTCAGCAAGTGATTTCAAAAAGAGCTAATAGTCTGTAAATGGCTTTTGAATATCCTTTAGGCTAAAAAAACATTTTCACATGAAAGCAATTTCCCCCCCTTTCCACCTTCAAAACGATGCTTGAATCTAATGCAAATATTGTGAACCACATTAATCACTGGATATCTGCATAATCATGAGGTGTCTCCAACAATTACTGTGAAAATTTATATTGCAGAGTTTTGCCAAGATTATAGAATTTCAACAGCTGCATTAAGTGACAAGGCAGCGTTCGATCAGGATGCATCACAGCTGGGTCTCTGCCCAATATCTCTGTCCAAGATCACAAGAAAATTGCAGAGTCATGGATATAGCCCAGTCCATCACACAGACTAGACTTCCCACCATCGATCTCCATCTACACTTTGCGGTGCTTTGGAAAGCAGCTAACATATTCAAAGATACATTTCGCCCCATTTTCTCCACTCTCCCCTAGAGCAGAAGATGCGGAAGATTAAACGTATGTATTAGCAGAATATTCAGGAATAGCTACTTCCCCTTTGTTAGCAGACTACTAAATAGATCTCCAATAAGATAGGGTCTAGTCCCGATCTTCCAACCTAACTCATGGGGTCAAGGAAAGAGCGTTCACGTCGTGGCCCTGTTTCCACCAATTTTTCCACCACTACGCACAAGAAGCCCAAGAAGCGCAAGATGCAATTGTATGCAGATGCCGAGACTTGTGTTCAGCTCTGGCTGAACAATTACTAATCTCAATAAGAAGAGCCTAAATGGTCTGTCACACTTGGCGATTTTTTTGGCGAATGCCGGCATCATTGACTGACGTATATTAGGTCACTGAAAAATTTGCGCATGTTGCGGCGTGACGCGGTGTGATGGCGTATGATGCGCGGTGTTTTTTCAAGTGTCGCAACATTTTTTTTGTCGCCGCAGGATTTTGAAATGTTCAAAATCTTTTAGCGACACTGATATGACGCTGGCGGTCGCTGAACAAATCGGCAAGTGGGACAGGCCCTATATTCATTATGGGCTGTGAACTTCTTTGTAACTCTGCAAGACCCTTTCTCGCCTCTCCCTCTCTGTGATTCATTCATTTGTTCTATATATCTCTACTTGACCATCTATATCTCTCGTTTCCCTTTCCCCTGACTCTAGTATAGGTCTGTAATATAAATTAGCGGCCATGCTTTCATTCATTGTTTAGTCTCAGAATATATGTGCAGGCAGTTTGTGCTCGTGCTGTATGTAGTACTAGTTAGAACACAGCTTGCAAACGTTGTACAGTTCTGAACACATTACTGGGGAGCATGCAGAAATTCATGAACGCATTTCCAGGAATGAAAAGCTGTAGCCTTGAGAGGTAAACAAAAATAGATGTTAGTGTGGTTTCTTCGAAAATAGGAAGCTGAAGGCATAAATGAGATGTATAAAATTATGAATTGCCATAATTGCCATAAATATGTATAAATGTATAAAGATGTACAAATAAGAAAGGGGCTTTTTTCCTTAGTCAAAAAAACAGAGGGCCAAAAGGTATTTGGTGGAAATATTTGAGAGATGGTAGCGATTTGAAATTCATTACGGACAGGCGATTTTTCAGTTTGGAACTCTTCTACAGACTGTTGTACTAGGCAGGCGAAAACTGGGAAAGAGGTCGGGGTGGGACAAAGGCTGCCGAGTGATAGGTAGATAGAGGTGAGGGGGTTTGATTAGCAGATGGGTGGATACAAAAGGGTGTCATATAAGGAGAGTGGACAAGTTTAGAGGGATATGGGTTAAACACAGGCAGGTGGGACCAGAGCAGATGGGACATATTGGTCGGTGTGGGCAAGTTGGGCCAAAGGGCTTGTTTCCACACTGTATCACTCTATGACTATGACTATGAGGACTGAAATGTAGCTAGAGTGTGGGACAAATGTGGGAAAGAAGAGGGGGAGAGAAGGATGGGATAGTGGAAAATATGGGTGCACATCAGGGTGGGGGTGCAATGGGCACTGGAGAGAGAGAGGGGGAAGGGTGGCGTGACATTTAAATTTGAGGAATTCAATGTTCCTACCATTGGATTGTAAGCTCCCCAAGCGGAATATGAGGTGCTGTTCCTCCAGTGTGTGTGTGGTCTCACTCTGACAAAAGAGGAGGCCCAAGACAGAAAGGTCGGAATGAGAATGGGAAGGGGAGTTAAAATGGTTAGGAACCAAGACATCCGGCAGGCCTTGACAGACCGAGCACAGGTGTTTGGCGAAGCAGTCGCCTAGCATAGGCTTGGTCTTACCCACCTAATCTAAACCAGGTTGAGTAGCTCTTCCTCAGCAGCCACGACCAGAATGGGCTGAATGGCCTCCGTCGATGATGTACCGTTTTGATGAATCTGTACTAAAGAGATGAATGGTTCTGCTATACTCTTGGGTCGGCAGACGACCTGCTCATGAGTGAAGGGAAAAGATGGATAGCATTTTGTTAAGGTATAACGGGACATGGATCAGTAACGGTAACTTCCAGAGTTCCACGTTCCGGAGGTGCCGTGGTAGCCATTGAGAAGCCGAGGCCGGGGCCTCGTGGCCTGGGCCACGTGGGCCGGAGGTTGAACCTCACTGGCCGGCGGGGGAGCCTCGCGGATTTGAGCCCGGACCGTCCTAGTCGGAGGTGGGGCTCGCAGCCATCGGAGCCGGGGCTGGGGGCTGGGTAGGCACCACGGAGGCGTCCGGAGAGAACCCGGCAACATCAGTGGAGAGGTTTGTGCGGCGGTCGACCGACGGACGAGGATGGACATGTGGAGTGAGGACGCCGCTGCTGAGGGAAGGAACAAAGGAGGACCCAGCATGTGGCGACTGCCGTGAGGGGTGAGGAGGGCTGAAGAACAATGGGCAATGACGGACTCGGTCATGAGGGAGGGGGAGCGAGGGGGGGGTTTCATTTGTAACTTTGTAAGCACCCTTTAGGGCCAACTATTTGCGTATCCTGGCACGGTTTGAAGTAAAAAAAATAATTGTGACTTGTCACATGTGACAATAAAGTATTAAATTCAATTCAAACTGGGTTGGGGAATAGTCATCATGACTAGTAAAATGGTTCAACAGTGTCATGATCTACTTCTACTTATTTGTTCAAGGAGATGAGGAGGAGAAGAATGGATGGCACGGTGGAATAGCCAATAGAGCCATTACCTCCCAGTGTTATAGACCCGGGTTCAATCCTGAAACCTGGTGCACTCTTGTGGAGTACAGTTTACAGTTTAGTTTATTGTCACGTGTACTGATGTACAGTGCAAAGACAACTGACATGTAGATAGATGCACAGAGTCTCTTGCCCAGAGTAGGGGAATTAAGGACCAGAAGACATAGATTCAAGGTGAAGAGGAAAAGATTTAATAGGAATCCGAGGGGTAACTTTTTCACACAACGGGTGGTGGGTGTATGGAACAAGCTGCCAGAGGAGGTATTTGAGGCTGGGGCTATCTCAGCGTTTAAGAGACAGTTAGACAGGTGCATGGATAGCACAGGTTTGGAGGGATATGGACCAAGCGCAGGCAAGTGGAACCAGTGTAGCAGGGACATTGTTGGCCAGTGTATGCAAATTGGATCGAAGTGCCTGTTTCCACGCTGTAGTACTTTATGACTCTGTGACAATGACAATGCATGATTACAACCGAGCCATTTACAGTGTATACATGATAAGGGAATAATGTTTAGTGCAAGGTAAAGCCAGCAAGGTCCGATCAAGGATAGTCCGAGGGTCAATTCTACCTGCCTAAGAATGGGTTTCTACTGGGTGCTCTGGTCTTGTGCCACATTCAATAGACAAGTGGCTTCACAGATACAATGGTCTCTGCAAATTGTCCCTGGAGTGTTGAAGAATGATAGAATCCAGGGAGAGGTGCAGAGAATTCTGGCAGAATGAAATAATGGAATTATTGAAGGGTTAGTGTATAAGGATAGTGCATGTTTAGGGAGGACTTCATGGATCAATAGACCAGTGACTACTGTATCTTCCTAAGAGGAGGATAAAACTAAATCATTTATGGGAAGCAAAGAAAATAGAGAAAGTTCAAATGCCAGGGCTAAATGACAGAATGAGAGCAAATAGGAGAATAAACATGCAATTTTTAGTATGACTTAAAGTCCTTTGTATCTGTATGCTGTGGCTTTTCTCAACAATAATTGTAAGGTGGCAGGTGTATTGACATTCATGGAAGAACAGATGCCTTTCATTCTCTGATCCGCACAGTTTAAAGATCATTTTACATCCTCCGCATGAAACATGTGTTGAGGATTGTTCAACTATGATACGTCAATGAATTTGAAGAGATGCATGGAGATAAAAATCCGAAGGTTTTGGTATCAAGCCAGAAAGAGCAGCTTGCAAAAGAATCTATATGCATAAAACATTAGCCTATATTGTATTAAATTAGTTTTGCCATTTTCAAAGATTAGATTTGTGGATTGCGGTACTAGTACCATTTAAAACGGTGCAATAAGTGATGGTAGCGCAGAATTTCTAAAGTGGCACCCAGGGGAGATGACAGGGATAGTATTCATGTGACAACCAGAGAAAGTGGAAAAATACATTCACAGCAGGACATGGTTCTGTGCTTTCGAACCAGGTCACTTATTGAAGTTTTGCCTGTGTGGTGTTGCAGTAATTGGCCTTCACTTTCTTTTCAATCGAGGTTCGCCTCTTCTAAAGAGAGGAAAGTAATGAAGTTTATATAATTACATCATTATGTTGAAAAGAGCTCTGAAGCTAGTTAGGCCTTCTGAAGTAGATTCACTTTTGTAAGGATACTAGATTAAGTGGGACCAGTTGGGTCCCATTCTCACACAGGCGGTCTGGTCCCCCAACGCAATATTCCACCTCTCCACCAATTCCAATATTCCACCAATCCTCATAGCCCCCAGCTGCACAGGCGCGGCTGATGGGTTCCCGTTGTGATGCCCCTGATCCCCCCTCCTCCCCTCACCACCCCCCCCCACTCTGCCCTTTGCCCTTCCCCCACCCCCTCACGCACTCACTCCATCCCCCCCTCAAACCACTCCCCCCATCCACTCTTAGCAGCTCTCCAGCGGCGCAGTTATTCCCATTGGGTTCCCATTGTGACATAGAACAGGCAGGTGTTACTGCGCAGGTGCAGCTGACGGGCACGGCAAGTGAAAAAGGGATTTATTAAAGCTTAAAATGTGAATAACTCTTAAAATATACAACAATTTAAACGATAAAGAGGAGATTTATTCAGTCCATTCTTTCTTGTTGCGTCTCTTCTTGCATTCTGCAGCCGGGGGAGGGGGACGGCTTCAGGGCGGGGGCTGTCGGGGGCCAGAGGGGGTAGCGTTCTGCAGCCTGGGGAGGGGCATGGCTTCAGGCGGGGCTGCCATGGCCTGCCGCTGTGGGGGTGTGCGAAGGGATGGGGGTGTGCGAGGGGATGGGGATGGGGGTGTGTGGGCGGGGGTGGTGAGCCCCGCCAGCCTCGCCAGCGCCCGACCCCGCCAATGTCCAGCTCTCTCAATCCCCCCACTCTCACTCCTCACTTCTCCAGGATCTCGAGTTTGCAGCAATCGGGCAGGCTCCGCGTTCCGGGCCGCCTCCGCGCACCGTGCAGCTTTTGGACTCACAGTTCAATGACTCACGCCGTCTGGACTCTCAGTTCACTAACTCATGGCTTCTGGACTCACGGTTCACTCACTCATGGCTTCTGGACTCACGGTTCACTCACTCATGGCTTCTGGACTCACGGTTCACTCACTCACGGCTTCTGTACACACGGTTCACTGACTCACGGATTCTGGACTCACGGTTAATTGACTCACAGCTTGTGGACTCACGGTTCACTGACACACGGCTTCTTGATTCACGGTTCACTGGCTCATGGCTTCTGGACTCACGGTTCACTGACTCACAGCTTGTGGACTCACGGTTCACTGACACAGCTTCTGGACTCACGGTTCACTGACTCACAGACTTGGACTCACGGTTTACTGACTCACGGCTTCTGGACTCATGGTTTACTGACTCATGGCTTCTGGACTCACGGTTCACTGACTCACAGCTTGTGGATTCACGGTTCACTGACACACGGCTTGTGGACTCACGGTTTACTGACTCACAGCTTGTGGACTCACGGTTCACTGACTCACAGCTTGTGGATTCACGGTTCACTGACACACGGCTTGTGGACTCACGGTTTACTGACTCACAGCTTGTGGATTCATGGTTCACTGACTCACAGCTTGTGGGCTCACGGTTCACTGACACATGGCTTGTGGACTCACGGTTCACTGACTCTCGGATTCTGGACTCACGGTTCACTCACTCATGGCTTGTGGACTCACGGTTCACTCACTCTCGGCTTCTGGACTCACGGTTCACTCACTCATAGCTTCTGGACATGGTTCGCTGACTCACGGCTTCTGGACTCATGGTTCAATGACTCATGGCTTCTGGACTCATGGTTCAATGACTCATGGCTTCTGGACTCACGGTTTATTCACTCATGGCTTCTGGACTCACGGTTCACTCATGGCTTCTGGACAAACGGTTCACTCACTTATGGCTTCTGGACACAGTTTACTCACTCATGGTTTCTGGACTCACGGTTCACTCACTCATGGCTTCTGGACTCACGGTTCACTCACTCACGGCTTTTGGACTCACGGTTCACTCACTCACGGCTTCTGGACTCACGGTTCACTCACTCACGGCTTTTGGACTCACGGTTCACTCACTCACGGCTTCTGGACTCACGGTTCACTGACACATCACTTCTGGACTCACGGTTCACTGACACATCACTTCTGTACTCACAGTTCACTGACTCACGGCTTCTGGACAGGGTTCAGTCATTCACGGCTTCTGGACTTACAGTTCACTCACTCACGGCTTGTGGACTCACGGTTCACTCGCTCTCGGATTCTGGGCTCACGGTTCACTCACTCACGGCTTCTGGACTCACGGTTCACTCACTCATAGCTTCTGGACTCATGGTTCGCCATGTGGAGCTCCGCCCAGCTCGGCCTGTGGACTTCGGGAGCTGCGGTCTCCGGTAGGAAGCGGCCAATTCGGAACTCCAGGTTGCTGAGAGTGTTCTTCCGACGCAGGAGTTCCATCATCCGGCGAGAAGGCCTGAACATCGGGCTGCCGTTGCGTTGACTGCGGAGGCCTTAACAGGCCCCAACCATGGGTGAACATAGAGGAAGTAGACTGAACTTTTATTGCCTTCTCTCACAGTGGGAAATGTGGATTCCGCTGTGTGGGGATGTTCATGTTAAATTCTATTGTGTGTTGTGTTCTTTTTATTCGTATGGCTGTATGGCAACACAAATCACGCTGCACCATTTGGTACAGTGACTATAAATGTAAACTTGAAATTGAGTCAACGTCTGTGGCTTCTCCCAGGTCATTGTCTCCAACACCAAGACTCAAGTAGCGCTCCACCAACTTATGTAAGCCAGACCCACTTCAAGAAACCAGATGCCAAAAACAACAGTCTGAAGAAGGGTCTCGATACCTTGTGCATTCCTTCTCTCCAGAGATGCTGCCTGTCCCGTTGAGTTATACCAGCGTTTTGTGTCTATCCATAAACAAACATCTTATTTTGAGCTCCATCAGCCCGTTACAGAGAAATGTGAGGTGTTGCATCTTGGGAAGTCTAACATGGGCAGGACCTACACAGTGAATGGTAGGGCTCTGGGGAGTGTCGTAGAGCAGAGGGATTTAGGATTGCAGGTGCATAGTTCCTTGAAGTTGGAGGCACACGCAGATAAGGAGGTCAAAAAGGCTTTTGACACATTGACCTTCATCAGTCAGTATTGAGTATAAATGTTGAGAGATCATGTTACAGTTGCATAGGATGTTGGTGAGGCCACATTTAGAGTATTATGTTCAGCTCTGGGCACCATGTTATAATAAAGATGTTGTCACGCTGGAAAGGGTACAGAGAAGAATTACAAGAATGTTGCCAGGACCAGAGGGTCTGAGCTATAGGGAGAGGTTAGGTCAGCTGGGACTCTATTCCTTGCAGGAGGACGAGGGGTGATCTTATTGAGGTGTATAAAATCTTGATAATAGATCGGGTAGATGCACAGAGTCTCTTGCCCAGAGTAGGTGAATCGAGGACCAGAGGACTTAGGTTTAAGGTGAAGGGGACAAAATTTAATAGAAATCTGAGGGGTAACTTTTTCACACAAAGGTTGGTGGATGTATGGAATAAGCTGTCAGAGGGGATAGTTGAGGCAGGGACTATCCCAACGTTTAAGAAACAGTTAGACAAGTACATGGATAGGATAGGTTTGGAGGAATATGGACCAAACGCGGGCAGGTGGGACGTGTAGCTAGGACATGTTGCCCACTGTGAGCAAGTTGGGCCGAAGGGCCTGTTTCCATGCTGTTTCACTATATGACTCTATGACGCTACTAGGTTGGGAGATTTCCAGAACAACAGCGAGAACATTTGCTGGATGTTGTTGTTGAAAAGTGCAACATTATCATTGGCACCTGGGAAGTCCAGGCCCATTATCTTTTAAAACAGGGGGCTTCATCTGGGAAACCACTGAAAATCTTGTATCTATAAGATAAGAGCATATGGAGGCCAAAAGCAAACTGTAGTAATGCACAACATCTTAAATCTCTCACCCACCGGTCACACCAAAAACCATCTCCCACACTTTTGACAGAGTCTGCAAACTTATCAGCCAGCTCACAACCCACAAAACTGGAGTGAAAGCAAGCTGACCTCAACCTCCATAGACTGCTTGAGAAGAAAAATGTATTAATTATTATTCAACAGCAATGGGGAAAATGTATGAATATTGCTCATCTGCAAAAGTTGCAATCAAAGTCTAACTACAAAATCATCCCTGAGCAAGTTCTATCGCAGCATGTTACCTACTTCAGAATTGCACTTAATAAGGTTTGCACCATGTTTCTACTGTCACAGTGGCCTGGTTATTATTTGAGTTCTCCATTAAAATTATTATGGTGGATATATGGAAGAAGCAGCCAGAGGAGGTAATTGAGACAGGCACATTAACACCATTTAAATGACACTTGCACAGGTACATGGATAGGAAAAATTTAGAGGGATAAGGGCCAAATGCAGAGGAATAGATTATTATGAGTAATTTTGGGCACCATATCTGAAGAAGGATGTGCTGGCTCTGGAGAGGGTCCAGAGGAGGTTTACAAGAAAGATCCCAGGAATGAGTAGGTTAACCTATGATGAGCGTTTATTGGCACTGGGCCTATGTTGCTGGAGTTTAGAAGAATGAGGGCGAACCTCATTGAAATGTATAGAATACTAGACCAAGTGCAGACCCGTTGGGTCTGTTCCCCCAATGTGCGGTTGTGGGGGGGGGAGGCGGCATGCAGCATCACACACACTAACTATCCCCCCTCCCCCCGCACTCACGCTAATTACCCCCCTTGATATTATATTAATATTATTAATTTGCTCCTTTTACCCTATAACCACCCTATCTACTGACGCATAGCCCCCAACGCAGTCACATCTAGAGAGGGAGGGAGGGGCGGGGGGGGTTAGAGAGTGAGGGCAGAGAGAGAAGGGGCAGAGACAGAGAGATACACAGAGACACAGAGAGGCAAGAGGGATAGGGGGGTAGAGAGGAGGAGAAGAGGGAGGGGGGAAAGGTGGGGGAGGAGAGCGAGAGGGTGAGAGTGAGGGGGAGAGAGAGGGGGTGCTGAGAGGGGGGGAGAGGTGGGGAGGTGGGAGGGGGAGGGAGGTGGGAGGGTGGAGGGAGGTGGGAGGGTGGAGGAAGAGGGTAGGGGGTGTGGAGGGGAGGGGGGTTAAGGGAGGGAGGGTGGGTGGGGGAGGCGAGGAGGGGATGAGAGAGAGAGAGGGGGGCAGAGGGGGGAGGAGAGAGGGGTGGGGAGGGGGGAGGAGAGAGGGGGGAGAGAGGGGGAGAGAGGGGGTGTGCTGAGAGGGGTGAGGTGAGGGGGGGAGAGGTGGGGAGCAGGGGGGGAGGGAGGGTGGAGGGAAGGGGGTAGGGGTGTGTGGAGGGGAGGGGGTTTAGGGGAGGGATGGTGGGGAGGGGAGGAGAGGGAGAAAAGAGGGGAGAGAGACAGAGGGGGGGGGAGGGGGGCGAGGAGAGGGGGAGAGAGAGGAGAGGGAGGGAGAGAGGAGAGGGGGGGAGAGAGGAGAGGGGGAGAGGAGAGGGGGGAGAGGAGAGGGGGGGAGGGTAGAGTGGAGAGGGGGGGGAAAGGGGGGGAGAGGGGAGGAGGAGGGGGGGGAGAGGGGGGGGGAGAGGGGAGGAGAGGGTGGGAGAGGTGAGGGGGGGAGAGGAGAGGGGGGTAGAGGGGGGTGGAGGGGAGAGGGGGGTGAGGGGGGGAGAGGGGGTGGAGAGGGGAGGAGAGGGTGGGAGAGGAGATGGGGGTGGGAGAGGAGAGGGGGGGTGATGGGGAGAGGGTGGGGATGGGGAGAGGGGGGGGATGGGGAGAGAGGTGGGGAGAGAGAGGGGGGCAGAGAGGGGGAGAGAGAGAGAGAGAAAGGGAGAGAGACAGGGGGGAGATAGAGAGAGCGAGAAAGAGAAAGAGGGAGGGATAGGGAGAGAGAGGAGGGGAGAGAGAGAGCGAGGGTGCCTTTTTACCCAAACCCCCTAAACAACCATTTGCAGGCAGTGCTTTTTTCCCTCAAACTAACCATATTTTCATTTTCAAACCACATTATGGGTACTCACAGCTGTGGAGACATTTGTTCAGTGTCATTCAGAGCTCTGATTGAGGCACACCACTTGCAGACACTGATTGAGGCACACCACTTGCAGAGACTGATTGAGGCACACCACTTCCTGGTTTTATAGTCCCTCCCCCTCCCTCCAGCAGGGGCAGCAGAGAGAATGGGGAAGTTTGTAAAAACATTAATATATCTGTCATTTTTCATCGACGGGAAAAATCCTCGGCACACATGTGGCGGAGGGGTGCTCTGAGCGAGGTGGCTAAAAATGACGGCCGTAGGTGGTGGCGTTCTCTTGGAAATCGCAGCACAGAAGGCTCTAACCGGTCAAGAACAGACTTTTAGTAATATAGATTGAAAGGCTGGATGGAGTGAACGTGGAGAAGATGTTTCCACCAGTGGGAGAGTCTAGGACTTGAGGTCATAGCCTCAGAACAAAAGGACATTCTTTTAGGAATGAGAAGAGGGGAAATTTCTTTACATAGGAACATAGAAACATAGAAAATAGGTGCAGGAGTAGGCCATTCGGCCCTTCGAGCCTGCAATGCCATTCAATATGAACATGGCTGATCATCCAATTCAGTATCCTGTACCTGCTTTCTCTCCATACCCCCTGATGCCTTTAGCCACAAGGGCCACATCTAAGTCCCTCTTAAATATAGTCAATGAACTGGCCTCAACTACATTCTGTGGCAGAGAATTCCAGAGATTCACCACTCTCTGTGTATTTAGTCAGAGGGTGGTGAATCTGTGGAATTCTTTGCCACAGAAGGCTGTAGAGGCCAATTCAGTGGATATTTCTAAGGCAGATAGATTTTTGATTAGTACAGGTGTCAGAGGTTATGGGAAGAAGGCAGGAGAATGGGATTAGGAGGGAGAGATAGATCAGCTATGATTGAATAATGGAGTAGACTTGATGGGCCAAATGGCTTAATTCTACTCCTATCACTTATGACCTAATGACCTATTAGATGATGTATCTTAATCTGCATGAGCAAGTTGTTCCATAGGTCCTGTTACTGTGCTGTATGATTATGACTCATTGACTATTATTTGGTTGTTGAACAGTCAATTCTCCAGTTGGAAGATCCAGTGAACTCCAATCGGTCTTGGATTATTTGCATCAGTCCTGGAGGAAATATTTTCTGTTGCCACTATAGTTCCTGTTTTACACATTGAAGGAATGGAAAGCTTTATCCTTCATGCCTGACTATATTGAATAATAATGTTTATGTCTTAATGTGCTCAAAGAGTCACACAAAGGACTGTGCATTAACCAGCGATTGCTTAAAACTGTATTCTCGGTAGTCAGGGCTCTATAGAAATTGAACAATCCTGACAAATCTTTGGAGCACTGCATTAGTCACCTGCTAGAATGGCACCAAAAAGATCATAAATAAAGTGATTGATTTTACACACTCATGCTGAGCTGTAACAGTCAATGAGGCTACCTTCAAATCAAATGAAACAATTAGTACAACTCTCCCTGGTGAGTCAGAGTGGATATGATGCATTTGAGAGCATATGAAAGCTTGAACACATCAAATAGCCTTGCCAATGGTTGTGCTCTGCAAATTCATCCCAAGTGCACAACATGCACACAATTACCTCCGGTGAGTTGGGCATTTTATCCATTTACACTGGTAATGTCTTCATTTATGCCCCATCGCCAATTATCCTTCAGAAACTGCTGATAGGCCACTTCCTTGTACTAAATTCTGCCAAAGGTACACAAATAAGGATGTTGGTGGATTGTTCTAGGATTTGGATACAGCAATTTCCAAGTCATATTTATGCGCAATAGAAACTTGGTGGTCTCTCAGCAGAGTGAAATGTCTGTAAGAGACTGTTGCCAACTGGCCCATTCCAGACCGTAGAAGTACACCTGGAGCGATGCACTGGATCCTAGTGCAGCCAAACCAAATGCTCTGTGATGGAGGACCAGCCTACAGTTCTTCCATTGCTGCACATTGTGGGGCAGAGTCCGTCCGGTATGGACCCCCTCAAACAAGGGAGGGGATATGCACCCAGGGAACCACATGAGTGGCAAGGAAACGTGTCATGACAGGCGCAAACACTACTGGGTAAGATACCATTGAATATATAAACACTGGGAATATCCAAAGAGCTTTTTTAAATCTTTTTTTTTGTTTTGTACATGTAATTTCCTTCTGAATAAAGATTATTTTTGAAATGAAAAAGAAAAACTCTGATTGGTGGTGATACCATCTCACTTCTACCCTGTCCTCCTTGAATCCTAGTCATACAGCATGGAAACAGGCCCTCAGCACAACTTGCCTACACCATCCAACATGCCCCACCTACACGTTTCCACCTGCCTCCATTTGGTGCATATCCCCTAAACCTGTCCTATCCATGTACCTGTCCAAATGCCTTTTAAATGTGATAGTGCCTCAACTGCCTGCTCTGGCAACTCGTTCCATATACCCTTTGTGTGAAAAAAGGTTCCTATTAAATTTTCCCCTTCTTACCTTAAACCTGTGTCAGCTGGTTCTTGAATTACCTACTCTGGGGGGGGGGAATGTACATTTACCCTCTCTATTCCCCCCATGATGTCATAACCTCTATTAGATCATCCCTCATCCTCCTGCACTCGAAGGAATAATGTCCTAACCAGCTCGAGCCTTGCTTTAGTCCTGGCAACATCTAATATTGTGAGCAATTTAGGGATCCATATAATATAGTGAGCAATTTTACGCACCATATCTGAGGAAGGATGTTCTGGCTCTGGAGAGGGTCCAGAGGAGGTTTACAAGAATGATCCCAGGAATGAGTAGGTTAACCTACAGTATGATGAGTGTTTGTCGGCCCTGGGCCTGTACTCGCTGGAATTTAGAAGAATGAGGGGGGCCTCATTGAAACATATAGAATAGTGAAAGGCTTGGAAAGAGTGGCTGTGGAGAAGATGTTTCCATTAGTGGGAGAGTCTAGGACCAGAGGTCATAGCCTCAGAATGAAAGGATATTCTTTTAGGAAGGAGATGAGGAGAAATGTATTTAGTCACAGGGTGGTAAATCTGAGGAATTCTTTGCCACAGAAGGCTGTGGAGGCCAAGTGAGTCGATATGTTTAAGGCAGAGTTAGATAGATTCTTGATTAGTACAGGTGTCAGAGGTTATGGGGAGAAGGCAGGAGAATGGGGTTAGGAGGGAGAGATAGATCAGCCATGATTGAATGGTGGAGTAGACTTGATGGGCAGAATGGCCGAATTTTACTCCTATTCCTTATGACCTTATGATCTTCATAAATCTTCTCTGCACTCTTGGTGGTAGAGACAATGAATGTTTAGAATGATAGATGGTGTACCAATCAAGGAGACTGTTGGATGGCATTCAGCCTCTTAAATGTTGTTTAGGAACCTACTAATTCAGCAAGAAGGGACGATTCCATTGCCCTGAAGATAGACACAAAATGCTGGAGTAATTCAGCGGAAACAAATTTATTATTACTCATCTTGAAATGCTAGAGGGGTTTATGAGTGGAAACATTTAAGTTGCAAGTCACTTCAAGTCACTTTAAATTTTCATAGTGCAGAATCTTGTATAGAATGCCAATCTGGATACGTAATATTACTGGCGGTATGGTGGGATAGCGGTAGAGTTGTTGTCTTACAGCGCCAGAGACCCGGGTTTGATCCTGACTACAGGTGCCGTCTGTACGGAGTTTGTTCGTTCTCCACCGTAACTTGTGTGGGTTTTCTCCGGGAACTCCGGATTCCTACCACACTCCAAAGTCATACAGGTTTGTAGGCCTATTGGCTTGGTAAAATTGTAAATTGCCTCTAGTGCGTAAGATAGTACAAGTGTACGGGAAACACTGGTCGGAGTGGACTCGGTGGGCCAAAATGCCTGTTTCCACGCTTGTATCTCTAAACTAAAGACAGGGAACATCTGTGGAGAAAAGGAATAGGTGATGAAAACGTGGCCGTAGAGGTGGAGAGCAAAAGAAATCACATAGAAACATAGAAACATAGAAAATAGGTGCAGGAGTAGGCCATTCGGCCCTTTGAGCCTGCACCCCCATTCAATATGATCATGGCTGATCATCCAACTCAGTATCCTGTACCTGCCTTCTCTCCATACCCCCTGATCCCTTTAGCCACAAGGGCCACATCTAACTCCCTCTTAAATATTGCCAATGAACTGGCCTCAACTACCTTCTGTGGCAGAGAGTTCCAGAGATTCACCACCCTCTGTGTGAAAAATGTTTTTCTCATCGCGGTCCTAAAGGATTTCCCCTCTATCCTTAAGCTGTGACCCCTTGTCCTGGACTTCCCCAACATCGGGAACAATCTTCCTGCATCTAGCCTGTCCAACCCCTTATGAATTTTGTATGTTTCTATAAGATCCCCCCTCAATCTTTCCTCATATGAAAGTCCTGACATCCCAGAAATCAATCTGGTGAACCTTCTCTGCACTCCCTCTATGGCGATAATGTCTTTCCTCAGATTTGGAGACCATAACTATACGCAATACTCCAGGTGTGGTCTTACCAAGACCCTGTATCACAGAGGGGGAGCAGCAAGAGAGCGTGTTGCAGGATTCTCGCCAGAGAGAGGAGGAGAACTTCTTCAAAGTTGGCTTAGCTCGAGGAGATTTCGCAGGCCTCCTGCCTTGTGGATGGAAGAAAGCCTTTAGATTATCAGGAAGTGAGTTACTTACCACAGATACCCAGAGTGTGACCTCGTCTTTTAACTTTGGTATATTATGTGGCTGGTCCATTTTGTTTACCTTCGCCTCAAGAAACTGATGGTGGAGAAGGGAAGTGAGAGCAAGCACGTACCACGAGAATCAGGAACAGCTTCTTCCCCTCTATTATAAGACTTCTGAACAGTCCTGGCTAAGATGCTGGAAAACTATATTCTGATCTCTGGTATTTTTCACTTTTCTCTATCTGTTGTACTTGTGTATGGTTTATAGTATTCATGTATAATATTATCCGATTTGCTTAGATAGCACACAAACATAAACATTTCATTGTATCTTGGTCGGCATGGATGAGTTGGGTTGAAGGGCCTGTTTCTGTGCTGTGCACATGACAATAATAAACCAATTCACCTTTAGAAAGGGGACGAGGAGGAATTTCTTCAGTCAGCGGGTGGTGAATCTGTGGAATTTATTGCCACAGACTTCTAAGCAGGCCAAGTCATTGAATATTTTTAAGGCAGGGATTGATAGATTTGTGATTAGGAAGGGTGTCAAGGTTTATGGGGAGAAGGCAGGAGAATGGGGTTGAGAGGGAAAGATAAATCAGCCATGATTGAATGGCGGAGTAGACTGGATGTGCCGAATGGCCTACTTCTGCTCCTATGACTTGTGAACTTCTCAATATCAATACCGTGGCCTCTTGCATTCTTGCCTGACGTGGCCCTGTCACAAGCACATTCAACCACCACTCTTCTCTATCTCCTTCCAGTCAATCTCAAAAAGCAACCATCACACTGAATGGAGTGGGGGCAAGTAGGTAGCCTGTAGGGGGAAAATGCACACCAGCCATTTGACAATCGGAACCTCCCTCACGCCCATGAAACCCTCTCTGTCACCAAAACACAGGACTGATGCTGCATGTTTGATCTCACTGCCCAATTTTTTAAATTCCTAAATGCCCCGTCCCACTTAGGAAACCTGAACGGAAACTTCTGGAGACTTTGCGCCCCACACAAGGTTTCCGTGTGGTTCCGTGTGGTTCCTGGAGTTTGCAGGTGGTTGCCTGAGGTTGCAGGTAGTGGAAGCAGATAGGGAGACTGACAAAAACCTCCGGGAACCGCATGGATTCCTTGGGTGGGGCACAAAGTCTGCTGAGGTTTCCGTTCAGGTTTCCTAAGTGGGACAGGGGCATTATACTCTTTGTAGACTTAAAAATCACACTCACCTAATCCTCGCAATGTCAGCCTTGCCTTTGCTGTACGGCGTGGGAAAATCAGAAAGGAGAGGATCGTCCATGGATAGAAACAAAATAGTTTCTTCAAGCTAGTCCAGGATTCACGCACCATTAAATATAAACCACCTCTCAAACCGAAAGCCATCTACATTCATTGCTGCGTCTTAGAGGCAAGCAATTCAATTCCCTTGTTTCATGATTGATGATTAACTTGGAATACACTTGGTGGAAGGTGTCAGTACCAGATCATCAGTCACATCATCCCACTTCCTGGAAATAAGTGGCCAGAAATTACATGCTGTGGCCCGGATCTGTTTTCATTCATTACTTCAGAATGAGTATCAATCTCGCTCGCAGAAATCTGGAGCTCAACAATCTAGGTGACACTGCATTCGCACACAAGCCCGTATTTTTATTCAATCGTCAACTAAAAATCCAAACTTATACTTGAGAAAAAAACATAGAATAGTCAGCTACCAGCTCAATATATTTCCTTCATGCTACTCTAATCATTTGTAATGTCCCAGTTGCATTTTGTGAATTATTTATAGTTTAGTGATTATGCTACACCCACACATCCACATTTTTAATATTGTAATGGTGTTTGCAGAGTACTAAGTTTATATTATCTGTCGTGTTGCTGCAAGTAAGAATATCATTGTTCAGATTTGGAACATAAAACAATCAAACACTATTAATACTTGACTCTTCACTCTTGACTCTCTTGCCACCAAAAACAATTTTCTCCTTTTTCCCAATGACATATTGTTAACTACATTGGCTGTTGAACCTGAATACTTGCTGGTTGAAATAAGAACTGAAAATGCTGGAAATACTCAGCATTTCAGCCAGTATTTTTGGAGAGGGAAACAGTGTTAACGTTTCATATTGGAGAAAGTTTGTCGAAGCTTGTTATTTGGTGGTAATGCAACTGCTGTTTCTTAAATGGAAGTCAGCCATCTTATTTCACTCTCCATTCTTTAAAGGTAAAAAGTGCAATCCAATGTGGAATATCAAGCCAGAACAATGGACCACAAAATATCTTGTTAATTAGCCTCACTGTCAATGTCTTCTCATGATAGATGAGCATTTAGTTTAGTTTAGTTTAGAGACACGCCACGGAAACAGGCCCTTCGGCCCACCGAGTCCCCACCGATCAGCGATCCCCAAATATTTACACTACCTTACACACACTAGGTAGTTTTACATTTGTACCAAGCCAATTAACCTACAAACCTGTACGTCTTTGGAGTGTGGGAGGAAACCAAAGACCTCGGAGAAAACCCACGCGGGTTATGGGGAGAACGTACAAACTCCGTACAGACAGCACCCATAGTTGGGATCAAACCCAGGTCTCTGGCACTGTATGGCAGCAACTCTGCCGCTGCGCCACCATTCTGCCCGTGTCCAAATGTCCCAAACACAAAGCCATGCCTACTCTCCTTAATCAGCCTGTGCCTATTCAAATCATGTCCGTAAAAATCCCCTCCAACAACTTATCCTCCAATGACTTCAGACTCACCGTTTTTTTGTTGCCTTGCTGTGTCTTTGCTGCTCTTCTTAAATAATGTTACAACATTAGTCACCCTCCTTGCCTTTTGGAACCACCGCTGTGGTCGATGATGATGCAAATTTCCTGTGAGGGCCTCTACAATTTCCCCCTAGCTTCCTACAAGAGGAAGAGGCTTCACGATAGCTGTGAAACTGCTGCTGGATGAATTCATGGCCATAGGAATAATCAAAAAGTGCAGTTTCAGTGATTAGATTGACTGATCTCTCCACACATTCACGTTGAGAAACATAGTGCCCACTAGTTCATAGATAGGATGTAAGGTAGAAAGTTCACACAATGCAACAAGTAGTGTATCCTCAACTATACAAGGGTTTTTTATTTAACGTTTGTGGCATGACGCATGAACAGAGCCTTATTTGATGAATGCTGCCTTTGGCACACAGCCAGACTCTGTGCAGCTGTTACAAAGCCCAACGCATCTTCAAAGAGCGCAGCGGTAGAGTTGCTGCCTTACAGCACTTGCTGTCTGTACGGAGTTTGTAGGTTCTCCCCATGACCGCGTTTTCCCTGAAATCTCCAGTTTCCTCCCATACTCCAAAGACGTACAGGTTTGTAGGTAAATTGGCTTTGTATAAAAAAGGTTAGAAAATTGTCCCTAGTGTGTGTGTGTAGGAAAGTGTTAATATGTGAGGTCGCTGGTTGGTGGGTGGAAGGGCCTGTTTCCACACTGTCTCTCTAAACTAAACCAAAACTAAACTAAGTTATTTGGGACTGAGGGATGTTCTCATGTCCTTGCACCTGACACCAAGTCATAGGTTCTGTACAGTTTCCCATTATGCAAGCGGATGCAGTGACTGATGAGTGATCTCCATCCCGAATGATTAGATATTCTGTCAATTATCTTTTCTTTTCAGAATTCCTTGTCTTCCTTGACAGAATTCCTTGTCTTCCAAGGACACGAATCCATGATCTTGGACATGACCTCAGTCACTGTCAGACTGAGAGTTATAGTACAGTCCTACATTCCCTTAAGGAAATAGTAACAGGGTTATCTCCTTTCTGCTGACTGGATAGTATGCACCAAAAAGCTTTTCACTGTACCTCAGTACACGTGACAATAAACTAAACTGAACCGAACCATCAGTCTGAAGAAGGGTCTCGACCTGAAACATCACCCATTCCTTCTCTCCACAGATGCTGCCTGTCCCGCTGAGTTACTCCAGCATTTTTTGTCTATCTTTGGTTTAAATAAGCACCTGCAGTTCATTCTTACGCTGAACCATTGTAACTTGGATGAAGGTACTACCAAAGATCTATTAGTGACATTCTGCACGTGAAATGAATTATGATTCAAAAATGAAACTGGATATGATATATATCATTAGAATATAATAATGGTATAAGAAAAAGGAAGGGAATTAACCATTTGGCATCTCAGTGCTGCTTCATCATGCAAACAATAATATTGTCTGATATTTGAAATCATCACCATATTCCTGCTCTATCTCTGTAACATTATGCTTCCTTTAATATCCAGAAACCTATCAATCTCCATTTTACATGCATTCTAAGATTTCATTTCCATCACTCTCTGCGATAAAGAATACAAAAAGATTTGCCTATTTCTGAATGAAAAAAAAATCTCCTAATTTCAGTCCCAAATGTCTTAGTCTATACCCTGGGGCTGTGACTCCAGAATGTAATCAATTCAGCCACAAGAAAAATTCATAACCTGTTAAATGCTCTAAGACATTTTTAGTGATATTTCAATGAAATAGAACATCAAACAGTACAGTACCGCATAGAAACAGGGTCATTAGTCCAACTTTGATCAGGTCCCAGAGAGTTGTGAATTTGTGGAATTCACTGCCTCAGAAGGCAATGGAAGGCAATTCACTGGATAAGTAAGTAAGTAAGTAAGTAAGTAAGTTTATTGGCCAAGTATTCACATACAAGAAATTTGCCCTGGTGCTCTGCACACAAGTAACAACATGACATACAGTGACAGTGACGAATGACTCAGCAAACACTAAAGATTAATAATAATAAAACATTAATGATAAAACACCATTGATCAAGCATGTGAACCAACAAATACCAGATCAAAGAGAGGCTACAGATTTCTGGCTGTTGAGTAGAGCAACTACTCGTGGATAAAAACTGTTTTTCTGTCTGGCACTGGCAGCTTTTACAGTCCGGAGTCACCTTCCAGAGGGTAGTGATTCAAAGAGTTTGTGGCCAGGGTGAGAGGGGTCAGAGATGATCTTGCCTGCTTGCTTCCTGGCCCTTGCAGTGTACAGTTCATCAATGGAGGGAAGGTTGTAGCCAATAACCTTCTCAGCTGATCGAACGATTCGCTGCAGCCTCCAGGTGTCGTGCTTGGTGGCTGAGCCAAACCAGACCATGATGGAGAAGGTGAGAACAGACTCTACGATTGCCGTGTAGAATTGGACCATCATTGCCTGTGGCAGATTGTGCTTCCTCAGCTGCCGTAGGAAGTACATCCTCTGTTGTGCCTTTTTGACTGCGGAGTCGATGGTAGCCCCCCACTTAAGGTCCTTGGAGATGATGGTTCCCAGGAACTTAAAAGACCCCACAGATGTGACTGTGGTGTTATTGATGGTGAGTGGGATGATGGGAGGGGGAGCTCTCCTAAAGTCTACAATTAATTCCACTGTCTTAAGAGCATTTAGCTCTAGGTTGTTGCGATGGCATCAGGACACCAGCAGATTCCTCCCCATCCTGGAGCAGTCCAACCAGGGTTGTGTCGTCCTGCATTCAAAGAGAGTTATGCCCCTGTCCCAATTAGGCAATTTTTTAGGCAACTACAGGCGACTAGGCTGTCACCTCATGGTCGTCGGGATGTTGCCTGTATGGTCGTGAGTAGTCTCCTCAGTCGCCCAAAGAATCGTAGCGTTTTTCTGGTCGCTGCTGGATTTTGAAATGTTCAAAGCTTTTCGGCGACAGTTGGCTTAATGCCAATGAGCGTAGCTTGACTTCTCCTGACGTAGGTGCTGTCGTAGGTTGTCGCAAGGATGACGTAGGTTGTCGCCAGGATGACGTAGGTTGTCGCCGGTGCTGACTTCAGGAGGCAGGAACGGGGTACTGATTGGGGATGATCAGCCATGATCACATCGAATGGCGGTGCCGGCTCGAAGGGCCAAATGGCTTGCTCCTGCACCTAATGTCTATTGTCTATTGATTTTGAGTTTTTTTTGTTGTTTAAGTATGATTCTATTTCAAATTTTATGTAGAAGGGGGGTCCAGTCACCGGTTTTTCGTCTGCCTGCTACGACTTGTACAGTCGCAGGCAGTCGCCTAAAAATAGCCCATTAGATAGAGCTCTTAGGGCTAGCGGAATCAGGGGATAGGGGGCGAAGGCAGGAACGGGGTACTCATTGTGGATGATCAGCCATGATCACATTGAATGGTGGTGCTGGCTCGAAGGGCCGAATGGCCAACTCCTGCACCCATTTTCTATGTATCTATGTGTCCCCTCAACCTCCAGCATTCCAGAGAAAACAGTCACATCAAGGGCCTATATAATTGTAGAAGAACATCCGTAGTGTGGTACTCAAATGCTCTTGTAATAAAGACCAACATGCCATTATTTCCTAATTGCCTGTTGCACGAACACATTAACTTTCAGTGATTGGAATACATGGACATCAAATCCTTTTAAAAATCAACATTTCTCAATCTCTCACCATTTAAAAATGGTCAGCACAGTAGTGCAACGGTAGAGTTGCTGCCTTACAGCTCCTGAGACCCAGATTCAATCCTGACTATAGATGCTGTCTGCACAGTTTGTATGCTCTCACTGTGACCATGTGGGTCTTTTCCAGGTGCTCCGGTTTCCTCCCACATTCCAGACGTGCAGTTTGTAGGTTAATCAGCTTCTGTGAATTGTCCCTCGTGAGTAGGATAGAACTAGTGTACAGCAATCGTTATCTGGACTACACGTCTTCCCACCCTGCCCCTTGTAAAGACTCCATCCCCTACTCCCAATTCCTCCGCCTACGCCGCATCTGTTCCCAGGATGAGACATTTCATACCAGGGCATCGGAAATGTCCTCGTTCTTCAGGGAACGGGGATTCCCCTCCGCCACCATAGATGAGGCTCACACCAGGGTCTCGTCCATACCCCGTAACACTGCTCTCTCTCCCCATCCCCGTACACGCAACAAGGGCAGAGTCCCTCTGGTCCTCACCTTTCACCCCACCAGCCGGCAAATACAACACATAATCCTCCGCCATTTCCGCCACCTCCAACGTGACCCCACCACTCGCCACATCTTCCCATCTCCCCCCATGTCTGCCTTCCGCAAAGACCGCTCCCTCCGCAACTCCCTCGTCAATTCTTCCCTTCCCTCCCGCACCACCCCCTCCCCGGGCACTTTCCGTTGCAACCGCAAGAAATGCAACACCTGTCCCTTCACCTCCCCCCTCGACTCCATTCAAGGTCCCAAGCAGTCGTTCCAGGTGCGACAAAGGTTCACCTGTATCTCCTCCAACCTCATCTACTGCATCCGCTGCTCTAGATGTCAGCTAATTTACATCAGTGAGACCAAGCGTAGGTTGGGCGACCGTTTCGCCGAACACCTCCGCTCAGTCCGCCTTAACCTACCTGACCTCCCGGTGGCTCAGCACTTCAACTCCCCCTCCCATTCCCAATCCGACCTCTCTGTCCTGGGTCTCCTCCATTGCCAGAGTGAGCAACAGCGGAAATTGGAGGAACAGCACCTCATATTCCGTCTGGGGTCCTTGCGCCCTTATGGCATCAACATTGAATTCCCCCAATTTGGCTAGCCTGTGCTGCCTCCTCCCCTTCCTTCACCCTCTAGCTGTCTCCTCCCACCCTCCCATCCGCCCGCCCTCGGGCTCCTCCTCCTCCCTTTTTCCTTTTTTCTTTCCCCACCCCCCATCAGTCTGAAGAAGGGTTTCGGCCCGAAACGTCGCCTATTTCCTTCGCTCCATAGATGCTGCTGCACCCGCTGAGTTCCTCCAGCAATTTTGTGTACCTTCCGTACAGCAATCGTTGGTTGGCGCAGACTCGATGGGCCGAAGAGTCGGTTTCCACACTATCTCCAAACTAAACTCTAAAAATCATTCAGTATTCCTGTTTTATTTTTGAGACATTGATAATCTATTGAATTATTTCTGCCACATTGTTGCCACCCATCTTTATATAGATTGTGAATAGTTGTTGCCCTGCACATAGCCTTTGTAATAGAGTCTCGTATTTTCCCAGCTGTTGATCTCAGGTTAACAGTTCGACAATAATCTATCTTCACTCTCCCTCTTTTCTGAACAATCTATTGTCTTCCCCTCCATTCTTGAGGAACCATTCCAGGTCCATCAAATTTTGGTAAAATAGCCACTATCTTCAAATGACTTCTTTCAAAAGTTGTCTGATTATATTTCTTGACATGCATCGTTTGGTACATGGTGCATTTAGGTAAGCCCACCTCAGGCTGTTCAGATTGAGCTACAATCTGCACCATTCTGCTGTTTTGTATTCATCATTGCATTTATTGTTGCCTCTATCATTATCATGTACACTGTGTACTCAACGAGCTTCATGCGAACTAAGAATTTTATTGCACCCTGGTGTATATGACAATAAACTAATCTGAATCTGAAGAAGCTGTTGTCTAGAGGGAAAGAGATAAAAGATGCAGTACATGTCTTGCCTAAGCCATTGATTTTTCCCTCTCCAAGCAATATGTTTAAAATGACTCTCTTCAAGCAGAAAACAAATGTGATGATGGTATTCAGTAGCAATGGCCAGAGCTGAAGCTTCCAGTACAATACTGATTAAATGGTGCATTGCTGAAGGCATGGGAGGGATTCACTGCAATTCTACCAAAAATTGAATTGAATTGAATTGAATTGAATTGCATACTTTATTGTGACATGTGACAAGTCACAGTGATTTTCTTTGCTTGCATATCTTGCCAAAGCATGTAAATAGTCGCCCATTAAGGGCGCTTATAAAGTTACAAATTCCCCCCCGCCCGTGACAGATCCCCCTTTGTTCTTCCCCCCCTCCCCCTCCCTCTCCCGATGGCCCCCCGATGCCGGATCCTGTCCATTGTCCTCACATAAATCCCTCATAATAGTGCTGATCAAGATTATTCTGTTGACTTTTTTCACAGACTATGTATCTGTTCTCCCCATTCCATCCAATTTGTGGTGTCTTGCTATGAGCACAGGTGCAGATTGATAGATCTTTGTTAGCAAGTGTGCTATATATATCCTATTCTCTTGCATACTTTGGTGAATAGGTAGACAATGACGTGGAACTGGGTTTCCAAGGTGATGCAAAAATAAGCACTGTCTTTGTTCAGTGGTTCAACGGTTCTCTGATACTTTATTGGCACATGTCCCAAGGTTCAGCACAATTCTTTTTTTGCTTACAGATCAGTAACAGTCTTGAAGAAACAAGGAACAGCAGTTACTGGTTTTCACAAAAGGACACAAAGTGCTGGAGTAACTCAACAGTTAGGCAACAACTCTGGAAAACATGCATAGGTGACGTTTTGGGTCAGGACCCTTCTTTCTACACATAGCCACAATCATAAAGTATTCATAAACACAAGGTAGACTGAGACAGTACACAAGAGCTGCAAAATGTACGGTACCATTTTGTACGATTCAAGTCCAAAGTTGTTAAAAATGTAATCTTAGCTTGGCCGCAGCTTAGCACATGATGAGCGTTTGACAGCACTGGGCCTCTGCTCGCTGGAGTCTAGAAGGTTGAGGGGGAACCTCATTGAAACTTACAGAATAATAAAAGCCAGATGTTTCCACTGGTGGGAGAGTCTAGGACCAGAGGTCCTAGCCTCAGAATTAAAGGGCACTCTTTTAGAAAGGAGGTGAGGAAGAACTTCTTTAGTCAGAGGGTAGTTAATCTGTGGAACTCATTGCCACAGAGGCCTGTGGAGGCCAAGCCAGTGGATATTTTTTTAATGCAGAGATAGACAAACTCTTAATTAGAAGGGGTGTCAAGGGTTATGGGGCGAAGGCAGGAAAAATGGGATTGGGAGGCAGAGATCAGCCTTGATTAAATGACGGAGTTGACTTGATGGGCCGAATGACCTAATCCTGCTACTATAACGTGAACTGTGAACTTGTAAAGGCCCGTTGTCCTGGCAGTGGCACTGGATCGGAGTTGCAGGATCGGCCTGGCCAGGCAATGTTGTTGATGTCTGCCATTGCTGCAGGGCTGCTCCATGCCACTGCAGGCCACATGAGTTGCACATGTTCGGCCACTAGGAGCGACGTCTGATCTCAATTGAGGCCTAGACTGCTGCAGGCCTCAACCAACCTACTCCACGGATGCCTCGATTCGGGCACTTCGACCCGCAAACACGCCGTCCCTCGCCTCACACCACCACTGCACTGACTCCGTGCCCCAGGCATCTCCCACAGCTGACCGTAGAACACTCAGAGTGACACTGAGGGTACGGGAGATAAGGCACAACGCCCGCTTACCTGAACAATTTCCCATTTATTTTGTAGATTAGCTCCATTTTACTGGGACAAGCAAGGTGTACTGTAAGTAAAGATGAAGAAATGTTTCGGAGAAATGACGCATCCATGGGTGACTAATTGGTTAGAATCATAGCTTGCATTCTTTAAGTGCCAAATACAGAATGCAGAAGAAGGCTAACATAATGTGAGAAATATTCGCCACAGTTCTCAGTTGATAGTTTCAATGCTTTTCCAAGGTCATAAAGGGCCATGTCCTGTAATTTAGGTGGCTCCTTAGATTTTTCTTGGAGCTGAGGAGCAAAGAACATCATGTCCATTTATCACTATATGGGGAAGGTCCCCATGATGACCTGCCTTGTAGCTGACAACAAGCACAATCTAAACAAGAGATTGGCACTGAAGGGACAATCTCTGGCTACATAATTCACTATCTTTTTCACAAGTCTCTGGCTGATCCTCATTTCAATCCCAGTTCAATTTAGTTTTCCATAAAGATCAACAGATCCACTCTGATGCGCTGAGTCTCATTACTCCTCTTGATTGCTTTTGGCATTTAGTGGATAAGATGCATTCCTTCTGATTTGAAATACCTAAGTGCTGCCACTTAAAAAAAAACCTAAACTCAAGTTAATCTCAGTTTCATGCAGTCAGTGAAGTTCAAGTGGATGAAGCTTTATGAACCCTAACTGTTACCTTCAGAAAACACGGCAGCACAGTGGTGCAATGCTAGAGTGTCTGCCTTACAGGACTGAGGACCTGGATTCAATCCTGACTATGGGTGCTGTCTGTATGGAGTTATATATTCTCTGTGTGACCTACGTGAATTTTCCCCAGGTGCTCCGGTTTCATCCCATACTCCAAAGGTGGATAGGTTTGTAGGCTAATTGGCTTTGATAAAATTGAAAATTGCCTCTACTATGTGTCGTATAGTGTTAGTGTGCGGCGATTGCTGGTCGGCGCGGACTCATTGGGCCGAAGGGCCTACTTCCATGTTGTATCGCCAAACTAAACTAAACTAAACCAATAATTTCCATTAGATCCATATGGTTAGGAAAAAAACCCAGTGATTAAACATTCCTGTATACAAGGTCCTCAGACCAAGAGGAGAATGTCATACACAATGGAACTGTAATGATAGCTGACAATATCAATTTGCAAGTTGAGAAGGAACTCATTTTCTGTCAGATGAAGGAAGCTGATAAACAAGACAAATGTTGGCTGCCCAAAAGGGCAGAAGGCCAAGCTGATAGCACCCGATAGTGAAGGTTGATAAAAGTGCTGGAAAAACTCAGACGGTGAGGCACATCTATGTAGCGAAGGAAAAGGTGACGTTTCAGGTCGAGACCCTTCTTCAGACTTGATAGTGAGATAAAACCCTCACTGTTGAAAATCAAAGTGTAATAATTAACTTCAGAATTGCTTGAATTACACTTGAACAACTGCTGCTATTGGAGTACCGGTTTAGTTTAGTTTAGTTTAGCTTATTTTAGCTTAGTTTGGCTTAATTTGGCTTAGTTTGGTTTAGTTTAGTTTATTGTCACGTACCGGTGTACAATGAAAAGCTTTTTTTGCATGCTATCCAGTCAGCAGAAAGACAATACATGATTACAATTGATTTCCTTGAGAACGGAATAACATTTAATGCAAGGTTAAACCAAGAAAGTCTGATCAAGGATCGTCCGATGGTCACCAATAAGTTAGATAATATTTCAGCACTACTTTCTGGTTGTGGTAGGATGATTCAGTTGCCTGATAACAGCTGGGAAGAAACTGTCCCTGAATCTGGAGGTGTGCGTTTTCACACTTCCTGAAGAAATGAAGAACTGAAATGAATGTGTGGGAACAATGAATGAAATGCAAATAAAATTAATGTAGATGTAATGTATAACTAATCTGCTTAATGGAGTTCATCAAGATGGATGGATACTCTTCCAATGGGAAAAAGTGCTGTTTAAATTTTCAAACCTCATTACTGGTTGGTTTGCAAGCTGGAGTCTTGAAAACTCCAGGAAACATCTCATTGTGCTTCCTCATTAATCCATTTTTCAGGACTTAATTCGGTATTATCTCAGTGAGTCCCCGTGTGATAGAAATACTTCCTTGGTGGCAAGCTCCATGTGATTGTGGAATAGAATAGAATTAATTTATATTTGTGGCACAATTAGTGCAAACTTCAACTGAGCTGAGAACAAATGTTAGGATGTGTGTAGGAAAGAACTGCAGATGCTGGTTTAAATCGAAGATAGACACTCAATGCTGGAGCAACTCCAGCATTTTGTGTCTATTTTAGGATGTCTGAGTGGTTCCATCAAAGTGACTTCAGCCACAAAAATCATTCTTAATGTCTGATGTGAGAGGAATGAAAACCAGAGATAATCTTTACGTTGAGTGCTGTGCACTCACTGCTTCAAGGTGGAAGGGTAAACTTTAACTCAATGTGAAATGTTAAATTATTTTCAAATGAGATTCCATTAAAATTAATATATACTGTAGTAATTGTTCAAAACCTGCTTGTACAATGAACAGGAATTTTCACTAATAGTATGCTTCTTCAAGCTCAATCTACAGTTTTGAGACAGTTTCTAGTTACATATTCTGCTCTTGCCATTCTGCTGGGCCTTATTTCCTGTGCTAGCCAGGCATAGTTGGAAAGAAAAAATCTTGTCAAAAAAAAACTTTACAATAAACTTATTTGCTGTGAAGCAAACAAACCCAACATTTTTATTGTCTGTTCAATGTAAATCATGGCCCATTCTCATTGCACATACTCATGTGGAAAAGGATTATTCTGACATGCATTGTGTAGAACAGTGGGAAGGTTGTTTCAACCATCACAGAAACATAATATGAAATGTCTCTCAAAGGTTTTTTTTGGCACATTTCCATTTCTGCCCCAATTCCACAATTATATTGTTATATTCACTGGGTATTTTTCATACTCTCTGCTCATGAGATGATTTTGCACCACCACCCCTATTTAAAGTATGTCTTGGATTTGGCAGTGAATGAAGAAAGCACTGGTTACAGTGGATAACGTTGACTACAACAAAATATTTAACAGTTTGAGCAAAGTGTGGCTGTTATAATGGATCTGGTCCAATTCTACAGACATGGGTCTGAGCAGGTAGAGTAAGAAATTAGCTCTTCAACCAGTTAGAACAAAGAACATCGTCCTGCTTTCTCCCCTTCCCCACCCCCACTAATACCAGTCTTGAGAAAGATCACAACCCAAAATGTTGCCTGTCCATTTTCTCCAGAGATGCTACCTGACACATTGAGTTACCCCAGCACTTTGTCTCTTTTTTTTGGTTGTAAACCAGCATCTGCAGTTCCTTCTATCTACATTCACTAAACCATATATTTTAAACCAAGGTCATTAAATTATAAAATTACTAGATTATCAGATGGAAAGTGTGCGGAGATGGTTTATGAGGATGTTGCCAGGACTCAAGACAGAGATTGGGCAAGCTATGACTTTATTCCCTAAAGTACAGTTTCAGCATAGTTTATTGTCACATGTACCTAGGTACAGTTTTTTTGCGAGCTAGCCAGCACAGGAGGCTAAGGGGCACAGTTAAGTAGTGTATAAGATCATGAGGGTAAAGCAGAGTATTTTACATAGGCTAGGGGAATCAAGAGCCAGAGGATGTAAGTTGAAGATGAGAGAGGAAAGATTTGATAGGAACCTGAGGGGTCACTTTTTCATTCAGAGCATGGTGGTTGTATGGAATGAGTTGCCAGACGAGGTAGTTGAGATAGGTGCAATAACCATATCACGAATAAACTTGACTTGACTTGACATATAACCATATAACAATTACAGCACGGAAACAGGCCACTCGGCCCTTCGAGTCCGTGCCGAACACTTACTCTCACCTAGTCCCATCTACCTGCACTCAGACCATAACCCTCCATTCCTTTCCCATCCATATACCTATCCAATTTATTTTTAAATTATAAAAACGAACCTGCCTTCACCACTTCCACTGGAAGCTCATTCCACACAGCCACCACTCTCTGAGTAAAGAAGTTCCCCCTCATGTTGCCCCTAAACTTTTGTCCCTTAATCCTTAAATCATGTTCACTTGTTTGAATCTTCCATACTCTCAATGGAAAAAGCTTATCCACGTCAATAACAACATTTAAAGGACAATTGGTCAAGAACATGGATAGGAAAGGTTTAGAGGGATATGGCCCAAACTCAGGAACATGGTAATAACTTAGATGGAGCATTGTGGTTGGCATGGATGAGCAGGGCTGAAGGGCCTATATCTGTGCTGTATGACTTACAGAAGGCAATAAAAAAGGTATGGAAGGAAAGGCAGCATTGAGAAAAAATATCATTATTGGATACGATAATGCTACAGTTTTGTATGACACTCAACCTGATTTCAATTGATATTTTAATAAAGAATGAGCGGTAACAGGACAATTTGAATTGAACAAAGACTGTTTTCAACCTATCCTCTGTTTTTAATTGCTTAATGCGAGAACTCAAAGCTTGTGTATTTTCAATGCACGCCCAAATATCACTTCTATAATGTTTATCCTCACTCCCTTGGCCGACACTATCGTGCCTATGAAACACATCCCTGTTTACCAAGCCTGCTGACCACTTTGACTAATATAGCCCAATGCTGATTCCTGACAGAAGACCTGGCCCCAACTCTCCACTGTAATTAGTCCAAATCCACTGACAATCCCCATTCCTGCCTCCTTCCTATCACCAGCCATTTTCTCAAGAATATGGGGCTCATATGCTATTGAATTCCTGAGATGCAGGCCGAGAAACATACTCCTATTGACCCATCCTAAAACATCCGATGAACATTTTTTTTAGAAATGCCTTTCAATTTCTCCAACACTGGTTGAATTCTGACGATACTTGTAAAAATAAATGTTCAGTACCTGAGATATTGATAGAAAGTATGACCAGCAAAAGTTCACATGCCCCTGAATACATCTCCTGTGAGTATATGCAAGATCACCTTATGACCTCTTCATATTTTAAACAGTGTGAGCTCCGATAGACACCTGGCCAGTACATTTCATGCATCCAACATCATTAAACATTGATTTAACATTGGACGTAGATCTTTGAAAGTATTCTGCAGTTCTGCAGTGTCTGGAGCTAGGAGGAGTCAGGGTATTCCTCCTTGGAGCACTGCGGGGGGCGGGAGGGGGGGGGGGGGGGCATGGTGGCTCAGCAGGAGAGTTTCTGCCTTACAACGCCAGAGATCTGACTACAGGTGCTGTCTGTATGGAGCTCGTACATTCTCCCAATGACTGCATGGGTTTTCTCCAAGTCAATTAACCAATAAACTTGTACCTCTTTGGTAGTCGGAGCACCCGGAGAAAGCCCACGCGGGCACAGGAAGAACTTACAAACTCCGTACTGACAGCACCCACAGTCAGGATCGAACTCGTGTCTCTGATGCTGTAAGGCTGCAACTCTACTGCTGCACCACCATGCAACCCCGAAGGGTTGTTAGGTCGGAACATTCCAAATACATAAAATCTGCATTAGTGGTTCACACAAATTCAGTGTTGTTGAAGTGAAAAGGCCATTTTGTTTGTGATCATGGATTCAGTTTACTGTCATCTGATCTCATTCTTCAATCATTATTTTCCAGAGTGAGGTCTCAAGGTCATAAGGTCATAAGTAATAGGAGCAGCGAGCGGCCGCCAGGACCAGACAGTGGAACGGCCACCACCTCAGCGCCTTCTGCCGGCCCGGTGGCCCGCCAGCCACGGTGTCCTTCGGCATAGGCACAACCGGCGGAGGTGGTGGTTGGCGGGTAGCTACTGGGCGGAAGGCTGGCTGCTCCTTCCTGGGCTCTCTCTCTCTCTCTCTCTCTTGCCGTTATCTGATAATAATAATAATAATAATGGATGGGATTTATATAGCGCCTTTCTAATACTCAAGGCGCTTTACATCGCATTATTCATTCACTCCTCAGTCACACTCGGTGGTGGTAAGCTACTTCTGTAGCCACAGCTGCCCTGGGGCAGACTGACGGAAGCGTGGCTGCCAATCTGCGCCTATGGCCCCTCCGACCACCACCAATCACTCACACACATTCACACACAGGCAAAGGTGGGTGAAGTGTCTTGCCCAAGGACACAACGACAGTATGCACTCCAAGCGGGATTCGAACCGGCTAGCTTCCAGTCGCCAGCCGAACACTAATGCCCATTGTGCCATCTGTCGTCCCATCTGATCACCCTGAGCCAGGAAGTCCCCGACCCTCAGACCTGAACCGCACAGCGTATTGTGGGACAGGCGAAGATGGAGGCTCCCCGGTCCTTATTGACTCCTTGATGGAGTTTCACATCTTCCTTTCTACTGACTAAACCAAACCCTTGATTCTGTCCAGCCAGCCTTCTTTCAAAAGTTTGCAACTCAAAATGGGGGTGCATCTTCGCTGGTGCGTCTTCTTCGCCAGGAAATATGGTACCTTCCCATCACTTTTCCATTCAGTGAGTTGTTTTGTTAAAATGACTGTCGAGAATGGTCATTCTGACATTTTTTGAATCTCAGCATTTTTTCGATGATATTAAAGTTAGGAAATTATTTTGATGAATTTCAAAATAACAAGTTATTAAATTATGCTAGTGTCCTTTTCTGAAGCAAAAATAATATAAATTAAATCTAGCTGAATTAAATTTGTATGGAGTACAATTTTGTTCAAATTTCATCTTATTGAAGAAAGCTTGTTGTAAATTGTTACTTTAAATTATTAAAACTCAACAGACAGTCAACATTGAACCCGGGTCACTGGAGCTGTGAAACAGTAGCTCTACCAGCTCTGCTACTGTGCCAGTTGTATCTCTATTGAAAGCACTCTGGCCCCTAAGTGCAGGCCCACTCCGCATCATGATATTAGAGCACAAAATTTTAACTGAAGTCATAGTCATATAACCATATAACCATATAACATATAACAATTACAGCATGGAAACAGGCCATCTCGACCCTTCTAGTCCGTGCCGAACACATAATCTCCCCTAGTCAGTGTGGAAACATGCTCTTCGGCCCAACTGACCAACAATGTCCCAGCTCCACTAGTCCCACCTGCCTGCGCTTGGTCCATATCCCTCCAAACCTGTCCTATCCATGTTCCTGTCCAACTGTTTCTTTAACAATGGTATAGTCCCAACCTCAACTATCTCCTGTGGCAGCTTGTTCCATACACCCACCACTCTTTGAGTGAAAAAGTTAGCCCTCGGATTCCAATTAAATCTTTTCCCCTTCACCTTGAACCTATGTCCTCTGGTCCTCGATTACCCTAGTGTGGGCAAAAGACTCTGTGCATCTACCCGATCTATTTCTCTCATGATTTTGTACACCTCTATAAGATCTCCCCTCATCCTCCTGCGCTCCATAGAATAGAGACCAGCCTACTCAACCTCTCCCTATACCTCACACCCTCTAGTCCTGGCAACAAACTTGTAAATCTTTTCTGAACCCTTTCAAGCTTGACAATATCTTTCCTATAAATTTTCAGTGAAGTGCTAAGAGATTGCTGTGTTGAGAGAAATGCTATGCATTCACATCAAATAGTAGACTGAGAACCTGCCCCCTCTCCAAGGGAGATGCCAATAGTTCTAATGCACTTTAATGAAAATCAGGAGAGATATCCTACTCAACCAACATCTGATCCTATGGTCAGCATATTGCTGTTTAGGAAGAAATTACTATCTCTAAGTTGGCTTCTGCTTGTCTTATTTTATTAAATTTTCAGCATGTCAACAGTATTTAATAGATTGTGGGTGGTGTGGGCCATAAGACATGCCATAAGTTAACTGTTTGTAATAACCAAGAGTTAAATAGAAATTGGAAGCTGTTTGTGAAATTTTGTATTTGACCATTTCAACACAGAACATAAAAAAGCATGGCAGAAGAACAGACGTTTGGCCCATCGGATCCGTGCTGAGCTTGATGCCAAAATAAGCTAATCTCATCTGCCTGCACATGATCTATATCCCTCCATTTTCTGCATATCCATGAGCCTATCTAAGAGCGATTGCTAACTTTACACACTGTTACCTGATGATAAATGATTTGGGAAACTGAAAAATAGTTTGCAATGGGATAATTGGTAGTCAAGTCAAGAATCAAGAGTAATGGGGCTGTCCCACTGTACGAGTTAATTCAAGAGCTCTCCCGAGTTTAAAAAAAATCAAACTCGTGGAAGCACGTGGAATGTACGTAGCGGGTACGTCGGAGCGCGATGAACCATAACGTTGTTTTATGTCTATAAATAGGCAATATTTTACAGAGGATAAGGCTCCTTGTAAATTGTGGATCGCCAAAGGTTCCTGGTCGATTTGCACCATTCACTATTAATATTGCGAAGATGTAATCTCACGGTTATTCACCCTAATAGTAAGATTAAACGAAAACTTACCAGTTTGAAGTTTGATCTCTATTTTATGAGGAGTTACGATGAGTGAATACGTGAAGAAGGCAGTCAGCCCGCATGTGCGTCAATCTTCAAAGCAGCGGTGTGAAATCACAGATAACAGTAATTGAAGTAATATAGTAAGATTAGAGAAGACTAGAACTACCAGATGACCTTTATAATATGAGGGTGGGAGCGTTGGGCACATAATCGCTCATCGTAACTCCTCATAAAATACGGATCAAACTTCAAACTGGTAAGTTCTCATTTAATCTTACTATTTTACTTCGGAGTCACGTGAGTGATTCTGTGAAGACTTTGAAGCTCTGTGATTTCATGCCGTGGAAAAAACGACTCCACCCAAGCACAACTGCATCAGTCGACCACAGATAAGGGAAACATTCATAATGCATATAGGCATGACATAGATTTAAAACATGCTGATGCTGATAAATGAACAAATAATAATAATAGTAACCCCTCTCATCCTGGGGAAACTATAAAATAGAATCTAAAAATGAGTTGGCAAATACCCCTGGTCTGGCAATGGGTTAAAAATAAAATGTTTGGAAACTTGTTCGTTAGACCATCCTGCAGTCGGCAGGATGTGGTCCAAAGGGCCGTACATAACCCTTGCTGCTGATGGAGTAGCAGCCCTGGTAGAGTGAGATAGAAAATTAGTATCTACTCCTGTATAAGCCAAAAACCCGGATGCAGCAGCATCTATGGAGCGAAGGAAAAAGGCAACGTTTCGGGCCGAAACGTTACCTTTTTCCTTCGCTCCATAGATGCTGCTGCACCCGCTGAGTTTCTCCAGCTTTTTTGTGTACCTTCGATTTTCCAACATCTGCAGTTCCTTCTTAAGCCAAAACCCCGTTTGAACCACCTGGAGATGGTCTGATTGATACCTTCTTATGTTATAAGTAACTAATAAACATAGCTAGTATGAGAGCCTCTAAGGCTCTAGGTGTCCCTAAGGTAATGTTGCCAATGTGTGACCATACATAACCGAAGGTGCGTGGGGTATGCCATGAGAACTGGCTTGAGACCTGACACCCCTGGGCTGCCCTGCCTAACTAAATCGTAAACATGAAATATTACATTATTAGCAGGTATAACCATACTGTCCAGTCCCAATTTACGCAATGACTGGACCCGTTGCGCTGAGAGCAGCACCAAGGGGATAACCACCTTATGAGCCCCGAGCCAAAGATAGGGATATAGCTGGAGGCCCCTGGCGAAGCAGTGTCAACACAATATCAATATCCCATACTCCGTGTACTTGGGTCTGGGAGAACATGTACAAAGATATCCTTAATAAACTGGAATCAGAGGGTGAGACCCGACAGAGCTGGGTCCCGCTTGCTGCAGCAAACATGATGAGAAAGCATGTTGAGCACAGTTAATGGGACTATAACTTAATTTATTGTCAAGGGCCGATAGAAAATGAACTCTAAGATGTCAGTGTCCGTGCCGTATTATATGTAACATAGCATTTAAACAGAAAGGCTTCCCATCTCCTGAAGAGGAAAATGTACTGCTTATTTGGTGCTATCCCTGCACTCTGCAGTGAGCATATACATGGATTGGTCTGACAACCTAAGCCACAGGAGCTGTCTTCTCAGATTCTGTAAGGCAATGAAGTGATTAATCATACAGAGGCTGGTTCCCCGAGTCCCAGACTAAACCAGCACAGTTTTATGTTTAGAAACCCCATATAAGTTTCTACTATAATTCCCAACATTTGCGGGAAACCATGGCTACATAGGCCAGTCAGACAGTACAAAACCCTGAAGCGGGATCTTGCTGAATCATTGCAAGACCCAACTGATGAGGCAAAATGGAGCAACAACACAAAAGAACATTCCTCCCTCATGTAGCGAGAATGTATCTCTCGCCACTGCGATGCCACATGTCTTTACAAACCGGAGAATGAGCCTGGATGCAACCATATCGATATTTGGTGTTCCATCGAGCCATAATGTCATAAAATACTTAGTGATCCAACATCCATTCTGTGTTGCCATTGATTTTATGTGATGATACACCATCGCCAAATAAAGTTGGGTAAATTATGACAGGATACTTTGACTTGATTGCACCCATGTGACCAACATAAGCCACCACCACAGTGTATCAACCTGGAATTGAGCATGCAGATCATGCATATCCACACAACAACCCTTTAACCCATAGTACGCACCTAGTGTCTATAGGTAGTTGATCCCAATAACTGAAGAATTGGTAATTCAAGCAAATCTCATCCCTCCTTAACTAGAGATGGCATTCATAATTTCCCATCTTTGAGCACTAGCATCAGTCTGAAATACAACTGAAGATTTATTGACCAAAAACTATTGGAGCAATGCTGAATATTGTTCGTCCACGATTGTGACCCTGGTGGCTACAGCTGGTAATAGCATAGGTCTGTTAACAATTACCTAAATGGCACGAGAGATTACCCAATTGCACAGCTGAAAACACAGCTGCTATATTGCCAATTACACTTGATGAATAGAAGACTGCTTGATCACAAGGTTGTTACAGGCTTCTATTGATTCCAATATCTTGCCCCAGAACGGAGTCACAGATAAATTAATAGTTAAAGGTAAACCCAAAATCAATAACTATAGTTGGTATCAACTTAAATTTAACTTGATGGATGAGAAACCTCAATCTCTCAAATACAGTTGCGGCTGAAAACAGTTGATTTTAGCAAAACACTGCGTTAAGAATATCATCCAGAGCCCATTTGCAATGCATTAACTGTTATCATGCCCCATCCAAATGACTCCTGGGATCCCTGTGAATGGGACCTGAATAGTATGCATCTTCGAAATCGATGTATGCCACAAGATCCTAAAGAAATCAGTTTGTTAGACAGTAACAAAATTCCATATTCTGAAAATCTATGTTGCAAATGCAAATTAAATCAATTATGAACCGACATCCTCCATCTTTTACAATAAACAGGCCACGCCTGTCATAATTCCATGCCTGCCTTGAATGAGAATTCTGGCCAGATTCCCGAGCCTGTCTCGAAGGGTGATCCTGACCATAATACCGAGGCTGCCTTGAAAGACACCTTAGGCCATAATACTGGGCCTGCCTTGAAAGGCTACTCCGACCTTAATTCTGAGCCTGCCTCGAAAGACAACTCTGGACAATTTCTGAGCTTGTCTCAGAAAGCAATCCTGGCCGTAATACTGAGCCTGCCTCGAAAGACAAACTCTGGCCCCAATTCCAAGCCAAGCTTGGCAAACTTGCAATGTGCAATAACAACCCAATCTCATGCTATCATTATCATTTGTACAAAAACAATTGAAAATATTACCAATTTGTAAATGGTCCACTTACCCCATGTTTCGAAAGAACCAGACCCACCTACCTCCATGGATACCGGTGGTCTACGGTAAGCCCAACGGCCCCTGATGTGGGTTCTATTCCCGTCCTTGATGGAGTAGGAATGGTAGTGTATGTGGATTCCATATTTTCTGAGACCAGTTTGGACCTTGGCCTGAAAGGCCTCTGGCCAGCTTTCAAGCTGCCACCAGATTCAGTGAACTGCTTACTGCCGATGAGGCGTGGGGTGTGTCGTCGCCGATACGATGAACGTTGGTACCTTGATCAGTCCGCCAGCTTTACCTTCCTCATCCAGGTATACCTTTGGATATGTCTTACCTGAAGAAGAGATTCGGCGGCTGGTTTCATTTCCTCCAATGTCACCCCTGATAGCGCTGTTCACTGCCGGCACTTGTAGCATGAGGGGAACTCTGGCCCCTTCTTGTTTTTCTGCCCACGGCAGTAACCCTATCGTTTGCGAGTATTTCCTTGGAGCCATATGCATGTGCTCCAGTATGTTTCATGGACATACTTCAAATTTGAAGACAGTTACACACTGACCACTCGCCCTCCCCTCCACAGAGAGGGAGATTCGTAGGCAACCCTGAGAACAGGTGCTGCCGCAGGCCCCTGAGGATACCTGCGCTGACATGGTCCCTCCTTCGGACCTATATCAGGATATTTCCCCCCCCGAGTCAGGCTGAAACTGACCCTGAACGCTCCCCACCTCAGAGAGGGAGACATTGTGCACCCCTGAAACAGGTGCCGCTGCCTGCGGGTTCTCCATAATACCCGGGCTGATAACTCCCTCCTTTGGAGTATATCATTGTGGAGCACCTCTCCATCATGTGCTCCATGTCTTAAGGTGTCCGCAGACGCTACCCATAGAAGGAGGGAACCCTCCTGGCCTGACTCCCCTGAGTCCCAAGGCCTGACCGACTTCCCCGTGTTATGACCCCGTCCCTGGGGATCCATAGCGGTCTGGGAGCCGTTGACTGCACTGTCAGCGACTCGGGTGGCAAGACCGGCTTACTGCTGGTCTTACCCCTTTTTTCTGGGGGAACCATAGTGGCCTGGGAGCTGCTGACCCCATTGTCTGTGACTAGGGTAGTGAAACCAACTTCCCTTGGTCTAGCCCCCTTATTTAGGGAAGCACCGCTCGCACTCCCCCCCCCCCCCCTTCCCAGGTGTCGCTGACCTCCTTGTCAGCAACTGGGGTAGTGAGACCAACTTCCCCTTGGTCTTGCCCCTTCCCCACAGGAGTGTCGCTGACCTCCTTGTCAGCGACTGGGGTAACGAGATCAACTTTCCTTGGTCTACCCCCTTTCTTGGGGAAACCACCACTCGCAGTCCCCTCCTGGGTGTCGCTGACCTCTTTGTCAGCGACTAGGGAAACAAACCCGACGGCCGCCTGCTACCCACGTTCTTCCGCGGTCCGGACCGGGATTCCCCACGGTCCATAACCAGTTTCCCCGCGGCCCGTCCGACTTTGCCCCGAATCCAGCAGGCAAGCTCTGCAAGGAGCTTCCTGCAACACAAAACACAAACCTTAGAAATTAAGTTTTTAAACTTACCTGTAGGTTTAAACTTACCGCTGGTGGGAGCAGCGCGCCTGCCAGTCAGCCATTGCGCAATGCGCCAGACGTAATGATGCGCATGCGTGACTCCGAAGTAAAATTTTCATGCATATGTTGAATTTATGCATTGAAGTCACCACAGACAATTATGTCAACCACATAACTGCATAATTCTCCTTTAAATAATGAGTGACAATCCAACACACTTGCCCCAAAAGTACTGGAGTAACTCAACAAGTCAGGCAGCAGGAGAATATGGGTGTGACATACCAGGTCGGAACACTTCTTAAGACTGATTGTGGCAATGGGGTAGGGGGAGGGGAGTAAGCTTGAAGTGAGGATGGGCAGACAAAGATTGGCGAGTGATAGGTGGATACATGTAAGGGGTGGAGGGATTGGCAATGGAGGAGGCACAGGACAGCAAGTTCAGTGCGGGAATGAGAGAGTTAAAATAGTTATCAACTGGGAGATCCAGCAGGCCTTGGCGGACCAAACGCAAGTGTTTGGCGAAATCTACTCTCCATCTCACTGATGTAAAGGAGACCACATTGGGAACACTAACTGCAATTGATGACATGCACATGAATCTCTGTCTCACCTGAAAGGACTGTTGGGATTGCTGGATGCATAAGCGGGAGGAGGTATAGGGATAGGTATTACTTTTCATGCAGTCACAGTGGAAAGTACCTGGGGAAGGGACAGTTTGGTTGGGAAGGGATGAGTGAACCAAGGAGTACTGGTGGGAGTAGTTTCTGCAGAAAATGTAGAGGAGTAGCAATGGGAAGATGAGTGTTAGTGGGATCCTGTTAAAGTTGGCAGAAATGTCAGAGAATGATGTGTTGGATGTGGAGACTAATGGGGTGAAATATAAGAACCAGGGGAACTCGATTCTTATTCCATCTGTGGGGAGGGGGAGTGAAAGCAGGACTATGGGATACAGAGGAGACATGGGTGAGAGATCCATCAATGACAAGAGTGGGGAAGCCACATTTACTAACGAAAAACGACACCTCAGATGTCCGTGAGTGGAAAGTCTCATCTTGGGAGAAGACGCAGCAGAAACAAAGAAATTGAGAGTTGGGTTGAGTGCCTTTGGAAGAAGCAGGTGGGAGGAAGTGTAGTCCAGATAACTGTGGGTGTTGGTGGGTTTGCAGTCGTTATCAGTCAATAGTCTATCTGTTATGGTAGAGTCAGAGAGATATAAAATGGGGAACGAAGTGTCAGAGATTGTTCAAGTGAATTTGAGGGCGGGGGGGAGAGGGGGTGGGGGTTGGGTAGTTGGTGGTAAAGTGGATGAAATCAATGAGTTCTGCATGCAGTCATCAATGTAGCGAAGAAAGAGTTTGGGGGCTGCCAGAAGCCTTTCCGCTGAGACGCACAGCAGAAGCCTTCCCGCCGAGCAGTGGCTGTGGAATGGGAACTGGGCAGTAGGCCTTTGAATGAAGTGCCATGGCCTGGATGGCCAGCTGAAGGCTCGGCAGATGGCTGAACCCACCCGGAGCTTGTTCGATACCGAACCGCTGGAGACTACGTCGGAAAGCCAAACGCGCTTGGAGGCTCCGGCTGAAGGCCGAAAGCACATGGAGGCAGCCAAACACGCCCGGGGACTTTGTCTGTCAGCCAACACCAGTGGAGAGCCTTCGTCGGGCAGACAAGGTTTTTCTTTTTTTAAATCAAAAATAATTAATTTAATTACAATATAAAATAAAACGTACAAAAGAAAATCGTGGTAGCACACCCATCGTCATGGTACAAAATCACCAAATTAGCACTAAATTTTTAAATAACTATAATACAATCCTTATTAAGGATATATTCCACCCAGCGGTCCCGGATATCTCCTTGGAGGCTCCTCGGACGTGGAACCACCCAAAAGCTCCACGGACGTGGAATATGGACATGGAGTCACTGGGCGGACATTGGGCGTTGAGAGCAGGGGTCAGTAGGTGGGTGAACCAGGCCTTCAGCTCCTTTGGGATGGCTGCAGGAGGTTACCCCTGGGTCACATGTTGACCGGCGTGGAAAAGAGAGAGAGGGAGACAACGGTTCGCAGGCTTAGCCGGTCGAGGGTGACGGAGGGGATCGGAAGACGCTTCGCCAGAACAAACATGTGGGAATCCGGACTTTGAACTCGATGAATTGGCGCCAAACATGGCGACGCTGTCATTACATGCAGAATGAATTTCATAATGTTTAATTGCATATGTGGCAATAAATATCCATTGAACTATTGTACATTTGGAACAAGGATTGTTCGATGTAACCAACCAAAAGGCAAGCATAGTTAGGGCCCATGTGAGTGTCCATGGTTACTCCTTTAACTTGAAGAACGTACGAGGAGTCAAAAGAGGTTGTTCAGGGTGAGGACAAGATCCATCAGGCAGCGGAGGGTGTTAGTAGAGGGGAACTGATTGGAAACAGAGTAAAATAAAACACAGATTTACGAGGATCAAATTAATTTTTGTTGTTTTCTTTTATGAGGACTTTCATATGAAGAAAGACTGGGTAGACTTGGCTTGTACACGCTAGAATTCACAAGATTGAGGGGGGATCTTATAGAAACTTACAAAATTCTTAAGGGGTTGGACAGCCTAGATGCAGGAAGATTATTCCCGATGTTGGGGAAGTCCAGAACTAGGGGTCACAGTTTAAGGATAAGAGGGAAGTCTTTTAGGACCGAGATGAGAAAATCATTTTTTACACAGAGAGTGGTGAATCTGTGGAATTCTCTGCCACAGAAGGTAGTTGAGGCCAGTTCATTGGCTATATTTAAGAGGGTGTTAGATGTGGCCCTTGTGGCTAAAGGGATCATGCGGTATGGAGAGAAGGCAGGGATGGAATACTGAGTTGGATGATCAGCCATGATCATAACGAATGGCGGTGCAGGCTCGAAGGGCCGAATGGCCTACTCCTGCACCTATTTTCTATGTTTCTATGTTTCTATGAGATTTAAGAAATAAATGTTTAAAAATATAAATTTGCAAATTTATATAAGGAATATAAATATAAATATTTTCTTTCTGCATCATCATTCCCCAATCTAATCTTTCATTCTCTCTTGGCACCAGAATTGAATTCTCCCAATCTAATTCAACCTACAGCTCCATCCTTTCTCTGGTTATTTTATAATCAACTTTCAGTAGTGCAGGAGATTGTGTGGTATTCCCCAAGATCCCAGGAGTGACTTGATTGTAAGAGTCTGGCATTGTTAAACCCTTACATGACTCATTTCTATTTTGCTGGAGTTAGGGGGAAATGAATGTAAGTTAAAATTGACTCTACTTAGCTTTGTCATTCTTAAAACGATGCCATATATTTTATGCAAACCTAAAACATCGCCGTGAACTATAGAAACGCTGACTCAAGATTTAAAACCCTATTACTGCTGATATCTGTGCTGTTCGCATGATTCATATTCAACAAGGTAAGGTCAGAGCAATATGAGAAATGAATAGTGAATGTAAATCCGTGATAAGAGTTGGAACATTTGAAATAAAATATACCACAATTGGATAATAATGAATGAATATGATAAATGACTCTTTTGTATTTCAAGGATAAATAAACTCTAGGACCTCAACAGAGAGTTCAGTCACAAATTAATATCCAATTGCCTGAAAACAATAAAATAAATTCAAAGAGGGCATGCTGATGATCCTCATACATTGGGTGTAAACAAAGTAAACAGAAGGGCCCTGGAGAGGATTGTAGAGCAGAGGGATCGAGGAGTACGTGTGTATAGTATCCTAAAATTAGAGTAGCAGGTAAACAGAGTGGTGAAGATGGCTACTGGCATGCTGGCCTTCATCAGACAGGGAAATGTATAGAAGCTGGGACCGAAGATAGACACAGAGTGCTGGAGTAACTCAGCAGGTCAGGCAGTATCTCTGGAGAAAGTGGATGGGTGATGTATCGGGTCGGAACCCTTCTTCAGACTCCACCTGCCTGTTACTCCAGTACTTTATATCTATCTTTGGTATAAACCAGCATTTGCAGTTCCTTCCTACGCATATAAGTTGGGACGTTATGTCACAGATTTACAAGTTGCTATCAAGGTCGCGCTTAGAGTATTGTGTTCTGTTTTGATTATTCTGCTATAGGAAGATATGCCAATAAACTTGAAAGAGTTCAAGAGTGCAAATAAGTTTTACGAGGATGTTGCCAGGACTCGAAGGATTGCGCTACAGGGAAAAGATAGTCAGGCTAGGATTTTCTTCTTTGGAGCACAGCAGGCTGAAAGATAATACTACAGATATGTATAAAAATCATGAGGGGAATAGACAGGATGAATACAGAGAGCCTTTTACCCAGACTATGGGAATCAAGAACTAGATGTGAGGGGAGAGATTTAATAGGAACCTGAGGAGCAACTTTTACACACAAAGGGTTGTGGGTATATGGAATGAGTTGCCAGAAAAAGTAGTTGAGGGAGGCACTATAATAACATTTAAAAAACAATTTGGACAGGTACATAGATAGGAAAGTTTAGAGGGACAGGGGTTAAATGTGAAAAAACTGGGAATACTTTATAAGGGGCATTTAGGTCAGCATGGATTAGTTGGGCCGAAGGGCCTATTTCTGTCTATGTCTGCCTCCATTACTCCTTAATATATGAAAATGGGTGGTAATAGTTACTGAAGTAATATTTGTATTCTGTCTTTCTATTTAACATTCCAGATTGATTTAACTGGCTGGCATCCATCCATCTGTGAGAGATGATGGTGCAATTTTGATGTTCGGACAGGAGGGTGCTTGGAGAGAGAAATATGTAATCTGTTGTGAATGTGTGGAATTCTCTGCCACAGAAGACAGTGGAGGCCAATTCACTTGAAGTTTTCAGGAGAGAGTTAGGTATAGCTCATAGGGCTAACGGCATCAAGGGATATGGGGAGAAAGCAGGAACAGGGTACCGATTTTGGATGATCAGCTCAAATGGCCTACAGCTGCACCTGTTTTCAATGTTTCTCTTCATATGTGGCAGCATTTCCTTCTGTGGCTGACTAGGCCTATCCCAACCATAAATGTATTTGTGGTTACAGATTTAATATGAGAGGATTAATCCACTACACCAATCCTTAATTCAGAATTCTAAATGTTATCCATATACAATGTAGAAAGAAAAAAGAAAAGTGTTTATGCAAGAGACTGTAGTTGCTGAAATCCGGAGGAACAAACTGGACGAGTGATAATCCCACCCCCCCTGCAAATGATGTTCTACCCGCAGAGTTACTCTAGCAGATTATGAAATAAATATACATGAGACCACAAGCAAACTGGAAGAACAGCTTAGACACAAAATGCTGGAGTAACTCAGCAGGACAGGCAGCATCTCTGGAGAGAAGGAATGGGAGACGTTTCGGGTTAAGACACAACAGAAGAACAGATTCTCATATTCCGCGTGGATAGCCTACAACCGATGGTATGAACATTGAAACCTTACCCCTCTTCTCTCTTCCTCGACCAGCCCAACTCAAAAACCCTCCCACCCACCCCTGCAGTTTCTTGTGTCTCCAGTAACTCTGATGATTTTCATTTAAGATATGGATGAGAGATGAATGCTGACCTAGTTTTGTCCAGGACAACATGAAATTTTGCTGTGGGATGTTTTAAGTTGATAGGCCACGTGCAATTCCTAAGGCGTCTACGAAAGGCAGAACCTTTATTTGCACAGTAATATTTTGTTGGAATCCAAGCCTAGATCATGTTCTCTAGTATCCAGAGCAGAGCTTCAATCAGCAGTTAAGATAGACACAAAATGCTGGAGTAACTCAGCGGATCAGGCAACATCTTGAAGAAAAGGAATAGGTGACATTTCGGGTTCAGTGGCACCGTCGCTCAGCGGTAGAGTTGCTGCCATACAGCACCAGAGACCCGGGTTCGATCCTGATTACAGGAACTGTCTGTATGTGGTTTGTACGGTCTCTCCATGACCTCCATGGGTTTTTTCTGAGATCTTTGGTTTCCTCCCATGCTCCAAAGACATACAGGTTTGTAGGTTAATTGGCTTGTTATAAATGTAAATTGACCATAGTGTGTAGGATAATGTTAATATTAAGAGATTGCTGGTCAGTGCAGTCTCAGTGGGTCGAAAGGCATGTTTCCACACTGTATCTCCAAACTGAAAAAAAACACTTCCTAAAACTAAGTGTCAGGGAGAGGGAAACTAGAACGAGTCCTGGATCTAGTTTCCCTTTCCCTGACTCTCAGTCTGAAGAAGGATCTCGAACGAAAATGTCAACAATTCCTTTTAATTTTATTTAGTTTAGTTTAGTTTAGAGGCACAGCGCAGAAACAGGCTCTTCAGCCGCACCGACCAGCGATCCCCGCACATTAACACTATCCTACACACACTGGGAACAATTTACACTTATACCAAGCCAGTTTACCTACAAACCTGTACGTGTTTCGAGTGTGGGACGAACCCGAAGATCTTGGAGAAAACCCACTCTGTCACAGGGAGAATGTGCAAACTCTGTACAGACAGCAGCCGTAGTCGGAATTGAACCCGGGTCTCCTGGGCTGTAAATACTGTAAGGCAGAAACTCTACTTTTGCGCCACTGTGCCACCAGTTTTTTCCAGAGATGCTGCCTGCATCGCTGAGTTACTCCAACATTTTGTGTCTATCATCAGTGCAAACCAGGATCTGCAGTTCCATCTTATACATTCAATCAACAGCTTCCTAATTCAGACATAAGGATAGTAACCACTGAGACACAGTTGACACTGTTGCGTCCTCAGTGTCAATGGCCAATTAGAATGCTGATTTTTTTTTTTAGGTGCTTAAGTGGAGATAAATAAATTCCTCTTCAAACTGAAGTCAGATAAGTCGATTGACCATTAATGCTCCTATCGACTTTAACATAATGCATTTCAGAGCAATCCTGATTCCATATCTTGTTTCATCTTCTCCATCATCCTCCTGCAGAAGTGAATATTTGCAGAGTCAGCCTCAGGGAACACAGTCTGTACCATGCAACAGCCACAATGGGAAAGAGAAGTTCACGTGATACTAACTGCAAATATCATAAATTGAATTACTTTCCGCATTATCCTGTATTCTGCTCTCAGTATCAGTTGGAGCCAAATTTATGAAACAATTTACAGAGTCGCTAATTCATCAACGCTGTGATGGATAGCTGCCTGCCAAAGCCATGGACATCATGGTTTACCTAGTCATCATCCCCAGATATTTAATATTTTTATTAGTATTTCAGGATATGGGCTTCACTAGCAATTCCAGCATTTATTGCCTATTTCTAAGCATAGGCATTGTAGGTGATATATGCATGTGACCCTTAATATAGTCACCTCATCACTACTAACCACTCCCCATATCTCAAGTATAATTACAACCTCCCCACCCACATATCTCTCTCTAGTTTCCGTGACAGACCACGTACAGCTAGTGCTCTCTGTAATGTCACAGTATGAATAAAAGAAGTAAAGTCACAGTGTGTCGATAACATTTCTTTACATGGTGTCAAACCTCTTACCCTTGCGCCTCATGTTTATCGGTTGTTTGTTTAATTTTGCCCCAGTTTTCTGTTACCCCCTCTTTTTTCCTCGTTATGGCCACTTCTTGCTGCAAACCCGATGTGCTTGTTTTCGATGCGGACATTGGACTCTTTAGACGTGACTTCGACCACTATGTCACAATCGCTAATCCTGCCGCTACTCCAGCCGTCCAAGCTTCTCTACTACTTAACCTGGCTGGTCCCGATGCCCTGGCTCGGTCAGACTTCTTCGTCTACGCTGCGGGTGAATCTGTTCGGGGCCCAATATGTTTATTGGCTAAGTTTACCGCTATTTGCGACATTCCGACTAATTGCATTTTAGAACGTTTCAAACTGTTCGGGCGGCGTCAGCACCCTGGTGAATCTGCTGAGAACTATGTTGCTGCGCTGCGACACCTGGCCAGACGGTGCCGCCTTGAGACGCTGACTCCCGAGGAGCTGACCAGGGACCTTCTGGTTTACGGTCTCCGCGATGAAAAGCTCAGGGCTGAACTTTTGCGCAAGCCCGACCTGTCTTTTAACGAAGCTATGCATGCCTGCCGTTTAGCTGAAGCTGTCACTTCGGCAGTGTCATCGGCTGATCAGGACATCAACTTTGCCAGCGTTACCCACCCTCGGCAGAACCCTACCCCGCCACGACCACCGAGGTCCGGCACTGCTCGCGGGGGACGTACCCAGCAAAGGTGCCCCAATTGTAACTTTGCCACTCATCAGTACAATGTATGCCCTGCTTTGGGCAAAACGTGCAATTACTGCAAGAAACTAAACCATTTTTCTGCTGCCTGCCATTCCCGTGGGAAGCCTCCTGCTGCTCCAAGGCGTATGTTAAACAACTTGGTGCAAACTGATAGCGAGCTCGGTTCCCAGTACCATCTCAACGAATTCCCTGTATCTGAATCTGGGTCCTCTCAGGGCCCTCACTTTCTATCTTCTCGATTCCAACTGCATTACCCTGTTGGGCAACCAAGCATGCCAGGACCTGGGCCTGGTCTCCTTCCACCGTGACATCCACAAGGTGCAGGCCCTAATGGACCCGTTGACTGAATATCCTGACCGCTTTGATGACGAGCTGGGCAAGCTGCCCTACAACTACAAGATTGTCGTCGACTGCAAGGTCGAGCCAGTGGTCCGTGCGCCACACCGTGTCTCGTTCGCCATGAAGGACAAAGTAGAATCGACGCTGCACAGCATGGTAAAAATGGGCATCCTAAAGGCGGTCAGCGAACCCACCAAGTGGGTCTCCACCATGGTTGTTGCCGCGAAAAAGGACAAAAGCGAAATACGCATTTGCATCAACCCCAAAGACCTAAACCTTGCCATAAAACGCCCGCACTACCCCATGAGAACAGTGGAGGACGTCGCTGCACAGGTTGGTCCGGCCACAATCTTTTCTGTCCTCGATGCCAAGAGCTCCTTCTGGCAGATACCACTTGACGAGCAGTCCTCCGACCTGACAACTTTCAGCACCCCCTTCGGCAGATTTAAGTTCCTCCGAATGCCATTCGGTATCAACTCTGCCAGCGAGGTGTTCCAACGGACAATGGAACAACTGTTTGCCGGTCTACCGTGTGCCATCATCGTTGACGACATCCTGGTCTACGGTAAGGATGTCGCTGAGCACGATTTCAACCTCCGCCAAGTCCTAGACTGGGCCCGGAAGATCAACTTGAAACTCAACCCCAAGAAGTGCCGATTCCGTGTCCCCGAGGTCACATATGTTGGACATGTATTCACAGCCTCGGGGCTGAAACCCGACCCACAGAAAACGGCTGCCATCTCCGAGATGTCATCACCCACTGATGTGCCCAGCCTGCAACGTTTCCTAGGCATGGTAAACTACCTGGGGAAGTTCCTCCCCGACCTCAGCGAGCTGAGTGCACCCCTGAGGGATTTGATAAAGAAGGACACGGCCTGGGCTTGGTTCCCTCAACACCAGAAAGCCTTCGACATCCTTAAGTCCAAGCTGATCAGTACCCCCACACTTAAATTTTTTGACCTGCAACGTCCCATTATTATCACCTGCGACGCCTCACAGTTTGGGCTCGGTGCCGCTTGTCTCCAGCTCCATGACGGCCTGCAACTGCCAGTCTCCTACGCGTCCCGTACCATGACCCCTGCCGAACAGCACTACGCACAGATCGAGAAGGAGCTACTGGCCGTGGTGTTTGCCTGCTCCAAGTTCAAGGACTATGTACTATGCAACACCTTCACCATTGAAACAGATCACCAGCCGCTTGTCACCATCCTCAACAAGTCGATCCATGCTGCCTCATCCCGACTGCAGCGCATGATGCTGCAGCTCCAGCGCTTCACTTTCAATGTCGTTTTCCGAAAAGGCAAAGACATGTTCGTGGCCGACACGCTATCCCGCGCCCCGCTAACATCCACCGATCGCCACCCCTATGAAATGTCTGACCTGATGGCGCTCAATGTCAATATTGTCCCTTCACAGCAGATGAAGTCCCTGGTCGAGCACACTGCCGATGATCCTGCCCTGCAACAGCTTGCTGCCATCATCCAGCAGGGCTGGCCCGACCGTCGTTCCGCTCTGCCGGCTGGTGCCGTGCCCTACTTCCTGGTCCGTGATGAGCTCGTACTCCACGACGGCGTGGTTGTGAAAGGACACAAGGTGGTGGTGCCTGCTGCTCTGCACGGCCACTATTTTCAGGCCGCTCATAACGGTCATCCTGGGGCCGAAGCCACCCTGTCTCACGCCCAGAGCCAGTTCTACTGGCCTGGTATGGCTCAATACATCCGGGAGAGGGTCTCCTCGTGTTCCACCTGCAACAGTCTCGCCCCCCACCAGCAACGACAGCCGCTTCTGCAGCAGCCTGCACCCGAACTGCCCTGGATGGCGGTTGCCACTGACATTTTCGAGTGGCGAGGCAAACACTTCCTGGTACTAGTCGACTCCTACTCCAACTGGTTCGAGGTTGACCAGCTGCATTCCCTCACCTCTTCGGCCGTTGTCGATAAGCTGCGCCGCCATTTCTCTACCTTTGGCACCCCGGCCAGCCTGCAGTCGGACAACGGCAGCCAATTCACGGGCTCCGAGTTTCGGGCTTTCACTACCAGCTGGAACTTCCGCCACTTCACCAGCAGCCCTGAGTACCCGCAAAGCAATGGTCTGGCCGAGTGCGCCGTTCGCAGTGCAAAGAACTTACTGGAACAATGTTGTTTGTCCAACTCTGACGTCTTTCTAGCCCTCCTCAACCTTCGCAACATATCCTGTGACCCTGCCATGGGCTCCCCTGCTCAGCGGCTCATGTCTCGCACTACCAGACCTCCGATCCCGGTGGCCCAGCGCTCACTCATCCCCTCTGTCCTCAAGCCCGCTGCTGTTCAGGAGCGCATTGCCTTTAAGCGCGATGTTCTGAAACGCTCCCATGACAAGTCCTGCCGCCCCCTGCCGCGCCTTTTCCCCGGTCAAGTTGTCCGCATGCAGACCCCCACCGGTCACTCCCGGCTCCTACCGTAGTCGCCTCTGCTGGGTCGCCTCGGTCCTATCTCGTCGACCATGCAGGAACCATCTACCGCCGGTCCCGCCAACATCTGCGGCTCGTCAACGAGCCGCGACCACCACCCACAGATCCTTTTGCTCCCCCGCTGAAGTTTCAGCCTCCAGGCGATGCTCGGCCCATCGCTCCTCGCATGCCACGGTCTCTACCCTCACAGCTCTATCCGTCCGATCCTCCTCCGGTTCACCCTCCATCGCCTGCCCGCGCGCAGTCCACTGCGAGCCCCGCATCCCATCCTGCCCTTCTGCCCTTGTCTTCTCCATCCCCTCCCGGCTCCCCTGTTCCTGTTCGGCCGCCTGCATCTGTTGCCATACTGCCTCCACTTGTTCCTGCAGGGAGGGAAGATGGCGAGATGCAAACCCGGTCGGGACGTGTTGTCAAGCCGCCTGTCCGCTATGGCGATTTTGCTTAACCATTTCTAGCGCATGAGACGTGGTCGCCCTGTCACTACTTTGTTTGCCTTTCATTTCCAAGAGGAAGGATGTTGATGATATATGCATGTGACCCTTAATATAGTTACCTCATCACTACTAACCACTCCCCATATCTCAAGTATAATTACAACCTCCCCACCCACATATCTCTCTCTAGTTTCCGTGACAGACCACGTACAGCTAGTGCTCTCTGTAATGCCACAGTATGAATAAAAGCAGTAAAGTCACAGTGTGTCGATAATATTTCTTTACAGGCATAGAGTCATACAGCACAGAAATGGGGTCTTCAACCCAACTTCCCCATGGTGATCAAGTAGCCCCATCTGTCTACTTGAATCATTGTAGTCTTTCTCATGAAGGTGATCCCCAATATTGATGAAAAGAGAGTTGCAGGGACGTAGACAATGATGATAGATGCTATGCATTTGGGAGGGTAATCAGCGGGTGGTGATGTTCCTGTGCATCTGCTGCCCTCCGCCTCCAGTTTAGTTTCACTTAGTTTAGTGTCATATGTACCGAGGTATACTGAAAAGCTTTTTTGTTGCGTTCTATCCAATCAGCAGAAAGACTATAGAAGATTACAATCAAACCGTCCACAATGTGCAGATACAACGTAAAGGGTATAATGTTTGGTGCAAGATAAAGTCCAGTAACGTCCTATTAAAGATAGCCCAAGAGTTTCCAATGGTAGATGGTAGGTCAGGACCACTCTCTAATCGGTGAAAGGATAGTTAAGTAGTTTGATAACAGCTGGTAAACTGTTGCTTGATAAACTGTCTCTGAATCTGGAGGTATGTGTTTTCAAACTTCTGTACCTATTACCTGATGGGATAAGGGAGAAGTGGGGGTGTCCGGAGTGAGACTCATCCTTGGCTATGCTGCCGGCTTTGCGGAGGCAGCGGGAAGTGCAAATGGAGTCAATGGAAGGGAGGTTGGTTTGTGTGATGGCCTGCAATGCTCTGCAACGTCTTGTGGTCTTGGATGAAGCTGTTCCCAAATCATGTTCTGATGCATCCCAATAAAATGCTTTCTACGGCACATCTGTACAAGTTGGTGAGAGTTGTTGGGGCCATGCTGATGTGCTTTCTTTTCCATTGCTTCAATATGGCTACTTCGAACAAGTTGCAGGTGATATTTGCTCCTGGAAAGTGTTCAACCATCTCTACTTTGGCACCTCCTCTGGCAGCTCATTCCAGATGTTAACCACCCTCTGTGTAAAAAAAATAAATCTTACCTTTCAGAATATGGAGGTAAACTTTTGCAGATTAGCACCCATCTCAGAATTGGGACCAAATATTTGTGAATTCAGGATGTGGGGAATTTCTATTATTGGGAATAATCTGCCCTTAGTGCAAGTTGGAACTGAATAGAATGGACATACTATTTTGAACTTTGCAGTGTCTTCTGAATGCTTCTCTATTCTTGCCAACAATTAAATATCTGGTGATTTGTTTGTTAGAAAATTTCGTTCCTGTAACTGCTTCAGAAAATAATAAACTTTGCGGCAAACAACTTTATATCTTCAAAGAACCAAAAGGTTTTGAATGCTTAAGCCCCTGTCCCACTTTCCCGAGTTACTCACAAATTCTCCCGAGTTTTCCCCTTGATTCAAACTTGGAGAATTACAGTAATAGCCAGCTGTAGGTACTCGGGGCTATTTTCTTTTACTCGTGGACATTTTTCAACATGTTGAAAAAATGTCCCGACTTACCTGATGCAGCGAGTACCTGCGGCTGGCATTACGAGCCGCTACGAAATATCTACGGATGCCTACAGCCTCCTACGGATTCGCTACGGACATTCTCTGAGTTTGAAGCAAGGGGAAAACGCAGGAGAATTCATGAGTAACTCGGGATGGTGGGACAGGGGCTTTAATAGAAACATAGAAACATAGAAATTAGGTGCAGGAGTAGGCCATTCGGCCATTCAATATGATCATGGCTGATCATCCAACTCAGTATCCCGTACCTGCCTTCTCTCCATACCCTCTGATCCCCTTAGCCACAAGGGCCACATCTAACTCCCTCTTAAATATAGCCAATTAACTGGCCTCGACTACCCTCTGTGGCAGAGAGTTCCAGAGATTCACCACTCTCTGTGTGAAAAAAGTTCTTCTCATCTCGGTTTTAAAGGATTTCCCCCTTATCCTTAAGCTGTGACCCCTTGTCCTGGACTTCCCCAACATCGGGAGCAATCTTCCTGCATCTAGCCTGTCCAACCCCTTAAGAATTTTATAAGTTTCTATAAGATCCCCTCTCAATCTCCTAAATTCTAGAGAGTATAAACCGAGTCTATCCAGTCTTTCTTCATAAGACAGTCCTGACATCCCAGGAATCAGTCTGGTGAACCTTCTCTGCACTGCCTCTAGGGCAATAATTTCCTTCCTCAGATTTGGAGACCAAAACTGTACGCAATACTCCAGGTGTGGTCTCACCAAGACCCTGTACAACTGCAGTAGAACCTCCCTGCTATTATACTCAAATCCTTTTGCTATGAAAGCTAACATACCATTCGCTTTCTTCACTGCCTGCTGCACCTGCATGCCTACTTTCAATGACTGGTGTACCATGACACCCAGGTCTCGCTGCATCTCCCCTTTTCCTAGTCGGCCACCATTTAGATAATAGTCTGCTTTCCTGTTTTTGCCACCAAAATGGATAACCTCACATTTATCCACAATTAATTGGACACTTCATATAATATTGAAACAATGCGGCACACTCACAATCTCATAATCACTGGTTGCACAATGACGCACAGTCTCTTGCCCAGGGAAAGGGAATTGACGACCAGAGGATACAGGTTCAAGGTGAAGGAGAAAAGTTTTAATAGGAATCTGAGGTGTAACTTTTTCACACAAAGGGTGGTGGGAGTATGGAACAAGCTGCCAGATGAGGTAGTTGAGGCTGGAACTATCCCAACGTTTAAGACAGGTACATGGATAGGACAGGTTTGGAGGGATAAGGACCAAGGGCAGGCAGGTGGGATTAGTGTACCTGGGACATTGTTGGCCAGTGTGGGCAAGTTGGACCGAAGGTCATGTTTCCATACTGTTTCACTCTATGACCCTATGACTCTAACTGGAATGCCCAGGATCGTATGAGATTACTGAGAATAGTACACATTACCCAGAACATTACAGGTATTAACCTCCCCACCATCAAAATAATCTATACGAGACAGCTAATATCACCATCCTGGTCATGTTCTCATTTCACTCCTACCATCGGGAAGAAGGTATAAAAGTTTGTAAACTGTGACAACCAGGTTCAGTAATAGGGCGGCATGGTGATGCAGTGGTAGAGTTGCTGCCTTACAACGGCAGAGACCCAGGTTCGATCATAGCGACGGGAGCTGTCTGTGCGGACTTTGTACGTTCCCCCTGTGACCGCGTGGGTTTTATTCGGGTGTTCCAGTTTCCTCTCACACTCCAAAAACGTACAGGTTTGTCGGTTAATTTGCTTCGGTAAAAATTGTAAATTTCGCCTTGTGTGTAGGATAGTGCTGGTGTACGGGGTTCGCTGGTCATCGCGAACTTAGTGGGCCGAAGGTCCTGTGTTTATGCTCTATCCCTAAACTAAACTAAATAGCTTCTTCACCAACAATTCTCAGGCTCTTGAACATGAAACAGCATCAACCTCAGCTTCGATGTTTTATGGACTGTCTTTGGTTGTACTAGAGATCTTTAGGGGGTTTGTTTGCCCTATTGTAGTTATCAACATCATTTTTTTGTTTAATATATGTAATCTGTGTGTATTGTGTTTACAGATCTGCTTTGCCACTGCAAGTTAGATTATCATTGTTCTGTTGTCAGTACACTTGACAATTAAGTACACTTGACTCTTGACACCATCCCATCTTGTAGAGGGTTGTATATCAAAATAAATCTAGGTTTGTATCTCATCCCGTTACAAACGTGGGTTGTCACTGAAGCACTTTCTTTGTATTCCAGTAATTACATGATCTTGTTTGATATTGTACTTGACCAGGGTGGTGAATCTGTGGAATTAATTGACACAGCCGCCTATGAAGGCCGTCATTGGATATTTTTAAGTCACAGCTGAGAAATTCTTGATTAGTAAGGGTGTCAAGGGTTATGGGGAGAAGGCAGTAGAATGGGGCTGAGAGGCAAAGATAGGTCAGTCATGATTGAATGGCAGATTAAATTTGATAGGCTATCGGTGATTCAAATATTGATTGATTTCTGCACATCATTCTAATTGTACTGTTCATCCTTAAAGTCCAGAATGGAATCAAGCACAACTCATTCCATAAATTTGTGGAACTTCGACTTTCAGTAGATGATATTCAATCTTTCTCTGGCAGAGTATGCGTATTCTTTGTTTGGAAAGGCAACGATGCAAATCCAGTCACTAATCTCCATTCTCCACATGGACTGATAAAGCTATGCCAGCATTGTGAAGAGATGCATCACAGCACTGTAGCAACATAATGAGTTCACCAGCAATTGCAACTCTGAGAACGCAATTATTTGTTTATTTGTCTACTTGCACTTGTGACTCAGGGCTCAAGTAAAGGTCCTAACATTATGATTAAAGATGCCAGGAAATGTCCATACCAGTTGAGCTTTATGCTGTGTCAGCTGGGCAGTGTTCTTCAGCTGCATCTTCCATCCTGCATTTAAGGTGGACTACTTCTGAGGCAGAAATTTCCTTCCTCAACCTACCTCCAATTATTTCTGTTTCTCATAGTCATAGAGTCATAGAATCATACAGCATGGTAACAGGGCCTTTGGCCCAACTTGCCCACACTGACCTACATGTCCCAACTACACTAGTTCCACATGCCTGCGTTTGGCCAATATCCTTCTAAAACTTTCCTATCCATGTATTCTTCCAAATGTTTAATAAACTTTGTGATAGTACCTGCTTCAACTACCTCCTCCAGCAGCTTGTTCCATATACCTACCACTATTTGTGTGACAACCCTTTCTATTAAATATTTCCCCCATCACCTTAAACCTTTGTCCTCTATTTTGTGATTATCCTACCCTGTGTAAAATACATTGTGCATTTACCCTCTCTATTCCTCTCATGATCTTATACGATATATAAGACCATCTCTCACCCTCCTGTGGTCCAAGAAATAAAGCAAGCTGAACCTCTCCCGATAGCTCAGGTCCTCCAATCCTGGCAACATCCTAATGAATCTTCTCTGTACCCTTTCCAGTTTATTCCAAACATTATTGCCAACTGTATGTAAAAGCATGTGGAAGAAGGAACTGCAGATGCTGGTTTACACTGAAGATAAACACAAACTGTTGGAGTAACTTAGTGGGTCAGGCAGCATCTGTGGAGAAAATAAATAGGTGATGTTTTGTGTTGAGACCTTGCATCAAACATAATTCATCAGTCTGATGAAGGGTCTCAACCTGAAACATCCTTTTCTCCAGAGATGCTGCCTGACCCACTGAGTTACTCCAGCATTTTGTGTTTATCTTTGTATATAAAAACATTCTACTTACTGCCATCCGTCGAATACTCAGATGTTGGTATACCTTCTGGATACTTGTGTTCCTGACCTTGATTTTTCCATGTGTCAAGATTATCATCAGGCTAATCTGTAGCACTCAGCAGGCCTTAAATGAAACTATCCATTGTTGTCCAGAAAATTCCCAGCCTGAGGCTGAGGCTGGAATTCTATTGCACTGAAATTATCCAAGTAGAAACTCCTTTGATTCTCTGTCTAACTTGATCTACTGACAAGTGTTGTGCAAAAGTTTGCTGGATTCCTAGTTGATAAATTAAATGATCAATAAGCTGAATTAGTCTACTTTTATTTATCTGTTTACTGTTGAGTACCCTGAGCCTCACCACAGGGACAATTGGGGAAGATCAATCAGAAAATGCCACCAATTCAATGATATCTATTTCCAGTTTCTCTTGAGCTATTCCTCACCCTTTATCTACAGGAGTAGGTCTTGTGACATCCTCTTCCAAGTGAACCTTGGCTTTAATAAGCTAAAAACAAACTGCTGGCAGAACTCAGTGGGTCAGGCAGCAGGAAAAATGGTCCTAATGTTGGTTGAGTCCAGAACCAGGGGTCACAGTTTAAGAATAAGGGGTAGGCCATTTAGGATTGAGATGAGGAAAAGCATTTTCAACCAGAGAGTTGTGAATCAGTGGATACTGTTACAGAAGGCAGCGGATGCCAATTCACTGGATGTATTCAAGAGAGAGTTAGATATAGCTTTTAGGGCTAACGGAATCAAGGCATATGGGGACAAAGCAGGAACTGGGTACTGATTTTGGATGATCAGCCATGATCATATTGAATGGCAGTGCTGGCTCCAAGGGCCAAATGGCCTACTCCTGCACCTACTATCGATGTTTCTACGATTCTACCTGTGAAGGAAAATGGATAGATGAGTTTAGACGTTACTTTAGAGATACAGCGCGTAAACAGTCTCTTTCGACCCATCGAGACCACGCCGACTAATGGTCACCCCGTACACTTTCACTATCCTACACACTAGGAACAATTTCCAATTTACAGAAGCCAAATATCCTACAAACCTGTACGGCTTTGGACTGTGAAAGGAAACCCGAGCACCTGGACATCAACCACGCGGTCACAAGGAGAACATACAAGCTCTGTATAGACAGCACCCGTAGTCAGGATCGAACCCGGTAGCACACACTCCAGGGACCGACCATTTACTATCAATGAGATTGTTTCCCCATCTAACTTTATCTGGCCTACCATAGGGAAAATCAAAGCCTCCTGCTTTGCTTCACTTTCAACACTTTTCATTCTAAATGCATATATCCTTATAATTTTGATTCATTGCCTTGTGTAAGCAGTACATTTGGTGACTCCATGTGTTCCACCATACTATATGGCTAATGATTCCTGCTTGTACGTCAATAGTACTTAGCCCCTGTATACATTTCAATTGACATCTCCTATACCTCTCTGATGATTTTATTTTAGGAATAGGAACAGGAATACTTTATTGTCACATGCGACTGGGCACAGTGAGATTATTTGCTTGCATACACAGTGTATACCAATAGCAGCCACCTAGTGCGCTGACAAAGATACAAAGCCTGCCGTCTCCCACTTTTGTTCCCCCCCCTCCCCCGAACAGTCCCCCCACACCGGGTTCCCATTGTTATTTGTCCCCCCCCCCCATTGTTCATTGTTCTGCCCCCACCTCCCTCACAGTGGTCCCCCCATGCTGGGTCCTCCATTGATTTTCCAATTCCCCCTCACGACGGTCCCTCCACGCTCTCATCGACCATCGACCACGGTTCGACCCACGAGGCATAGCCACAGCTGCGAGGCTTCGCCACCGCTGAGGCCCCACCGTCGCGAGGCTTCACTACTGCCGCTGCTGAGGCCTCACCGCTGTCGACGCCCCAGTTCATGCCTCCGTGGTGTCGGCCGGGGCCTCGCAGGTAGGAGCTCGGGTCAGGCGAAGCGGCAGACGGAGCCCGCCTGGCTGGGGCCCGGGTCCCGTCCCGGGCTACGATATGGATGAGACATAAAGGATAAAAGTCAGAAAGATATGAATGAGAAATAAAAGATGACCAAGTTTCGTCCAGGACAACTTGAAATTTTGCTGTGGGATAAAAACGTTGATAGGGCACGTGCAATTCTTAAGTCGTCTACAAAAGTCTACGAAATGTTCCGTAGAATTCAGATTAAACATGAACATGCTGTATGAGGCTTCTAGGTCACTACTTTCTTCACATTCCAAATAACCATATAACCATATAACAATTACAGCACGGAAACAGGCCATCTCGGCCCTACAAGTCCGTGCCGAACAATTTTTTTCCCTTAGTCCCACCTGCCTGCACTCATACCATAACCCTCCATTCCCTTCTCATCCATATGCCTATCCAATTTATTCTTAAATGATACTAACGAACCTGCTGCCACCACTTCCACTGGAAGCTCATTCCACACCGCTACCACTCTCTGAGTAAAGAAGTTCCCCCTCATGTTACCCCTAAACTTCTGTCCCTTAATTCTGAAGTCATGTCCTCTTGTTCACGTGTACAATGCTTTTTATTTTTCTTCCCCACAAGCCACATTATTGTTTGATTGCATGAGTTCCCGATGATCTCGTTTTGCTTTCAAGCAAGTCATTTGAAAATGCTCCTTGACACCATAATGAAGGCAAGTGGAAGCATTATGCCTGTAATCATTAGCCTGATCTTGTGCGCTTTCACAAGGATAATGTTTCCGCTTCAGGTAGTTCTCCCTTTTTCCTGAAAATACATTGAGGTTTGGCCTCAACATTGTTAACTCTCTGAACCTTCCCTGAATTATGTTACAACCTCATGCTTGGTTGACTATTGTGTCCATTGCATGGGGAATATCAATTATCTGCCAGAAATTCAGTTTCTTCTCATTTAACATCCTCCTTTGAATGTGCATAACTAGGATTCGACAAACACTATGGCTCGCAACTCATCCATACATGTACCTTGAAGTAGACACAAAATGCTGGAGTAACTCGGCAGGACAGGCAGCATCACTGGAGAGAAGGAATGGGTGACGTTTCGGGTCAAGACCCTTCCTCAGACATGTACCTTGCCAGTTGTATTAAGCAATCAGCCTGAAGTCTGTGACAGTTGTACATCAATGTTGATTCTGACTGACAAAATCACGGTGCACTTTTGAATGGGTTGTGTTATGAGGTTTTGAAGTCTTATCTTTTAGTTTGGCTGGAACCAGCAGAGTTTTTAACAACATTGGCACATACAGCTAGAGCAAAATTAATTTCTTCTTTCATTCTCCAATGTAATTTCCAGCCTTTATTTGCAGATTCAGCCTTTGATTTGAAAGAACTGTTGAAAGTGTCTGAAAAATTATTGTGGTTGACCTGGCTTGAACAACACAACTGATAGACACTAAAAGCCAGGCAGCATCTCCGGGGAGAAGGAATGGGTGATATTTCAGGTCGCGACCCTTCTTCAGACTGAAAGCCATGTGACAAGAAACCGGATATATACTCCATGACGTAAAGAAATCAAGAACAATGAATGAAAGATATGCACAAAAGTACCAATGATAAACGAAGCAGGCCATTGTTAACTGTTTGTTGGGTGAAAACGCGAAGCTGGTGTGACTTGGGTGGGGTGGGGGGTGGGGGGGGAGATCGAGAAAGAAGGAATGCTGGGGTTACTTGGTTAAATAAATCAAAATCATGCCACTGGGCTATAAGCAGCCCAAGCGAAATATGAGATGCTGTTCCTCCACTTTGCGTTTATCCTTATTCTGTCAATGGAGTGTCCAGCAGAATTTGTGGAGGGAATGGACAGGTGGCGTTTCGAGTCAGGACCCTTCTTCAAACAGATCCCTAGTGTAGGCAGAGTCTGTTCCAACTCAACCATCTGCATTCTCATGAGACCAACTGTACATTTTCAAAACATAGAAACAACTTCCATTTATTCATAGAGCCAAGTAGTTTAGTGTTTTGGAATAGGGAAGATAATCCTGCTGGCTTTGAGAAGTAAAATCCTTTAGTCGGAGATGAACAATTGCTTTCAGCTATCTTCAACTCAAAAAATCCACTCCTTGGTATGGCCAGGGGGTTTGCCCGATTTTAAATGGCAATTTTGTAGATAAATGGTGATTTCTTAAATACACTAATCAAAAGGTATCTTATGTTATTCCACTTTTGAACACCACGATAAATTGTATTCAGTGTTTCTATCCCAGCTACAAAAGGCTTGCACAAAGTTGGCCATAAGAGGTGATCATCGTCCACTAAACATAGAAACATAGAAACATAGAAATTAGGTGCAGGGGTAGGCCATTCGGCCCTTCGAGCCTGCACCGCCATTCAATATGATCATGGCTGATCATCCAACTCAGTATCCCGTACCTGTCTTCTCTCCATACCCTCTGATCCCCTTAGCCACAAGGGCCACATCTAACTCCCTCTTAAATATAGCCAATGAACTGGCCTCGACTACCCTCTGTGGCAGAGAGTTCCAGAGATTCACCACTCTCTGTGTGAAAAAAGTTCTTCTCATCTTGGTTTTAAAGGATTTCCCCCTTATCCTTAAGCTGTGACCCCTTGTCCTGGACTTCCCCAACATCGGGAGCAATCTTCCTGCATCTAGCCTGTCCAACCCCTTAAGAATTTTGTAAGTTTCTATAAGATCCCCTCTCAATCTCCTAAATTCTAGAGAGTATAAACCAAGTCTATCCGGTCTTTCTTCATAAGACAGTCCTGACATCCCAGGAATCAGTCTGGTGAACCTTCTCTGCACTCCCTCTATGGCAATAATGTCCTTCCTCAGATTTGGACTAAAGGGCCTGCCCACTTAGGCGACCTAATCCGCGAGATCTGGTAAATTTGCCCTCGACTCATACTCGCAGCATGGTCGAGGAGGTCTTCGCAGCATAGGAGGTCTTCGTAACTCTCCTTCATGCTCGAGAGTGGTCTCCGCATACTCGAGGCCTCAGCTAGGTTGCGGCGTTTTATTTCAATATGTTAAAAAATGCCCGCAAGTAAAAAAAGGTTGCCATGGAAAAAATCGATACTTTTTTTACTCGTAGGTTTAGTCGTAGTAGGTCGGCATGTTAGTCGTAGATCTTGGGGCACTCCTGACATTCCTGCCTGGCTCAACCTCTGCCCACTTTCAATATAAAATTTATGAAAAATTTGACTGCATGAGTCAAAATACATTCTGACATATTTCTTACATTGTATACTCATAAAACTGGGGCTGGTTTTGCTGATTAAACTCAACTACTATTTGCTAATTCCAATCAGATCACTGACTTACATGCTGAGGAATTCCATCACCACCTAATAGGAATACTGATCATGTGGAATGCAGTTAAATTCTGCCTTTCCATGCTGGCCTAGGCTGGATGTAGAATATTGATCAAAACCTGTCAAAAACTGTCATTTTCACTTGTGAGCAACTGTGTCTGTACCTTGAGATCAAAGGCTCAATATTTTACGTATGTTAATGTGTTCATTGTTAATTGAGGATAGGTCTCTTTGAAGGGCATTAAGGAAGACTCTGTTGGAAGTGTAGGTATTACCATTTTCTCTCAGAGAAAACCCATTCAGGTCACGGGTAGAACGTAAAAAATTCCATACAGACAGCACCCGTAGTCAGGATCGAACCCGGGTCTCTGGCGCAGTTAAAGCCCTGTCCCACGGTTCAAGTTCATTCCAAGAATTCTCCCGAGTTTGCTCTGATTCGAACTTGGAGATTTACAGTAATGGCCACTTGTTGGTACTCGGGGCTCTCGCGGATATTTCTCATCATGTTGAAAAATCTTCACCAGTCTTCCCATGCTTACCTGCCGTTAGTGAGTCTTCCCGAGTACCGGCCGTTAGCGCTAAGAGACGTCCCCGAGCTCCGACGTACCCGCTACGTTCATTCTCTGTGCTTTCCACGAGTTTGATTTTTTTTAAACTCAGGAGAGCTCTTGGAATGAACTCGTACCGTGCGACAGGGCTTTAAGGCAGCATCTCTATCGTTACGCCATTATGCCTCCACAGTTGCAGACTGACCTGCTAAGTATCCCCATCATTTTCTACTTTTATTTCAGATTTCAATAACTGTAATTTAATGAAATAGCTGGAAATTTGTACATGTTCAACAAATGTAACAACATTTTTTAATTGATGCCAGGTGTTTTAAACAATTATTGAGTTATCATGATGTGACAAACGTCCTTTTCTCTAGATTATTTATCCAGATCTGCAAATTACTAATCAATAGTATGACCACTAGCACAGAACTTAGAACATAGAAATTTAGACACAGTACAGCACAGGAACAGCCCCTCCCACCGACAATGTCTTTGCCAGACATAGAAAAGTTAAAGTTTTCCCCCAAAACAGACATTAAACTTACTGAAAATAAAAAAAAGATTGAAAAGACGAACAGGCTGTAGGCAGAGGCTGCCACCAATGCAGCGCCCCTAATGAATAAAGTGTTACTTAAAAAAAAATTTTTTGATGTTCAATGCCCCCCCATCCCGGAAAACGCCAAGTCCCGATGGTTAATTGTGAAATTCCAAGTCAGCATATTTATTTACTGGGGGATCTATCTGAAATGAAAATACTTTTAAATGGTAGGTAAAATTTGAAATCTTACCGATTTTTTTCAAAAATGTCTTGTCCCGACGATTGGAGTCATTTACCGTCACTCACCTTTAGTTGAGGAATCCCTCATGGATTTAAATGGAATAGACGCGTACTTCCGCCCTCAAAAGACCGCGGAATTCGAAAGTTCCCTACCTTGTGAATTTCTCCTGATTCGCGGGACGAGAAGCGTGTGAAAACTCTGTTTTTTGCTGCATAACCGTACCCATGTGTACCTTTAATCAGCACCACCTCCGAATGGTGCTGAATTCTTAGAAAATAAAAAAAATCGTTCATTTTCGATTTGTTCTGGAGAACAAATCGTGCCATGTGCCATTTGTCCAAACGATATGGCCATGCGTGGCCTTCCAGCGAGGCCATTATGGAATTAAATTCTCTAAAATTGAGAGAATTAAATTCTTTAAAAGATTGCGCCAAACATATTTTTCCCATAGTAGACATGTCCATCTATGTGAAACAACATTCAAAGTTGAAAACATTTTAGTTTTATTATCAGGAAACTTTAAAGTAGACACTTACTGAAGAATCACCCCTATATGACCATCCAAAGCCTCTTAAATGCCACACCACCCCACTCCTTCCCACATCTGCCCATCATTTTGATCATTCATTCTCTTATCATGCGTATCTATACTGTAAATGGCTCGATTGTAATCATGTATTGTCTTTCCGCTGACTGGTTAATACGCAGTTAAATAGAGAGAGTACAGAGGAGATAAAAACACTCTTTAAATAGAGAGAGTACAGAGGAGATTTACTAGAATGTTGGTACACAAAAATGCTGGAGAAACTCAGCGGGTGCAGCAGCATCTATGGAGCGAAGGAAATAGGCGACGTTTCGGGCCGAAACACTTCTTCAGACTGATGGGTCTGATTCTTTACTAGAATGTTCCCTGGGTTTCACAACTAAGTCACAGAGAAAGGTTGAATAAGTTAGGTCTTTATTCTCTGGAGCGCAGAAGGTTAAGGGGGGACTTGATAGAGGTCTTTAAAATGATGAGAGGGATAGACAGAGTTGACGTGGACAAGCTTTTCCCTTTGAGAGTAGGGAAGATTCAAACAAGAGGACATGACTTCAGAATTAAGGGACAGACGTTTAGGGGTAACATGAGGGGGAACTTCTTTACTCAGAGAGTGGTAGCGGTGTGGAATGAGCTTCCAATGGAAGTGATGGAGGCAGGTTCGTTGGTATCATTTAAAAATAAATTGGATAGGCATATGGATGAGAAGGGAATGGAGGGTTATGGTATGAGTGCAGGCAGGTGGGACTAAGGGAAACTAATTGTTCGGCACGGACTTGTAGGGCTGAGATGGCCTGTTTCCGTGCTGTAATTGTTTATATGGTTATATGGTTAAAGGCCTTTTACTGTATCTCGGTGCACGTGACAATAAACTAAACTGAGAAACTGATCACCACCCCTGTCAGCACATTCCAGACTCCCATCACTCTCTATGTAAAAAAAACCCTGCCCTGCACATAAAATAGTAAGATTAAATGAGAACTTACCAGTTTGAAGTTTGATCTTTATTTTATGAGGAGTTACGATGAGGGATTACGTGAAGAAGCCCGCCAGCCCGCTTGCGCGTCAACCTTCAAAGCAGCGGTGTGGAATCACAGATAACAGTTGTTGAACTGAACATAGTAAGATTTGAGAAACTAGAACTATCAGCTGACCTTTAAGAGGGTTGGGAGCGGAGGGCACGTAATCCCTCATCGACCAGCCAGTCGTGGCGCATGGTTAGACGTATTGACGCGCATGCGGGCTGGCGGGCTTCTTCATGTAGTCACGCACGTGACTCCGAAGTAAAATCATAGTGTCATAGAGAGTCAGAGTTATACAGCACAGAAATAGACCCTTCAGCCCAACTGGTATCAAAGAGCTTTTTGTTAATTACAGCTCATTTTTATAACTGCATAGCAAACCTTTCAGCTCAATGATGAGAGCAGGATCAGCATCTTTCATTTCGCAGTTATTGTGACATGCATATTGTGGGTACAACATACTTGTCTGAACATTTATGCTGACAAAGACACCCATCTAAGCTAGTCCCATTTGCCTGCATTTGGCCCATATCCCTCCAACCTTGATAAAAAACTGAAAACTGACAAATTGCAGTATTTAATAGCTGATGTTGCTGGTACCATTTTATTCTCTTCACATCTCCTTCCGCTATCCATTATTCACCTGTACTGCACTGTCCTTTAGCAGGCCTGGAGAGCAGCAGGTTTTATTTATAAAGTAATTTCTGCAATCCAGAGACAGACTTGATATAAACCCACCCCGGTAATTCCAGTAACACTGTTTGGGGATTCTTTCACTTCTGGTTAATTTAGGCATTAATATGACTGATGTGCTACAAATAATAATTGAAATGTTCAGACAAGTATGTTGTATCTACCAAATGCATGTCACAATAACTGTGAAATGAAACATGCTGATCCAGTTCTCCTCATTGAGCTGACATATTTGCTCTGCACTTATAAAAATGAGCTGCAATTAGCAAGAAGCTCTTTGAAGCCAAACCTTCTGATTCTTCCCCATAATCAAATCTTTGTCCTGACTTTGAATTTCTCATGAAAGTATCAATTATACACAATTGCAAAAAAACACTTGAAATGTTGTGTGGAACAATCAGTTTACAGTTCACTGCTGACGTTGATTCCCATGTATTGCTTGATTCAATTGGGCAAAAGATTAGAACAATAGGCGGCAGAAATGCACTTGTGCTCTGAATTTTATGGACATGTGTTATCTGGAGATGGGAATGTTGGGGCAGGGAATGCAAAGCTTTGTCTGAAGAAGGCTCTCGACCCAAAATGTCACCTATCAATGTTCTCCAAGATGCTGCCTGACCTGCTGAGTTACTCCAGCACATTGTGTCTTTTTGTGTATTAACCAGCATCTGCAGTTCCTTGTTTCTGTAAAACTCTAACCATCCCGAGTGGCTTTTTTTTTAGTGTTTTAAAAATCAAAGGTTGGCATGAATAGTAACTGTACCTGCTCCCAAAGATGATATATCAATGTGGTACGCAGGTGTACCATAAAGATGATATATCAATATGGTACTCCAGATGAGAGGTGGCACCAGCATTCACTCCTAGCATCCAATCAGCCCAAATAATGTTGAAAAGAAAAATAGTTGGCTTTACAAACACAAGCGATTTTCATTCCATTCTAGATTTCAAATCCATCTCTACAATTTTACCAGAAGTTATGCATCACCACATTCCTTCAAACTTGCTCTGTTGATAAGACACCACAGAACATACAAAGGGTGGTGGGTGTATGGAACAAGCTGCCAGAGGAGGTAGTTGAGGCAGGTACTATCCCAACGTTTAAGAAACAGTTAGACTGGTACATGGATGAGACAGGTTTGGAAGGATATGGACCAAATGCGGGCAGGTGAGACTAGTGTAGCTGGAACACGTTGGCCAGTGTGGGAAAGTTGGGCCAAAGGGCCTGTTTTCATGCTGTATCACCCGGACTCTATGAATCTAACATAAATACAAAAAGCCATGGAGTCATACAGTGTGGAAACAGGCCCTTCAGCACAACTTGCCCACGCTGACCATCATGTCACATCTACACTAGTCCTAATTGCCTGCATTTAGCCCATATCCCTCTAAACCTGTCCTATCCAGGTACCTGTTTCATTGCTTCTTAAACATTGCAAGATGGAACGTTTAGGGAATCATATCTCAGTCACTTGAACACTCTCGTAGATCCTCTCACGAGAGGACCAAAACTATGAATTTTTCAAAAGCAAAACTCTTGTTATGAATAGTAATGTTTTTGAGGCACATCCTTGCAAGCATTGGAGGGTCACCCTATGAATTTTGCATTTTGAACTAAACAAACTGCATTGTATTTTTTTGTTTACTGCCGTCACTGGTTTTGCTACTTTATTCCTTTCTGATGGCTTAAAGAGTGAGGGGCTGGGGATTGTCTGAACCGAAGATAGGCACAAAAAGCTGCAGTAACTCAGCGGGGCAGGCAGCATCTCTTGGGAGAAGAAAATGGTGAAGTTTTGGGTTAAGACCCTTCTTCAGACTGGTTAAGGATAAGGAGAAATGAGAGATATAGACAGTTATTATAACCATATAACAACCAGATAACCATATGGTTATTTGGAGAGATAAAGAGCAATGAATGAAAGATATGCAAAAAAGTACTGATGATAAAGGAAACAGGCCATTGTTAGTTGTTTGTTGGGTGAAAATGAGAAGCTGGTGCGACTTGGGTGGAGGAGGTATAGAGAGAAAGGGAATGCCGGGGCTACCTGAAGTGAGATAAATCAATATTCATACCACTGGGCTGTGAGCTGCCCAAGTGAAATATGTACGAGATGCTGTTTCTCTAATTTGCGTTTAGCCTCACTCTGACAATGGTGGAGACACAGGACAGAAAGGTCTATTTAGAAATGGGTAGGTGAATTAAAGTGTCCAGCAACCGGGAGATCAGTGTAAGGAGGAACTTCAGATGCTGTTTTAAACCGAAGATAAACACAAAAAGCTGGAGTAACTCAGCGGGACAGGCAGCATCTTTGGAGAGAAGGAATGGGTGACGTTTTGGGTTGGGTCTGAAGAAGGGTCTCGACCCAAAACATCACACATTCCTTCTTTCCAGAGATGCTGCCTGTCCCACCGAGTAACTCCAGCTTTTTGTGTCAAATTGGGAGATCAGGTTGGTTCAGGTGGGCTGAGCGAAGGTGTTCCGTGAAACGATCGCCCAGTCTGCGTTTGGTCTCGCCGATGTGTGAGAGTCCACATCTTCAGTAGTTGAGGTTGGAGGAGGTGCAAGTGAACCTCTGCCTAACCTGAAAGGACTGTCGGAATCCTTGGATAGAGTCGAGGGAGGAGGTATAGCGACAGGTGTTGCACCTTCTGCGGTTGCAGGGGAAGGTACACGGGGAGGGAGTGGTTTGGGTGGGAAGAGATGAGTTAACCGTGAAGTTCTGGAGGGAATGGTCTTTGCGGAAGGTGGAAAGGGATGGAGATGGGAAAATGTGGCTAGTGGTGGGATCCTGTTGGAGGTGGCGGAAATGTTGGTGGATTATGTGTTGTATGCAACGGCTGATGGGGTGGAAGTTAAGGACTAGGAGGACCCTGTCTCTGTTTTGACTAGGGGGAGGGGGAACAAGGGCGGAGCTGCGGGGTACCGAGGAGACATGAGTGAGGGCCTCCTCTATGATGGGAGAGAGGAACCCCCATTCCCGAAAGAATGACAACATCTCGGAACACCTCTAGTATGGAACACCTCACCTTGGGCACAGATGCGGCATAGACGGAGGAATTGGGAGTAGGGGATAGAGTCTGCAGGAAGCAAGGTGAGAAGATATATGGTCAAGATAGTTGTGTGAAGTCAGTCAATAATAACGTCAGTCAATAATCTATGTCCTGTGATGGAGACTATGAGATCAAGAAAGGGGAGGGTAGTGTCGGAGATGGTCCAAGTAAATTTGAGTGCAGGATGGAAATTGGTGGTGAAGTTGATGAAGGATGATTGTTCAAACTGGAATGCATTACAGCTGAAATTAGACATTGAAGTCTAATTAAATACATGAAAATCTATGATGCACCAGTCGTGGATGCCCGCACCTTCCTGGCTCGTTATGTCGAGGAGTGGGAAACTGAGTTGATATAAAAGATCTGTGCAGGATCTGGACAACAAGTGCCAGGTGAAGGTCAAGCTGAGGGTGGATGACTTTTAGACTATAGATTTTAGAGATATAGCTCGGAAACAGGCCCTTCGGATCACCGAGTCTGCACCGACCAGTGATCACCACATGCACGATCACTGCCCTACACACTAGCGAGAATTTTACAGAAGTCAATTAACCTACAAAGAAGTACATCTTAGCAGTGTGGGGAAAACCGAAGCACCCGGGGAAAACCCACGTGGTCACAGGATGAACGTACAAACTCAACACAGACAGCACCTGTAGTCAGGATCAAACCTTGGTTTCTGGTGCTGTAAGGCAGCAATAAGGTTCAGCATGGTAGGCTGCTCTGGAAGGTTAGGTTGCATGGGATCCAAGGAGAGATAGCTGAATGGATAGAAAATTGGCTTCATGGAAGGATGGAAGGTTGCTTTTCGGACTGGATGCCTGTGACTAGTGGTTTGTTTCAGGGTGTGGTGCTGGCCCCGTTACTGTTTGTCATCTACATCAATGATTTGGATGAGAACATATGTAGGAAGGAACTGCATATGCTGGTTTAAATGAAATATGGACACAAAAAGCTGGAGTAACTCAGCGGGACTGGCAGCATCTCTGGAGAGAAGGAATGGGTGAGGTTTTGGGTCGAGACCCTTTTTCAGACCAGCATCTGCAGTTTTTTCTTTCAACCAGCATCTGCAGTTCTTTCCTGCAACCAGCATCTGCAGTTCTTTCCTACACAATAGAATGTTAGAACTAAACTGAGGCCTTGCCCTCCAACTTCCCATTGCACTATAAATTTTATATCGAAGTCTCGTGAGGGACTACATGAAGAACCCGCCAGCCCGCATGCGCATCAAAACGTCGACGCATGGCGCGGGATTCGGAGCAGTTCGAAACTGCCCCGGCAGGAAAGGGATTTTCGTTTCAGGAACGGGCCGCTACTCCAAAAATAGGTGCAGCGGGCCCGGAGAAGCTGGCACAGCCTGTGCAGCTACCACCGTGGAGGCTCCGAAAAGGAGCAAGCGGCTGGAATCAACAAGCTGACGGCACGGCCGGTGCAGCTACCTCCTTGGAGGCTCCAATATGGAGCAGGTGGCCGGATCAATAGGATGAGGGGCGCGACCCATACAGCAACTGCCATTGAGGCTTCGAGAGGGAACCCGTACAGTCACCTTTGTTTTGAGGCTCCAAGTGAGCAGGCGATTGATCACAGACAGACTCCTCCGTTGAGGCTCAAAAAGGGAGTTAGCCAGAGGCCTGTAGGGAGCAACACCTGGCTCAGGGTTGCATTATATTCCTCCCCTCTAGACTCCGTTGAGGATCCAGAAGGGAGCTAGGTCGGACTCGGAGTCACTTGCAGGCGCGACCTGTCCAGTGAAAATATAATAGGATTGTGCGCCTGGCTCAGGAAACACTTACAGATGCCTGTGGAAGCAATACCTGGCTCTTCTGTGTTATACGCAGTCTAAACTCAATTCTGCTAGGATGGTATAGGCCTGAGGCCTATCCAATTATGCTACGTTTTCTCAAGTGAAGGAGGCTGCGGTGGGTGTGGTAATACACCCTTTGGGGGGTATAGTTCTGTTTACCTGCATACTTCTCACCTCTACCTAGTCAGTGGCAGATACCGCTCCACGGAGGATGGTTGGAGCACCAGGCCTACACTTCCATCAAAGCCAGAGGGCTTTTATCCGCAGGTTCAGCGCTCACCATGGTTGCTGTGCTTTCTTCAGTACAGTCCCCAGCAGGTCATGATGCCTGTGGTCAATAGAGGAAATTATGGCTATCCAAGTGGAAGCAGTGACATCTCACAAAGGATGAGTAGTCTGCCCAAGAACAAGAGGGGTATATTTCTAATATTTTCTCAAGGTTGAAGAAAAGTGGAGCATGCCAAATCAGGTTAGGATTTGTCTAGTCTGCTCATGTGTTTGGTTATCAGTTTAAGATGGATAATTGTCATTCAGCAATTTAGCTGATTCAGGGGATTTAGGGCCTCAATCGATCTTGAAGATGCATACTTTTCCATATCTATACACGAAAGGCACAGATATATCTGGTGTTTTTTTATGACAAACCCAGTGGTGGAAATGTTTGGCTCTACCTAGGGGTTGTCTTCAGGCCCAGGCTATTTGCAAAGATTCTAAAGTTAATTCTGCCCTACTCAGATCAAGGAGCAGGGAGGTTCTACTGCAGTTGTACAGGGCCTTGGTGAGACCACACCTGGTGTATTGTGCACCGTTTTGATCTCCTAATCTGAGGAAAGACATGAGAAGGTTCACCAGACTGATTCCTGGGATGTCAGGACTTTCATATGAAGAAAGACTGGATAGACTCGGCTTGTACACGCTAGAATTTAGAAGATTGAGGGGGGATCTTATAGAAACTTACAAAATTCTTAAGGGGTTAGACAGGCTAGATGCAGGAAGATTGTTCCCAATGTTGGGGCAGTCCAGAACAAGGGGACACAGTTTAAGGATAAGGGGGAAATCTTTTGGGACCGAGATGAGAAAAGGATAGCGGAGTTAAGGGATATGGAGAGAAGGCAGGAACGGGGTACTGATTGTGGATGATCAGCCACGATCACATTGAATGGCGGTGCTGGCTCGAAGGACCGAATGGTCTACCCCTGCACCTATTGTCTATTGTCTATATATAATGCTTATTTATTGTATAACTCCCATGGTTATGTGAATTACATTCATTGCAAGTCCATGCCAAAATTTGGAAGTTGAAATGAAAATCTCAGGACTTACTGAACAAAGTTAAGGTCATGCATACAGTCAAAGAAGTGGAATGCATTTCCATCCATCAGAATTGATTCAAACTGCAAATAGTTGGATCGTTGAAGGGCATGAACTATATCTGCTCTTAGCACCATTACAACATGTGCTCTGACTCATAAATGACTGGCAAATATTGTTTTACATGAACTTAATGTCAACTTGGATGTCGACTTGATAAGGAAACGTAGAAACTTTGTGGAATGACAAGCTCTGCTTGGATTTAGCCTCCCTGTCAGATCTTAGGCTGCAGTTGTCACTGTGATTACACAGGACGTTTTCACTTGACAGTTAAGGGAATTTCACCCTTCAAGAAATGATCTGAAACTATTGTCATCGACGGTGTTTGGATATGAGGGACTTAAAAATAGCCAAACTGATCTTTTTATGAACGTTTCTTTGCATTGAAGTATGATAAACTTGAAAGACTTATGACAACATGAGTACAAGACATTTGAGTTGTACTCATTAGCAATGTCACAGAGACATTTGTTCCATTTGAGAAGATACTGGGACATGAATAAAGTGTCGTGTCTTTCCTTGCAATGTACTTTGCTTCAGTAAATTGTCTTAACATCTGAAGAACTACTGTTGTGGAAATGAATTGAAGAAAGCACAATTATCCTCATTTGAATCGTGGGCCAACTCTGTAACTAGTCGATGAGGAGTGCCGGAATCATGCAGCATAATATGAGGACATCTGGAGCACCTTTTTATTTAAGTAGTCCGGCATCATTGTACCCATGTCATACCCCTGCAATTTTGTATTCATTCACATTCAATCACCTTCTATTATATATTTCAAATATTTTCAGATCACTTTGAAGATGTCCTGCACTTTAGAACAAAGGGCATAGAACATGGAAATGGAACATTGCAGCACATGAATGTCCATGCCGAACTCCAAATGCATTCTGACCAGTGCTTTATAAAGCCTCTGTATTACATCCCTGCTTTTATATTCTAGTGGTCTTGAAATGAATGCTAACATTGCATTTGCCTTTCATACCACTGATTCAACCTGCAAATTAAACTTTTTGGAATCCTGCATCAGCACTCCCAAGTCCCTTTCCACCTCAGATTTCTGAATCCTCTCCCTGTTTAGAAAATAGTCCACACCTTTATTCCTACTACCAAAGTGCATGACTGCACACTTTGCTACACTGTATTCCACCTGCCACTACTCTGCCCACTGACCCAACGTGTCCAAGTCCTTCTGCACACTCCGTGATTCCTCTACACTATCTGCACCCCCCCCCCCCCCCCTCCCACCTATCTTCATGTCACCCACAACTTGGCCACAAAGCCTTTAATTCCATTATCCAAATCATTAATATACAACGTGAAGAACACCAACACCAACCCAAAGTAAACATCACCAGTCACTAGCAGTCATCCAGAAAAAGCTCCCTTTATTCCCACTCTTTGCCTTCTGCCTTTCAGCCAATCTTCAATCCACGCTAGTATCTTCACAGTTTAAGGATAAGGGGGAAATCTTTTAGGACCGAGATGAGGAAAACATTTTTCACACAGAGAGTGGTGAATCTCTGGAATTCTCTGCCACAGAAGGTAGTTGAGGCCAGTTCATTGGCTATATTTAAGAGGGAGTTAGATGTGGCCCTTGTGGCTAAAGGGATCAGGGGGTATGGAGAGAAGGCAGGTGCAGGATACTGAGTTGGATGATCAGCCATGATCATATTGAATGGCGGTGCAGGCTCGAAGGGCCGAATGGCCTACTCCTGCACCTATTTTCTATGTTTCTATGTAATACCATGGGATCACATATTGTTTAAAAGCCTCACGTGTGACCCCTTATCAAAGGCCTTCTGATAATTCAAGTAAACAACATCCACTGACTGTCATTTGTCTATCCTGTTATTCACTGCTTTGAAGAATTTGAACAGTGGGTTGAAGGGTCCATTTCCGTGCTGTGTGACTCCATGATTCCGATGTTCACCTATCCTGTGTTTTTTAAAACCACACAACAGAAGTCATATTGAAGTCAAAATGATTATTTTCTAAGCGTTAATTAAAGTGTTTCTCTAAAGACTGCAGAAAACAAGATAATTACAGAAGACATGTGTAATGAGAAACTGCGGATGCTGGTTTAAACCGAAGATAGACACAAAAGCTAGAGTAACTCAGCCGGACAGGCAGCATCTCTGGAGAGAAGGAATGGGTGACATTTTGGGCCGAGACCTTTCTTCAGACTGGTTAGGGATAAGAGAAATGAGAGATATAGACGGTAACGTGGAGAGATAAAGGGCAATGTAAGAAAGATATGCAAAAAAGGAACGATGATAAAGGAAACAGGCCTTGTTTGCGGGGTGAAAATGCGAAGCTAGATAGTCCGGAGTCGCCTTCCAGAGGGAAGTGATTCAAATAGTTTGTGGCCAGGGTGAGAGGGGTCAGAGATGATCTTGCCCACATGATTCCTGGCCCTTGCAGTGTACAGTTCGTCAATGGAGGGAAGGTTGCAGCCAATAACCTTCTCAGCTGATCGGACGTTTCGCTATAGCCTTGTTTAAGGGGTATCCCCACCAGACTCTGCTCTTCAATGTCCAGCAGCTGAAGGACCATGGTCTGTGGTCCTCCCCCACATAGCCTTGGTATTGGCTTCAGCTTCAGTGCTTCAGTGGGTCTCTCAGCATTTACTCCTGCAGCCTGGAGTGGGCCAGTCAAAGTCCCCTGATGGACATCTCACTGTGCTGGGAGGCCAACAACTTTTGGGCAGATCAAAGAGCATCTTTCACCAAGTTGATGATCTCCCAGCAGCACTTGATGTCCATCTCTGAATGTGTCCCTGAGAATACCCTGTAAAGTAGGGTGTCCTCTGTTAATGAGCTGTTCGGGATGAAGTTTAACAAGGAACCTTGCATCATTCTCCAGATCCTCTTTGCAAATCGACACATGGTGAAGAGATTGGTAATGGTCTCCTCTCCATAACAACCATCCTGAGGGTTGTGTGCATTGGTAGTAAGATTCTGACAGTACAGAAAGGATCTGATTGTGTAGGCCCCTCTCACCGCCAACCAAGCAATGTTTTGGTGCTTGTTGGTGAGTTCTAGTGATGAGGCATTTTGCCAGATAAAATGCGCACTCTTCTTAGGGAGCCACACCACAAGATACATTGAATCCTTGTCCTGCAGTGCTTTCAGGATATTTTGTGCTGACCACAGCCCGATGGATTTGTGATCAAAGGTGGTGGACCAGAAGAAACTTCCCCCAAAGGATTGGTGGTACATTGCATGGCATTGGTGCCAGGCCTATCCTTGACAACACCAGGGCGAGGTAGAACCTAAGCAGGTAATGACACTTGGTGCCCTCATGGTTTGGCTCTACGCACAGCCTGATGTAGCCACATACGAAGTTGGCCCTCAAATCCACTCCATCTCTGGTCCCCAGATCAACTGGGAGATGGCCTGGGTGATCACCAAGGCAGAGGAATGGGAGACAGGCTACATCTGTAGCCATGAGAGCACCTCACACTTGATGAGCACCTTTGTTTTTATCTGGTTAGCATGAGAGAGTGCTGTTTTCACAGATCCAATTTTTGCTTGACCTTGGCTAAAAACCTCACCCAATTCATGTTGCACATCACAGCCCAACTGAACCAAATCCCCAGCATCTCTAGGTACACAAGCCTGATGGTGAAGGTATATTGGTCATGCCAGTTGTTGAAGAGCATTGCCTTGCTCTTCCTGCAGTTGACTGGTTCCCCGATGCCAATTAAAACAGGTCTCAGATGCTGATCATTCTGCGGAATAACCATGGATCTGAGCAAAAGACAGTGACATTATTCATGTACAAGGAGGTTTGACCTGACTGCCCCCCACTGCCTGGCACTGTCACCCCTCTTATGCGTTTGTCCTTCCAGATGGATTCATCAAAGGGTTCAATGCAATACATAAACAAAACGGGGGAGAATGGGCAACCTTGCCTGAATCCAGATCCTGATGGGGAGGTTTTCCATTTCTCAACCATAAATTTGGACTGTGCTACAGATATTGGTGTTGAGCAATTAGATTCATTTCCTGGTTCCTTCCCCAAAGATTGTTTATGGAGAGCACGCCCATCATGTATGTGTGCAACATCCTGTTGAAGGTCTTCTTTTGCTCCATATGAGGGCAGGTATCCACCCCTTTGTCCTGCTGATGGTATCCCTGAGCATCGCCCAGCTGCCTGAGACTATCCAACCAAGTACAGCACAGGTTTGGTCTGGTGGATCATCTGTCCCAGAGGAGACTTGACTTAATTGGCAATGGTCTTGGATGGATCTTATAGTTCAATTTAGCAGTGTTTCCCAGAGCTAGAATGTGTTGGGCTGTTCATTGCTCCCAGTTTCCCAGATCTGGGGTGTGCTGAGCATATGCCTGTTGTTTGGCCGTCTTGCTCCCCAGCATTCCTTCTCTCTCTATCCCTCCCCCACCCAAGTCGCGCCAGCTTCTCGTTTTCACCCAACAAGGTATGCCTACTTTGAAGAAGTTCTCCTCCTCTCTCCGGAGACAGTTTCACAACCTCCTCTCTAACTGCCCCCTCTCTGTGATCCCCCCTGCCCTCCAACTGTACGCTGTCCCCTCCCCCCCCTCCCCCCCTCCCCTTCCTTCACCCTCTAGCTGTCTCCTCCCATCCGCCCGCCCTCGGGCTCCTCCTCCTCCTCCCTTTGTCCTTCTTTCTTTCCCCACCCCCTATCAGTCTGAAGAAGGGTTTCGGCCCGAAACGTCGCCTATTTCCTTCGCTCCATAGATGCTGCTGCACCCGCTGAGTTCCCCCAGCATTTTTGTGTACCTTAAACAGCTAACAATGGTTTGTTTCCTTTATCATCATTATTTTTATGTATATCTTTAATTAATTGTTCTTTATCTCTCTACATCATCTTCTATATCTCTCGTTTCCCTTATCCCTAACTAGTGCGAAGAAGTATCTCGACCCGAAACGTCACCCATTCCTTCTCTCCAGAGATGCTGCCTGTCCTGTTGAGTTACACCAGCATTTTGTGTCTGCCTTCAAAAATTCTATCATTATGTTTCAGCTGAACATGGGGTGAATTAAAGATTCATGCACCAGCACTGCATATTTTTTTCCTACACTCATTTGGATCTGCACTCTATTCAGTTGCTCTATCTAGGTGGAACAGGGAATAGTCCATAGGTCCTGATGTAACATCTCAGCCCAAAATGTCGGTAAATCCAATCCACAGATGCAACTCAACTTTGAATTCCTTCAGCAGTTTGTGTTTCTACCAGAGGTAAGAACAAGTATTTTCAGGTAACTGAATCATCCTACCACAATGATTACCGTCGGACTATCTTTGATCAGACTTTACTCGCTTTACCTTGCACGAATCGTTATTCCCTTATCATGTATCTATACACTGTAAATGGCTCAATTGTAATCATTTATTACCTTTCCACTGACTGGTTAGCATGCAACAAAAGCTTTTCACTGTACACGTGACAATAAACAAAACTAAACTAAGCAGAAGTGAGACACAAAAAGCTGGAATGACAGAGTAGGTCAGGCAACACCTCTGAAGAAAAAGAATAGGTGATGTTTCATACTGAGACCCTTCTTCAGACTGAGAGTCAGGGGGAAGGGAAACAAGAGATATAAACTGTGATGTGGCAGGATATAGAACAAATGAAATGAAGATATGCAAAAACTGTGCTCATGGAAACTTTGGACGAGGTGATAACGAGTTGTACAGCATTGGAACTCACTAGGATGACAGTGAAACTAGTGCAACAACCAGGATGGGGAGGGATGGATAGGATCGAGGTGCAAGGGTTACTTGAAGTTAGAGAAATCAATATTCATAACACTGGGTTGTAAACTATAAGCTGGGCTGTAAGTTTTGTAAGCACTTCTTCCACATGCATATCTTATCCCTCGGAATTGTCTGCAATAACTTTCTTGAAGAGATCAGGTAAATGCAAATGTGGGTGGACTCCTGGTACAAATTCCAAAAGGTGCCCCAGCCCAGCACAACCAGCACAGTTTTGTTTAGTTTAGTTTAGATTAGTTTAGTTTAGTTTAGTTTAGATTAATTTAGTTTAGTTTAGTTTAGTTTAGTTTAGTTTAGTTTAGTTTAGTTTAGTTTAGTTTAGTTTAGTTTAGTTTAGTTTAGTTTAGTTTAGTTTAGTTTAGTGATACAACGTGGAAAACAGGTGTTCGTCCCACCCGACCGTGCAAACATTTTTTTACTTAGTCAACTAACCTACACACCTGTATGTCTTTGGAGTGTGGGAGGAAACCGAGGATCTTGGGGAATACCCACACAGGTCACGGGGAGAACGTACAAACTCCGTACAGACAGCACTTGTAGTCGGGATCGCAACCTGGTCTCCAGCACTGCAAGTTGAATTGAATTGAATTGAATTTCCTTTATTGTCATTCAGACCTTTCAGTCTGAACGAAATTTCGTGCCTGCAGTCATACATACAATAATAGACAACAGAACAGACAGTAAACACAAATTAACATCCACCACAGTGAGTCCACCAAGCACCTCCTCACTGTGATGGAGGCAAAAATCTTAGGGCTGCAGTCTCTTCCCTCCTCTTCTCCCACTGCATTAGGCGATACACCACCGGGCGATGGTAAATCAGTCCCACGGCTCACCGAGATCCGCGAACGAGCCGGTTCAAACACTGTGGCCCGGGGTGGTCAAAGCTGCAGCCCTCCAGTCGAGCGGACACAGCTGTAGACGATGTCGTCCACTGGCCCGCGGCCGAACCCCGGACTCAGGCCGCCGCCGCCAGAATGCCGTCTCAGCCACTGGAGCACCGTTCCAGCCCCGAGCCGGGTCGCCCTCACGTGAGCGTCTCAGCCCCGCGCCAGGCCGCCCTGACAGGAGCGCCGTTACCCTCGAGCTGGGCCGCCCCGACAGGAGCGCCGTTCCACCCTCGAGCTGGGCCGCCCTCACGGGAGCGTCACAGCCCCTCACGGGAGTGCCGTTCCAGCCCCGAGCTAGACAAAATGAAAAAAACAATACAAAAAAGTAAAAACAAATGGACTGCAGGCGAGCCGCAGCCGTTCACCAGCGCCGCCACTTCCACTGGTAGAGTTGCTGTAAGGCAGCAACTCTACCACTGCGCCACCGTGCTGCCCAATATTAAAATCAAATGGTACATGCAGGTCCGGCCTTAGGAGTTGCGGGGCCCAATTGGGAACAATTTTGGTGAGCCCCAGGTTCCCAGCCAAGGTCTGTAGAATAATAGAAATATAAATAAAGTCTATTATGTGTGTGTGCGTGTGTGCGTGCGTGCGTGCGTGCGTGTGTGTGTATGCGCGCTAGTTGTCTGTGCGTGATGTGTATCGGAGGGAAGGAGAGAAAGGAGGGAGGGATAGAAGGGAGGAAGGAGAGAAGGGAGGGAGGGAAGTAGAGAAATAAGGGAGGGAAGGAGAGAAGGGAAAAGAGAGAGAGGAAGAAGGGGGGGAAGAAGGGAGATAGGGAAGAAGGGGAGGGAGGGAAGGAGAGAAGGGAGGGAGAGAGAGGGGCAGCAGGAGCAGATGCCAGGGCCCGGGCGGACGGGTGTGAGCTGAGGCTGAGGTTTGTAAACGTTGCTTCCCTCCCAATCCCCAGCCCGGCCCTCCCTGTATTTTTCGCTGCGCCTCCCCGGGGAGAGGGGGGGGGAGGGAGCCGGGGCTGTGTGCGTGAAGCACGGCGACTGGAGGGGCGGGAGCGCTGCCCCGGGACCGTGAGGGAACGACCTACTTCCCCCTCTCCCCCTTCTCCATTCACCCCTCACACCCCTCTCCCCTTCAACCCCTTTCTTCCCCCTCCACCCCTCTACTCACTCTCCACCCCCCTCTCCCCCCTCCACCCAGGCAGCGCGGGGCCCCCTTAGGTGCAGGTGCCCAATTGGGAGCAATTGGTCCAATTGGCTTAAGGCCGGCCCTGGGTACATGAAAGTCTCAAGAAGATTGTGGTCTGCATTTTCACAGCATAATTGAGCAATCAAAGCACCAAACTATAAACATTTAACATTTATGGCAGCCTCTTACTATGGAGATGTTAGAAGTTGAAAGTTAACATTAATTTCTGACAAGTTTACATAAATGCTACCATTATAAATGTGGATACTATCATTCATAATAGACAAAATTGACATGAAATACATTCAAACATAATATTTACAATTACAAATAAATTACAATGACAGCTACGCTTTGCCATTGACAAACCGATTTAGAGTATAGTGTTCAGTTCTAGGCACTATGTTATAGGAAAGATGCTGTCAAGCTGGGAAGGGTACAGAGAACATTTACGAGGATGTTGCCAGGATTAGAAGGTCTGAGCTATAGGGAGAGGTTGAGTAAGCTGGGACTCCATTCCTTGGAGCGCAGGAGGATGAGAGGTGAATAAGAGGACCAGAGGACATAGGTGTACGGTGAAGGGGAAAAGATTTAATAGGAATCTGAAGGGTAAATTTTTCACACAAAGGGTGGTAGGTGTACGGAACAAGCTGCTAGAGGAGATAGTTGAGGCTGGGACTATCCCAACATTTAAGAAACCGTTAGACAGGTACATAGATAGGATAGATTTGGAGGGATATGGACCAAACGCGGACAGGTGGGATGAATTTAGCTGGGACATGTTGGCAGGTGTGACCTCCTGTGTGATATTATATTCAGAAGTCTCCAGCTAGGCAGTACAGGAGTTCAGATGCAGCACTCAAATGGTTATCTCTTGTAGAGCTTTGAAAATGTGTTCAATTGGTTTGTCGGACAGATTACGTGTTCTGAAAGACCATATCCCTCAGCAACTTAGTCAGGCATTAGCTGCTGAATCAGTTCTTCATGGAATCAATAGAAATCAGATGGACTGTCACATGATTAAAGGCCAAAGATAGCTCACAGGACCTGTGTACATAAAACATTTAATCATGAATGTATATTATAAATAGCTGTGGTCCCAGCTCCGAGTCTTGCGTTACCCCACTGCCATTCTGAAAGGGACCCGTTAATCCCTACTCTTTGTTTCCTGTCTGCCAACCAATTTTCTATCCATGTCAGCATTCTACCCCCAATACCATGTGCTCTAATTTTACCCACTAATCTCCTATGTGGGACCTTATCAAATGCTTTCTGAAAGTCCAGGTACACTACATCCACTGGCTCTCCCTTGTCCATTTTCCTAGTTACATCCTCAAAAAATTTCAGAAGATTAGTCAAGCATGATTTCCCCTTCGTAAATCCATGCTGACTCAGACCGATCCGGTTACTGCTATCCAAATGTGTTGCTATTTCATCGTTTATAATTGACTCCAGCATCTTCCCCACCACCGATGTCAGGCTAACTGGTCTATAATTCCCTGTTTTTTCATTCCCTCCTTTCTTAAAAAGTGGGATAACATTAGTTACCCTCCAATCCACAGAAACGGATCCTGAATCTATAGAACGTTGGAAAATGATCACCAATGCGTCCACGATTTCTAGAGCCATTTCCTTAAGTAACCTGGGATGCAGACCATCAGGCCCTGGGGATTTATAAGCCTTCAGTCCCATCAGTCTATCCAACACCATTTCCTGCCTAATGTGAATTTTCTTCAGTTCCTCCATCACCCTAGGTCCTCCGGCCACTAGTATGTCTGGGAGATTGTTTGTGTCTTCCTTAGTGAAGACAGATCCAAAGTACCTGTTCAACGCATCTGTCATTTCCTTGTCCCCATAATAAATTCACCTGTTTCTGTCTTCAAGGGACCCACATTTGTTGGAGGAGCGTAAAAAAATGCAGAAAGTTGCCCAGTCCATCATCAGTTCTGACCTCCCCACCATCAAAGGGATCTATCGCAGTTGCTGCCTCAAAAAGGCTGCCAACATCATCAAAGACCCACACCATCCTGGCCACACACTCATCTCTCCATTGCCATTGGGAAGAAGATACAGGAGCTTGAAATCTGGAACATCCAGGTTCAGGAACAACTTCTTCCCCACAGCCATCAGGCTAACACAACATCAAACAATCTCTGAGCAATAACAGCTTATTATTACTATTGCACTTTATCTGTTTATTTATTGTGTGTATATATATGGTCAATGGTATATAGATACACTGAACTTTTATCTCCTGTATTATGTTTACATATTCTGTTGTGCTTCAGCAAGCAAGAATTTCATTGTCCTATCTGGGACATGACAATAAAACTCTCTTGACTCTTGACTATTTTTTTCCTCTTCACATACTTAAATAAGCTTTTACCATCTATAAAACTAAAAGTCTCATCTTGACCCCTTCCTGTCTGCATTCTATATTGATTTTAGAAAAAACGCTACCATATATCGCTATGATTTTTAACCAACTTACTCACAGTCCTCCTCCGCTGAGGCAGCCCTGAGGATTTTTCCGATCGATGAAAAATAAAAATGTTAGGAATGTGTAAAACATCTTGTGATCAGCTGATTGGTCCTCTCGCCTGACAGTCACCATGATGAAGGTAACGCCCCTTCCGGGGGGGGGGGGTGGGCAGGACTTTAAAGTCCCGGATGCCTGGACGTGAGCCAGTCACTCTGGAAAATCGCGAGAGAGAGGCCACATCTCTGATTCTGCTGTGAGTCTACTGAACTGTGAGTCTACTGAACTGTGAGTCTACCCTTTATGTGGTTTATGTGGTTTATGTGCTTTATGTGCTTTATGTGCTTTATGTGCTTTATGTGGTTATGTGCTTTATGTGGTTATGTGCTTTATGTGGTTATGTGCTTTATGTGGTTAACCCTTCATGTGCTTGCAATAAATGATTTGTTAGCCAGCAATGTGCTTGCAATGAATGATGATTTATTAACCCTTAATGTGCTTGCAATAAATGATTTGTTAGCCAGCAATGTGCTTGCAAAGAATGATGATTTGTTAACCCTTAATGTGCTTGCAATAAATGATTTGTTAGCCAGCAATGTGCTTGCTATAAATGATTTGTTAGCCAGCAATGAAATGAAATGAGTTGTTTGGCCTTACCTGTGCTTGAAATTGAAATGGAAATGGAAATGAACTGAAATGAGTTGTTTGACCTGCCCTGTGTTTTTACCTTTGTTTTGCTTGACCTTACCTGAAATGAAAGTAAATTGATTGTATTGTTGGCTGGCCCCACCTGCCTTGTGCTTTTGCTTTTGCTTTGCCTTTGCTTTGGTTGAGCTCACCTGAAATGAAAACAAATGGATAGTATTGTTGGCTGGCCCCGCCTGCCCTGTGCTTTTGCTTTTGCTTTGCCTTTGCCATGCTTGACCTCACCTGAAATGAAAGCAAATGGATTGTATTGTTGGCTGGCCCCACCTGCCTTGTGCTTGACTTGAATTGACTTGATTTGAAATGGATTGACTTGACATGAAATGGATTGACTTGACATGAAATGGATTGAAATGATTTTTGGCCATGCACTCACTGTGCACAATAAACTCCAGAGTGTATAAGCCCAGCTGTTCCATTCTCTCAGCATATGATAGTCCCGGCATCCCGGGAATTAACCTTGTACTCTCAGCATATGACAGTCCCGCCATCCCGAGTAATTAACCTTGTATTCTTCCATAACCCTCTAAAGCTTTCCTATCCAAATATCTTCCGGATTCAAACACTTACACTTTGCCAGCTTGTTCCATATTCTTACCACCCTCTGCTTGAAATCCTTCAGGTGTCTGTTACAAGGCGGCACAGTGGTGCAGCAGTAGAGTTGCTGCCTTACAGCACTTGCAGTGGAGACTTGGTTTAGATTCCTACTACGGGTGCTGTCTGTATGGAGTTTGTACGTTCTCCCCGTGACCTGTGTGGGCTTTCTCCGAGATCTTCGGTTTCCTCCCACATTCCAAAGACGTGCAAGTTTGTAGGTTAATTGGTTTGGTATAAGTGTAAAATTGTCCCTAGTGTGTGTGTGGTAGTGTTAATTGCTGGGATCACTGGTCTATGCAGACTCGGTGGGCCAAAGGGCCTATTTCCATGCTGTATCTCCAAAGTAAATCAAAACTAAATCTTTCCCTTCTAACCTTAAACCTGTCCCCTCCATTTCTTGATTCCCCAACCTTGGCCAAAATGGTGCATGCATTCATCCTATCTTTCCCCCTTGCATGGGAACTCGCATTTAAGTGATATTCTTCTTTTTCTCTCACTTAATTTTACCACTGAACTTAAATCCTGTCCTCTTGTTGCTAACACTCCAGCAAAAAAAAAGATTCTTTCTGATCTGACCAAAATCTCTCATCATTTCTTATGTTGGGCAAGTTAAATTTCCTCTCAAATGCATTGCTCCAGAAGAGAGTTGTCCCCGCTCAGCATGTATCCTTCTGGTAAATCGCAACACTCTCTCTAAGACCTTGACACACTTTACAAAATGCGTGAAATATAGAATTAAACACAGCGCTCTGCCTGAGATCTGACCATTGCTTTAGAATGGTTTACCATTACTTTTTCATTTTATTTTCTCCTATAATTCTATATCATGTTACAGTTCTATCGACATAACTTGTTTTAGTTTAGGGATACATCATGGATACATGCCCTTTGACCCACCGAGTCCGCACCGACCAGTGATCCCTGCACATTAACGCTATCCTACACACACTAGGGATAATTTACACTTTTTTTTTTCCATTTACCTAGCCAATTAACCTACAAACCAGTACATCTTTGGAATGTGAGAGGAAACCAAAGATCTCGGAGAAAAACCCACACGGTCACGCGGAGAACGTACAAACTCCGTATGGACTGCACCCGTAGCCGGGATCGAACCCAGGTCTCCGGCGCTCCAAAGGCTGTAAGGCAGCAACTCTATCTCTGTGCCACCGTGACCACCTTTTGTTCCATCTTTTTTCTGCTTCACCCACTTTAATTTTTTGACCACTTAATTTATATTGTCTCTCTTCATTTTTTTTCCAGCATACATCTCTTCATAATGCTATGCATTAAATTTAATTCATGTGTGAATGGGAACATCATATCTGTTCTTTGTTTTCAAAACATTAAAAGGAAAATCGCACTTCAAATTTGAATTAAAATTCATGCATTCGGCTGACAACATTAATTTGAAATTACAAAGCTCGGTACAACTTGGAACATAGGAACTTCATACATTTGGCTGAAATTCCCTCAATTATGTTGGCTGAAATGAAAATGTTAATGTCATTAAGTAAAGCTGCCTGTCAAATACTCATCTCCTACTATCACATTTCTTAATTTCAAGACCTGTTGTCAAGGGAAATTCTCACATTTTTTTGTTTAGTTTATTTCCCAGATACGGCATGGAAACAGGCCCTTCGGCCCACCATCCGCACCGACCAGCAATCTACACGAACTGACGCTATCCTACACACACTAGGGACAATTTAACCAAGTCAATTACAAAGCTGTATGTCTTTGGAGTGTGGGAGAATACCAGAGCTCCTGGAGTAAACTCACGCAGGTCATGGGGAGAATGTACAAACTCTGTACAAATGCACACATAGTCAGGATTGAACCCGGGACTCTTGTGCTGTAAGGCAGCAACTCTACTGCTGCACATATTTTCAGAGACAAAGCACCAAATGAAGAGCTTTATCATTCTCATTCAGTGCCTGTCATCAGTTGTGCCAGTGTGCAGACAACAGTCCCAGTTATATATCATCAGGGTTTAAATATACAGAAATAAGCATATATATATTTAAGGTGAGAGGGGCAAAAGTTAAAAGGAGATGTGCCGGACAAGTTTTTTACGTGTGGTACCAGAAATTATGGTGGAGGCAGATATGAAAGTGGTATTTAACCAGTTTTTAAATTGGCACATGTATGGGAATTGAGGTATATGGATCATGATAGACACAAAATGCTGGAGTAACTCAGCGGGAGAGGCAGCATCTTTGGAGAGAAGGAATGGGTGACATTCGGGTCGAGACTGAAGAAGGGTTTTGACCCGAAACTTCACCCGTTCCTTCTTTCCAGAGATACTGCCTGTCCTGCTGAGTTACTCCAGCATTTTGTGTCTATCTTCAGTTTAAACCAGCATCTGCAGTTCTTTCCTACACATATATGGATCATGAGCTGGTAGAGGTGATTAATTTACTTGGCATCATGTTTGGCATGGACATTGTGGGCTGAAGGGCCTGTTCCTGTGGATACTATTCTATGTTTAATAGGGATTAAAAGTATAATTAGCAAATTTGCAGATGACACAAAGCTGGATGGCAGTGTGAACTGTGAGGTGGATGCTATGAAGATGCAGGGTGACTTGGACAGGTTACATAGAAACATAGAAACATAGAAAATAGGTGCAGGAGGAGGCCACTCAGCCCTTCGAGCCAGCACTGCCATTCATTGTGATCATGGCTGATTGTCCCCAATCAATAACCCCTGCCTGCCTTCTCCCCATATCCCTTGATTCCACTAGCCCCTAGAGTATCTAACTCTCTCTTAAATCCATCCAGTGATTTGGCCTCCATTGCCCTATGTGGCAGGGAATTCCACAAATTCACAACTCTCTGGGTGAAAAAGTTTTTTCTCACCTCAAGTCTTGGTTGGATGAGTGGGAAGATGCATGGCATATGCAGTTTAATAGTAAGATTAAACGAGAACTTAACAGTTCGAAGTTTGATCTTTATTTTATGAGGAGTTACGATGAGGGATTACGTGAAGACCCCGGCGGTTCACATGCACATCAATCATCAAAGCAGCGGTGTGAAATCACAGATAACACAAATTGAAGTAACATAGTAAGAACAGAGAAGACTAGAACTAGCAGATGACCTTTATGAGGGTTGGGAGCGGAGGGCACGTAATCCCTCATCGTAACTCCTCACAAAATAAAGATCAAACTTCGAATTGGTAAGCTCGTTAATCTTACTATTTTACTTCGGACTCACGTGAGTGGCTATGTGAAGATTTCAAAGCTCTGTAATTTCATGCCGTGAGAAACGAGTCTACACAACCACAACTGCTCCATTGACAAATGAGGGAAAACATTCATAATGCATACAGTCATGACATAGATTTAAACATGCTGATGCTGTTAAATGAAGTAATAATAATAGTCACATCTCTCAACCGGATGGAACCTATAACAGAACTTAAAATAAAGTTGACAAACACCCCTGGTCTGGCAACGGGTTATTATAAAATGTTTGGAAATTCGTTCATTTGACCATGCTGCAGCCATTAGGATGTGGTCCAGCGGAACGTAATTAACCCTTGCTGCTGCTGTTGTAGCAGCCCTGGTGGAGTGAGCTCTGGAATCAGTATCTACTCCTGCATAACTCAACTCCGTTTTATCACCTGGAAATGGTCTGAACAGATACGTTCTTATAAAGTTTTTAGTAATGAACAATCATAGCTAGCTCAGAGCCTCGAAGGCTCGTGGTGACCTTGACGTATTTTTGGATATGCGTGCCCTCACATAACGAAAGGTCCCTGGGTATGCCGACCTATTTTGAGACCTGACACCCCTACTGCTCTGCTTAAGTAAATTATAAACAGAAAATACTATACATATTATTTACAGATGTAATCATCCTGTACTGTCGCAATTATGTAGCGACTGACCTGTTGCGCTAAACCAGCGCCAGGAGGATAACTGCCTAATGAGATCCGGCCAAAGCTAAGAATGTAGCTGGAACCCCCTGGTGAAATAGTGATAACGCAATGTCAACATCCCATACTGCATTGTATTTGTCCTGGGAAAACTTGTGTTAAAGATATCCATTACTAACTCGATATCCGGGGTGAACCCAACAGAGTGGATCTCGTTTGCTGCAGCAAATCTGATGGAAAGCATGTTGGCACAGTTAATGACACTATAACTCAATATTGTCAAAGACCATTTAAAATGCACTCCAAGAGCTCAGAAATCTGTACCATTTTAAATGTAACATGAGCATTAAACAAATGCTTCCCGAAGAAGAAAAGTACTGCTTTTTTGGTAATATCCCAGCACTCTGAATACATACAAGGATAGGTGTGACAACCCAAGCCATAGGCAGTCTATTGAGAATCTGTAGAACATAAATTGATTTTACCATGCAACGGCTGATTTCCCGAGTCACAGGCTGAACCAGCAAAGTTACGTTTATAATGACCGTATAAGGTTGTATTATTATTATTCCCGTCAAATCGGCAATCAAAACTGCATCGGCCAATCACACAGCAGGAAACCTAAAGCCGGCTCTTCATGACTTTATTTGAAGACCCGACTGATGAAGCAAAATGGAGGAAGACATAAAAGACCATTCCTCCTGCATGTAGCGAGAATGTATCTTTTGCCACTGTTATGCCACATATGTTTGCAACCTGTGAATTAGCATGAAAACAACATATTTATATTTGGTGTTGCATTGAATCAGAATTTCATAAATACAGTGTGGTCCAACACCCATTCTGTGTTGTCATTGATCTGTACTTGATGATACTCCAGTGGCAAATGAGATTATATACCTATTACAGGATTATTTTACTTTATTGCACCCACGTGACTATCATATACCACCATCATAGTGTATCAACATGAAGTTGAGCATGCATATATGCACATTCGCTCAATCACTCTTTAACCCATAAAATGCACGTAGGGTATATAGATAGTTGATACCAATAACTGAAGAGTTAATAACTCATGCAAATCTCCTCCACCTCCAACTAGAGATGACATTCACAATTCCCACCTTAAGCCATTAGCATCATTTTGCAATATAATTAAATATTTATTGATCAAACTACTGGAGCAATGCTGAATACTGTTTGTCCATCATAGTGACTTTAGTAGCTTCAGCTGTAAATAGCAAAGGTGTGTTATCAATGACCTTCATGGCACTTTAGAGTTTGCCATTTAGCATACTGTCAGTTCTCCCACTTGCACAGCTGCATCACATCTATTACATTGCCAATTAGTCTAATAAATAGAAAGCTGCTTTGTAACAACAAGGCTGTTCCGGGTTTCTATTGACTCCAATCTGTTGCCCAGGGCGGAGTCACAGGCCAACTATCCATTTGATAACAACTTAATTTTAACTGGATAGAGGAGCCCAATTTCTCAAATAGCTTGAGACTGAAACAGTGGATTTTTGCAAAATACAGCGTCAAAATATCATCCAGACATAACAAGTGTTTTTGAACTGAGTAGTCCTCTTAGAATGATTTATTGTCATCATACTGTTAAATTGCCTCATCATAGCAATGCCTCCAAATATCTCCGATGATCACTGTAAATGGAAACACCCTATGAAATCAGTTTAATCAGCCATCTTTCGTAATGAACAGGCCACGCCTGCCATAATTTCGAGTCTGCCCTGAACGGCAACTCTGGCCCGACTACCGATAATTCTAACATGTCCCAAGACAACTCTGGCCATAATTCCGATCCTGCATCAAAAGACAATTCTTGCCACAATTCTGACCCTGCCTTGAATAGAAGATTTGGCGGGTGGCTCTAACGTCCGCTGATACCGGTGTTCACTGCATTGTGTTGGGATGGCAACCTTACTGCCAGGAATGGTACCTCTCACATGTGCCCTTCATCCCTTGGGGTATGGCCCATGGCTATACCCTCAGCCTCGGCGTCAGTTTACACTGACCCGGCATGCTCTCCTCCTCCATGAGGGAGACATTAAGCAGCCCTACTACAAGGCGCTGCTGGCGCAGCCTCGCCAATAGGCCAACGCTGACATGGACCCGGCGTCAGCCTAATACTGACCCGGCGGCTTCCATGCCTTGGGGTATGCTGTTCTGCAATACCTCCAACTTCAGGGTCAGAACAAAACTGCCCCGATAAGCTCACCTCCTCCATGAGGGAGACATTATGCAGCCCTTCTACAGCTGCTGCTGCCATACATTAAGCAGCCCTATTACAAGGTGCTGCTGGCGCGGGCTCTCCCATATGCCCAGCACTGCCACAGTCTCGGCATTCCCATTAAACAGCCCTGTCCAAGGCGCTGCTGGCGCGGGCTCTCCCATATGCCCAGCACTGCCATTGACTCGGCATTCCCATTAAACAGCCCTGTCCAAGGCGCTGCTGGCGCGGGCTCTCCCATAGTCCCGTGCTGACACAACTCCTGCTGTTGGAGTGTATCTAGATGGAGCCTGCTCTCCATTAGGAGCTCCATCCCGGCCAACCTCCAATTTTTTTCTAATTACCGGAAAGGAACCCTCCCGGCACTAGGGCTGACCATTTTGGTTGGGTTACCCCATATCTTGGGGACCACTGTGGTCTGGGCACCACATTGCTGCTGGATTTCCCCTCCCTGGGAATCCCAACATCTATATGCATATCGGAGGAAAACCCTACCGGCACCAGGGCTGACCGTTCCGGTCCATTTAACCTCTATCCTGGGGACCCCTGCTATCTGGGAGCCGCATTACTGCTGGATTTCCCCTACCCGGGAACCCCAGCATCTATATGCATATCGGAGGGAAAACCCTCCCGACACCCGGTCTGCTGGCTGTCCCCCTCCCCGGGAACCCCAGCGTCTATATTCATATCGGAGGGAAAGCCTCCCAGCACCCGGTCTGCTGTATGTCCCCTTCCCGGGAACCCCAGCGTCTATATGCCTATTGGATGGAAACCCTCCCGGCACCTGGAGCGCCTGGAAGTCACTGACCACCTTGTCAGTGACTGAATTCACGAAACCCGACATTCCCCAGCTATCCGCTTCCGCGGCGAGAACTGGTGTTTCCCCACAGCCCATAGCTGGTTCCCTCATCGGCCCTCGCGAAGCTTCTGGCAGGAAACCTCTGCAACAAGAGGTTCCTGCAAGAAAACAAATCAGGTTAGAAATTCAAGCTTACCTGAAGTTTAAACTTACTGTTGGCAGGAGCGACGTTCCTGCCATCCGGTGCTTCGCCATGCTAGCGTCGAATTGACGTGCATGTGAACCGCTGGTGTCTTCACGTAGTCACTTCCGTGACTCCGAAGTAAATTGTGGGTAAATGTCATGTTATCCACTTTGGTGGCAAGAACAGGAAGGCAGATTATTATCTGAATGGTGTCGAGTTAAGAAAAGGGGAAGTACATCGAGATCTGGGTGCCCTTGTTCATCACTCACTGAAAGTAAGCATGCAGGTACAGCAGGCAGTGAAGAAAGCTCATGGCATGTTGGACTTCATAACGAGAGTAGTTGAGTATAGGAGCAAAGAGGTCCTTCTGTAGTTGTACAGGGCCCTGGTGAGACCGCACCTGGTGTATTGTGTGCAGTTTTGGTCTCCAAATTTGAGAAAGGACATTCTTGAAATTGAGGCAGTGCAGCGAACGTTCACGAGGTTAATTCCTAGGATGGCGGGACTGTCATATGTTGAAAGTATGGAGCGACTGGGCTTGTATACACTGGAATTTAGAAGCATGAGAGGGAATTATTGAAACATATAAGATTATTAAGGAATTGGACAAGCTAGAGGCAGGAAGTATGTTCCCCATATTGGGGGAGTGCAGAACCAAGGGCCACAGTTTAAGAATAAGGGGTAGGCCATTTAGATGGGAGATGAGGAAAAACTTTTTCACCCATAGAGTTGTGAATCTGTGGAATTCTCTGACAGAAGGCAGTAGACGCCAATTCTCTGGATGCTTTAAAGAGAGAGATGTTAAAGATAACAGTCAAGGGATATGGGGCGAAGGCAGGAACGGGGTACTGATTGTGCATGATCAACCATGATCACAGTGAATGACGGTGCTGGCTCGAAGGGCCAAACGGCCTACTCCTGCACCTATTGTTTATTGTCTATTGTCTATAAACGCGGGCAAATGGGACGTGTAGATGGGCATCACATTTGTCATGGACAAGTTGGGCTGAAGGACTTTTTCCATGCTGTCTGACTCAATGCCTCTGAGTTGTAGAAGCAGGTCTTTCCATCATGCAAATCAGTCCCCCCCCCCCCCCCCCCTCAACTCCATCTATACCTCACACCACCTCAGGAAGGCAGCACACATAATCCTGAACGGCACACAGCCCAGTCATTCTTTCTTCACCCCTTCCACATCTGTCAGAACATACAAAATCTTGAAAGTACCTGCCGTCAGATTCAGGAACGGCCTCTTCCCCTGTTGTTATCCGACTATTAAATGGACCTGTGATGAGCTGAGTGTAGTCCCAATTTCACAACCTACCTTGTTTCTGTAGATGCTGCCTGAACTGCTGCACCTTTCCAGCAACTTTGTTTTTTTCTTTACGATCTCTATCTATTGTCTCGCTGAGAGGTGGCCTCTATAATTTTTTCATCGTAGGGGTTGAGATTGAATACTATGGCCCTTTAATGAGAGTCTGAGGCTCAAGTGAGTTACTTTCACTGTGTAGATGATTGTACCTGTCAAACAGGCTGCATAAATTTGCATTATAGAATGATCAAGGGAAGAATAATCAATAGATCCCTGTCAGGCTATAATTCGGTTCTGTTTTGAGATGTTCCTAATTTGCTTTGAGGAAATCGCAGGGACATTTCTACTCAGATTATCTGACAAACAGAACCGATCAATTGAAAGATTAGTGGACAAGTTAACACAAAAGCAACCTGACATTGCGAGAAGGACAGAAAGTGAATCATTGGTAAGAAGGCACATTGTTGGGCAGGAAGAGGTAGATTTGTGGGCTAATCGACTAGTGAGCTGATATTTGGCGGCGCGACTCACCCGTTGCAGCCTGTCTGTCTTTTTTTTTTTTTTTTTTTTGTCTAGTTAAATGTAGTGTTGGTGTTTTTTAATACTGGTTTTAAATGTGTATATGTGGGGGTGGGGGAAACTGTTTTAAATCTCTTCCCTGTCCGGGAGACCCGACCTTTTCCCTGTCGGGTCTCCGTTGTCGTTGGGGCGGCCTCCAACCTGAACGACCCGGGGGCTCGGAAGACGGCAAAGCTGCGGACTACTCACCATCATGGGGCTGGCCGGCCTCGGAGCGTGGGGAGCGGTGGTGACTCGCTGCTGTGACTCGACTCCTGGGGCTCGGAGGCTCCAGCAACGCAGCCGCAGGTCCGGTGGACTGGGACATCGGGAGCTCGCGGGTCCGGGGGGAGAGAGAGACCGCTTCCCGGAGCTCCCGCAACACAACTTCTCCAGCCCGTGTCGCGGGGTTGGAATGACCCGGAGCGGGGCCGTACATCGCCCGGCGCGGCTTCATGGCCGTGGGACATTACAGCGCCCGCCGGGGGCACCAACATTGTGACTTTTAGACCGGGAGCCTAAAATGGCCGTGGGACTTATCATCGCCCGCCTGGGGCTTGGACATCGGGAGAGAAATGGAGAACAGGGGAGAGAAAAGACTTTGCCTTCCATCACAGTGGGTTCACTGTGATGGATGTTTGTGTGAATTAAATTGTGTGTATGTCTGTAGGAAATTGTCTTTGTTTGTATGGCTGTGGAAATGGAATTTCGTTTGAGCCTCACTGAGGCTCAAATGACAATAAATATTGTATTGAGAGGTAGATTGATTGATTGAAAGGCGGAATGGTGAGCAGAAAGACAAGTAGACTTGTGGACAGAAAAATAAGCAGATTGGTGTCCACTGAAGCAAGTAGACTAATAATAGGTTTGGACCGTAAGGTACATGGCAAGTAAGCAAGAATTAGATGAGTAGAAAGGCCCTTAAGAAGCTGTCTCATGTTGTTTGATTTGGCGGGCGGCACGGAGGCACAGCGGTAGAGTTGCTGCCTTGCAGTGCCTGAGATTGATTTGATCCTGACTATGGGTGCTGTCTGTACGAATTTTGTACATTCTCTCCGTGATATTTGTGGATTTACTCTGGATGCTCCGGTTTTTTCCCACGCTCCAAAGACACACAGGCTAATTGGCTTTGGTAAAAATTGCAAAATATCCCTAGTGTGTAAAATGGTGATAGTGTACGGGGATCACTGGTCGGAATGGACTCGGTGGACCAAAGAGCCTATTTCTGCGCTGTATCTCTAAACCAAACTGAAGAAACATAGAAATTAGGTGCAGGAGTAGGCCATTCGGCCCTTCGAGCCTGCACCGCCATTCAATATGATCATGGCTGATCATCCAACTCAGTATCCCGTACCTGCCTTCTCTCCATACCCTCTGATCCCCTTAGCCACAAGGGCCACATCTAACTCCCTCTTAAATATAGCCAATGAACTGGCCTCGACTACCCTCTGTGGCAGGGAGCAAGTAGACTAATAATAGAAGTGGGCAGTAATATAAGTAGCATGTAAGCAAGAAGAAGAAGAGTAGAAAGACCCTCAAGAAGCTGTTTTGTGCTGTTTCATTTAACTTACCATGGACAAGGTGAATGAGCAGATTTACTTTATAAATTCCACCTATTTCTGTACCAAGCAGTTGTGTAATGGATTCCAGTGGAAAGAAATAATAGGCACATATATTGCTGAATCGATTTCCCATCTCAGCAAAGTGAAGGCACTTGGCATAGTGGCTTCCAACTTTCCAATTTCCAATCTCTGGGTGAATAAAATAGTATGGCAGTAAATTTGCGGAAGAATCAAAGTGCTGGAAGAATTCAGTGCATCAGGCAGCATCAGTGGAGAGAAATGGACTGTTTGACGAAGGGTCCTGACACAAAATGTTGACTGTCCATTTCCCTTATCAGATGCTGCCTGACTCATTGTGATTCTACGGTTTATTATCTCTCCATGACAGCAAAGATGCCTGAACAAATCACATCTTTGTCTGATTGCGAGCATGTCTTTCCAGACCTTTTTTTAATAGAAACATGAACATTAAGAGCTATACTAAATCTTTCAAGCACTGGCTATACTAGTCGATGCCACCAATGGGTAAAGGGAAATGTTTGTTCAGTTCAGCTGTGATTTGTCTTTAAGGGAAGTATTTACACTTATTGTCTAAATTTAACTGATTCATCAGCAGTTTGGACATAAGTTCACTATTCCCACCATATAGATAATTGGAGAAACTTCTGAAAAACAGAAACATGGTTAAAAATCGCAAGTTTAGTTTAGTTTAGTTTAGTTTAGTTTAGTTTAGAGATTTATCGCAGAAACAGCCCCTTCTGCCCTGCGAGTCTACGCCAACTAGCAATTCCCGCTATACAAGCACATACTACACACTTGGGATAATTTACAATTTTTTTTACCAAAGCCAATCAGCCTATAAACCTATATGTCTTAGGAGGAAACCGGAGCACCAGGGGAACCCCACACAGGTCACGGAGAGACGGTGCAAATCCAGTACAGACAGCACCCGTAGTCAGGATCGTACCCGGGTCTCTGGCGATGTAAAGCAGCAGCTCTACCTCTACGCCACCGTGCCGATGTTATTTTTAATCTCAGATTTCATACCTTCATAAACATTGTGTGGTTTGTATTGCTGTAGTTGTTTGGATTCATTGTTAAGTAACAGTTAATTGTGCTTATTTCTCATCATTTATTGCCAATGAATCAGGAATGTGGCCCTCCAAATAATTTAATGAGGTAATTACACTCAGATGAATTGTCATTTTTTGATGCACGAGAGCTTAGCAGAAGTTCATTATTGTGAGCTTACTGCTAACAGCAGCACAGCTTTCAAATCGTGGAGGGGCAGAATGAGACACAGTTAGCCAGAAGGCAGTGATTTGTAGCTCCCAAGTGTAACCTACAGTAGGATTTGCCATTTGCTCCAGCTGACCTATTTCCACGTCTCATTGGCAAAGCTCTCTTACCTCTGAAAGAGCATTAAAAAAGATGGGCAATTATTGAGAGCCTCCAACTTGAGAGCTGCAGAGTTGTTATAATTGCAAATGTTTACCATTCATTAACAAGCTGCGGATCAAGGGTCCATGGGAACCCACCTGGAGGGCAGGTAAGCGGACCGGCTGCAGGAGGGAGTGCACTGCTTGGACAGGGAGGTGTGCCGCTGGAGCTGCCTGGGGCTCGGCTGAATCAGACGCTGCTTCAAGAGGCCGAGCACGTGGACCGGATGGCAGGGATCAGCGGCGGAGGACACCACTGGCTACACTTGGCCATGCCAACCCTGCAACACCACCAGGATAACAGACCTTCATGGTCAGGTCAAGATCCCTACACTTACAACAACAGGGAATTGAAAATTGTGCCAAACTGGCGACTCTGTATACTGTGTCAGTGTACTACTGCTATACACTTGTACTGTATCTGAGAAGCTTATCGAATATGTATCTAAGTGCTTGTGTATAGCGATACTTGTACTGAACTGTATACAAAAATGAATTTCACTGTACCTTGGTACATGTGACAAATAAAGTACCACACCATACCACACCTTAACATTCCATACAATACCATACCATACTATATCATACCATTCCATTCAATACCATACCACACCACACCACACCTTACCTTACCATACCAAACAACATAATCCATATCATACCATATCATGCCATGCAATGCCATGCCAAGCGTTGCCATACCATATGTTGCCATAACATACCATACCACACCATAACCATGCCACACCTGACCACACCACACCACACCATACCATATCATACCATACCATACCATGCCATACCATGCCATACCCTACCACACTATACCAGGGAACTGCTTTCTACCACTGAGTTTTGATCTTTGCTATTGTTGTTGGGTGTTCCTGCATGGCGCACATACTCTCTCAGAAGTATGATGTGGAAGTTGATAATGCAAATCCATCCACTGGGACTCGTTTGACTGGCCCATTTTTCTCTGTCACAACACAGTGGCCAGGGTCAATAGATCTGTTTAGATGCTCATTTTTTCCTTTGGAGAAGAGGAGAGGATGCCTCCTACTCTTTTGGAAAACAGTTGCAAGAGATGAAATGCGGGAACAACAGCTGAAAGAATGAATGAAAGGTGAAACTGATGTGAAGGGCTCTTCTTCAGTTCATTTGTGCTACACTGGCACCATCAGCAACATAAAGGATAAGCTTTTTAAAGGTATTTTATTGTCACGTGTACCAATTAAGGTACAGTGATATGCGAGTTACCATACAGCCATACGGAAAAAAAAGCAACAAGACACACAAATACATAAAAGTTAACATAAACATCCACCACAGCGGATTCCCACATTCCACACTGTGATGGAAGGCAAAAAAGTCCAAACTTCTTCCTCTTTATTTCTCCCACGGTCGGGGCAGTCGAACCATCCGTCGGGACGATCAAAGCTCCCGCAGCCGGCGGTCGAAGCTCCCGTGTTTGGGCAATCTAAACTACCGCAGCTTGGAGTTCCCGATGTCGGTCTCTGACCAGAGACAACGGGCTCCGTGATCTTATGTCTGCAAGCATCCACGGTTGGAGCTCCGAGGGTGATCCCTGGCAAAGGGATCACGGCTCAGCGATGTTAAAGTCCCATGGGCTCCCCGTGGTGGAGCTCTCAAAATCGTTCTCCAGCAAAGCCGCCAACTCCTTGATGTTAGGCCGCAGTGCAGATGGAGATACGATATGGAAATAAATTGGATATTCGTCGAGATAAGAGATTAGAAAAAGTTTCCCCCAATTCCCCCCCCCCTCCACCCCCCCCCCACACATAAAAGCTAAAGAACAATAAAAACATAGATTTAACACATACTATTTAAACATAAAGAAGGAAAGGACAGACAGACTGTTGGTGAGGCAGCCATTGCTGGCGCCACCCGGTGACCCGGTAATAATGGGAGACTACCTTTTTTTCACTATTATATGCAAGCAATGGACATTCCTTTGAATGCAAAGATTAGGACAATAAGGGACATTATTATCTATATGAAGAGAGAGAGTGCAACTAAGTTACCTTTAGATTGTTAGACTTTATACTTTAGAGATACAGTGTGGAAACAGGCCCTTCGGCGCCAACCAGTGATCAGAATAGGTCATCTATGACTAAACAGAAATTAACAATTGAATATAAAGCAAATACACTAACCTACACAGTCTAACCCTAACTCTAACCCTAACCTTCTAACCTGTGCGGCTTTGGAGTGTGTTAGGAAACTGGAGCACCTGGAGAAAACCCACAGCATGGTCCTGGGGAGAATATACAAACTCCATACAGACAGTGCCCATAGTCAGGATCGAACCCGGGTCTCCAACATTGTAAGGCAGCTACTCTACCACTGCGCCATCATGCTACCCTATCATCTGAAGCAGATTTCTTCCTCAGCATTCCCACATGAAATGGTTGTTGGAGGCTATCCGATTCCCCTTTGCATTTTGAGATGTTGTATATGCATGGCTGTGGAATTAATTCTTGCCTCAGGGGGAAAAGTGATATGAGAACCATTACTGATTCTGAAAACACAGTTGAGTTACTTCCAAAATACTATTTTGCTGCTTATGATCTGGAGCCCTGAAAACGAAGAGCTTGTTGCTTAACCATGTTTACTGCTACCATTCTCAGTGAGGTTTACATTATGGCCAGTAATACTTTTGACTAGAAGTTGAATTTTACCATCTATTGGCATGCTAAGCATGTGTAAGGTACAGCTCTAATGCAAGTAGAACTTCCTAAAAAGATATAAAATTGTTCTGAAATATGTTAATAACAGTGTTATCGCTCATACAATGAAATGGGACCAGTGCAATTCAAGGTTTCAAGGTTTCAAGGTCAGTTTATTGTCACGTGTACCAATTAAGATACAGTACCATACAGCCATACTAAGTGAAAAGCAACATTGCGAGGTGCTGTGTTAGTCACAGGTTCTAGGACCACAATTAGGTCATTTTGCACATCGAATCTACGCCATCATTCAATCATGGCTGAGTTAACTTTGCTTCTAAACCCCCGTCTCTTGCTTTCTCCCCGTAACCTTTGACAACCTTACTAATCAAGGACCTGTCAATCTTCACAAAGTACCCAAAGACTTGACCTCTGCTGCCATCTGTGGCATTGAATTATACAATCACCACCATGTCATGTTAATCACCACAGACTTTAACGTACTTCAATCAGTTTGGAGTCCTGAACCAAAATGTTGTCTGTACATACCCTCCACAGATGTTGCCTGTCCTGTTGATTTCCTCCATCACTTTGTATATTTTGTTTACTCCCATGAAAGCCAGAAAACAATTGCAAAAACCACATTTAACCTGAGTAAAATGCCATCTGCGCATGATTTGCACAAAAACAAAACAGAGCACTAATGTATTCATTTCCCAGGGTACACAGTAGGGCAGCACAGTGGCACAGCGTTAGAGTTGCTGCCTTACATTGCCAGACACCCGGGTTCAATCCTGACTACAGGTGCTCTCTGTATGGAGTTTTTACGTTCTCACAGTGATCACGTGGGTTTTCACCGGGTGCTCTGGTTTCCTCCCACGTACAGGTTTGTAGGTTAATTGGCTTTGGAAAAATTGCAAACTGTCCCTAATGTATAGGATGGTGCTAGTGTACGAGAGTGATTGTTGGTCAGCACGGACCTGGTGTGCCAATGGGCCTGTTTCCACACCGTATCTCTGGTGGTGGCCCATCGGTAACGACGATGGCGGGTTGTGCAGTCTCAATTCTGGTCAGTTCTAACATGACTCGCGCGTCCAGAGAAGAGGGCTACACAAAAACCTGTGCGTGAATGAGTTTAAGGTGGAGAAGCTGTTGCACTGTAACAACCCCACCCTCTTGGCCGCAAGTCAGAGTCCAGTGGCTGCAGTAGATGGCCATGTCATCTTTAGTGCTCTGACTAGCCCTTCACATTCCACAGTGGATTGCTGCGTCGCCTTTCCAGCCATTGGTTGATAAAGATCTCTTCCACCTGGTCCGCCAAAGCAGACTTTCCACGAAGGATGAGCATGTCTCACAGGTTGAACTGGACTACATTGTACCAGTTGCAAGGCTACGCCTTGACCTGACAGTATGCACAGTATCTCTAAACTAAAGTAAAAGCACCTTCTATCGCCATTGTGAGTAACTACATGTGAATTCGGAAAATAGTTTGTAAACATTTGGAGTCAAGCAAGGTCACTTGAAATTGCCGTAGGTGTCAAGAATCATACTGATGGGAATCATGACAAGAAGGCAGGTACAGAGTCAAACAAGAAACATCTGTTCTCTTCTCTCATGGTTCTCCATTTACCTGATTATTGAGGTTACAAGGAACTCAGATTAATCATAAAACCAATTACACAACTGTATGATTTGTTGTCAGATCTTTGCATGACTTCTTTGAAAGTCACTTCCAGTGACTGCCTAGCTGACAAAGATGACTGCGAAGGGTTTCGGCCCGAAACGTTGCCTATTTCCTTCGCTCCATAGATGCTGCTGCACCCACTGAGTTTCCCCAGCATTTTTGTGTACCTTCGATTTTCCAGCATCTGCAGTTCCTTCTTAAACAACTAGCTGACAATGATGCTCAGTTACCTTTTAGACTTTTGCACAGTGTCCCTTCGAGCTAGTTTGAGGATATTATTCGACAAAACCTTTAAAACTTCTCCCAAAAAAATGAGATGGGGAAACCAAGTTACAAATGACATTAACAACATTCTGCACAACTGTAATTCAAAGAATGAGTGTGCATCAAACCTGGTAATAATTGCTTCATTGAATATAGAGGTAACTTTTGGCTCTTCTAAGTCTACACTTGAGCAATTCATCAAGGTCTCTTTGCAAACACTACAACAACCTGATTGAAGAATTAAAAATTCTTAAAAATTGAAGCTAAAGTTAGGTAGTCAGGAACAAAAACAAAAGACACTGAAAACACTCAAAGGTTAATCTGCATATGGTGAGATAGTCGAATAGTCAATGGTGGTAATGGGGAAAACCTGCCATTAACTGGAATGGTAGTCAGTACAAGGTAACATTTGTGTTTTGTGGAGACCAACAAATTCAGGTTCAGATATCATAACTGGGGTTCCACAGATAGGTTTCCAAGGCCAAAACATTTTTCAGTTGCTTCATCAAAGTCGTCCTTTCCATCAAAAAGTTCAAAGTAGAAATATTTGTTCTTAATCACATAGCATTCAGTTCCATTCATCACTATTCACACCATGGTGGTATGCACTTACATATCCCAAGGGATGAGAAGCAGTCAATAACATTTGGCCCAAACAAACACCAACCAAATACTATTGTAGGAAACAAGAGAGAGCCAAACACCTTCCCTTCACTTTTATCGGCATTACCATCATCAACCCTTTTTCACACAAAGGGTGGTGGGTGTATGGAACAAGCTGCCAGAGGAGGTGGTTGAGGCTGGGACTATCCCAACGTTTAAGAAATAGTTAGACGGGTACATGAATAGGACAAGTTTGGATGGATATGGACCAAGCGCAGGCAGGTGGGATTAGTGTAGCTGGGACATGTTGACCAGTGTGGGCAAGTTGGACCGAAGGGCCTGTTTTCCACAGTGTATCACTCTATGACTGTAACCAATGATAAGAAATTGAAATGGGGCAGCTACACATATTCTGTGGCTACAAGGGCTGGCTGGAAGGTGATATTCTCTTGTGCGTGCCACCCTTTTCTACTCAGCACAACCTTTTCATCATCTATAAGTTTAGTTTAGTTTAGTTTAGATATTCAGCATGGGAATACGCCCTTTGGCCCACCCAGTTTGCACTAACTAGTGATGACCTGTACTTAGGTTCTATCTTAAACACTAGGGACAATAAAAAAAAAAAAAGCCAATTAACCTACAAACCGCATCTTTGGAATATGGGAGGAAACCGGAGCACCTGGAGAAAACCCATGCAGTCACAAAGAGAACGTACAAGGATATTGCCAGGACCTAAGGCCGTGATGGGTGATTTTACATAGTTGTTTAAGATCCTTAGGGGAATAGATAGGGTATATGCACAGAGTTCAATCATTAAACAAGATTTATCAAGAATCTGAGGGGAAACATTTTCACACAGAGGGTGATGGGTATATGAAACAGTTGCAAGAGGAGGTGGTTGAGGTAGGTACTAGAACAACATTTAAAAGACATTTGGACAGGTATGACTCAATGACTCTATAACCATTCCACAGCCCACTTGCCCAACTGATCAAGATCCTGCTGTAAATTCTCATAACCATATTCGCTATCTACAAAATCCCGCGTAGTTTTGTGTCATCATGTCTTCTACGAATCATGTCTTCTACATTCTCATCCAAATCATTAATCTGAACCACTATCGGCAATGGGGCCAGCACCAATCCCTGAGGCATGCCACTAGTCACAGGCCTCAAGCTTAAAAAACAATCTTCCACTTTCGTTCTCTGCTTCTTTTCATTAAGCCAATTCTCTAACCAGTCAGTCAGCACTCCTTGGATCGCATGTAATCTAATCTTCCAGAACAGCCCACCTTATCAAATGCCTTGCTGGAGTCCACATAGAAAATGTCTATTGTTTTGCCATCATCTACCTTGAAAATCTCAATCTGATTTGTAAGACATGATCTCCCATGTACAAAACCATATGTAATTAGATTCATTGATAATTTATTATCACAAGCAGCATTATTTTTCTCATAAAGAAAGCCCCTTTGATTTAAAAGATGCTTTCAGATCATAATTTCTCAAATCTGAAATTATTTCTGGTTCTTTTCACAGTGTTGGAGGCAATGCGTTAAAATTTCTGGGAAAATTGTAACGTTAGTGGACATTATATATTTCAATTTTTGAAATGCATTCAGACCTCTGCTGAAGATTTAATTACACTAATTGACAAGATTGAATGCTGGCTTAACTATTGAAATAATAAATGGAAATAACGTCCTGCAGAGTTATACAATTTTCATCTCATTATAATGCTCATTTTAGGATTAGGAGTGATGACGTCCTAAAAAATACTTCACTCTTCATGGTAACATCTTCCATCTGTCACTGATTTATTAATGGTTTAATTTGTACACAGTGGAGAGCTGTAGAACAGAGCAGAGAAGAATGGGAAGGTTCTGGTGAAGTGCATGGCTTCAGGCTGTTTCTTACTCTGAGAAACACTGCATAGCAACATAGCAACATAGAAAATAAATGCAGGAGTAGGCCATTCAGCCTTTCAAGTCAGCACTGCCATTCAATATGATCATATCTAATCATCATATATCACTGCTCCATTCCTGCTTTCTCCCCATATCCCTTGATTAGTCGGTTTGTCAAGGAGGACTCTCTCCAACTTCTTCAGGTGCACAGTAGAGAGCATGCTGACCGGTTGCATCGTGGCTTGGTTCGGCAATTTGAGCGCCCTGGAGAGGAAAAGACTACAAAAAGTAGTAAACACTGCCCAGTCCATCATCGGCTCTGACCTTCCGTCCGTCGAGGGAATTTATCGCAGTCACTGCCTCAAAAAGGCTGGCAGTATCATCAAAGACCCACACCATCCTGGCCACACACTCATCCCCCCGCTACCTTCAGGTAGAAGATACAGGAGCCTGAAGACTGCAACAACCAGGTTCAGGAATAGCTACTTCCCCTCAGCCATCAGGCTATTACATAGAAACATAGAAACATAGAAAATATGTGCAGGAGTAGGCCATTCGGCCCTTTGAGCCTGCACCGCCATTCAATAGGATAATGGCTGATCATCCAACTCAGTATCCTGTACCTGCCTTCTCTCCACACCCCCTGATCCCTTTAGCCACAAGGGCACATCTAATTCCCTCTTAAATATAGCCAATGAACTGGCCTCAACTACCTTCTGTGGCAGAGAGTTCCAGAGATTCACCACTCTCTGTGTGAAAAATGTTTTTCACTGTGAAAAATGGAAGTTTGCATTCCAATCGTTAGAATAATTTTTTTCCCTTTAAGTCTCCATCTCTTCTTGCCCTTGTTTAGTTTTAGTTTAGTGATACAGTGCGGAAACAGGCCATGCGGCCCACTGAGGCTGCGCCGACCAGCGATTCCCTCACTTTAACATTATCCTACACACACAAGGGACAATTTACAATTATGCCAAGCCAATTAATCTACAGACCTGTATGTCATTGGAGTGTGGGAGGAATTTGGAGATCCCGGAGAAAACCCATGCAGGTCATGGGGAGAATGTGCAAACTCTGTACAAACAAGCACCCATAGTCAGGATGGAACCCGGGTCTCTTGTGCAAGGCAGCAACTCTACCACTGCGCTACCATGTTGACATCCCTATTGCTTTGGCTGTTTGTCACTTGGAGAGCCCATGTATGGAATTAATCCTGACGCAAGATCTACTCGCTGTCAAGAAACAAATTCCCCTCCAACCGTTTCAGCTTAAAAAATACCCAATTACTTGGCCTCTGCATCTATCTATGGGATATCATTAATATCATCAAATATTCTGTTGATTTACCACACTCAAATTTTCAGAACATAGCAGCAAGAAACCCGAGAGAACAATATAAAAAAATTAAAACAAAAGATACAACATTGCCTCTAAATAATTTTGCTTACTAGCTATATAAAATATCAAATAAAAGTGAGAAGTGATTATTTTACAGTCAACCAAGAATGAGTTCATCATCAACAAAAAGTTTGATCATTGATTGATCGAATTGCGAAGAAGGTGGAGCTTGAAGATAAATTGAGCAGCCAAAAGCATAAATATGGGCACGTCCGTTGGAGGCACGAGATTGTGTGATATGTTTGCTGTAATATGGGCAGCCTGAGCTGGTGATATAAGATTATGGTTTGGCGTACAGCAATGTATGGAGTGTAGAATGCGCTCTGTGTAGAATTTGTACATTCTCCCTGTGACCTCATGGGTTTCTCCAGGTGCTCAGGTTTCCTCCCGAATCTCAAAGAGGTGCAGAATTGTAGTTAATTGACCTCTGGAAATGTCCCGCTATGTCTAGGGAGTGGATGAGAAAGTGGGATAAACTGGAACTGGTGTGAACGGATGATCGATGTTCAATGTCGACTAGATGGCTGAAGGGTGTGATTCCATGCTGTATCCTTAAACTATCCTAATAAAGTTAAGGCCGGTATTTGATGTAATGGGTTGGGATTTCTATCATGCTTGTCTTAAATTTTCCATGGTCTTAGATTTGTGTTTGTGCCTGTCATTGAGTGTATCTGTGTGTTTTTATGTGTAGTGCTGTACATGTATTAACAGGTGGTGAGACAAATGGATGCAGTGTGAGCTAATTGGAGCTTATTAAAGCTAACAGCATTGGGGACAACTTTGTTTGTGACATATAATTAGATTTCAATTAAAAACAGGGAATGGTAGAAGAAAACAGCAGGTCAGTCAGAACCTGTGGTGAATAATTAAAGAAATGAGGTTTCAATAACATTTTGTTGCATCTGAAACAAAATTCAACACAAGCATAAAATTAGAATAAAATATAAATCTATGAGGGTAAGAGACTTTAGTTTAGTTTAGTTTAGTGACTAGTGGGATACCGCAAGGCTCGGTGCTGGGACCGCAGCTATTTACAATATACATCAATGATTTGGATGAAGGGATTCAAAGTAATATTAGCAAATTTGCAGATGACACAAAGCTGGGTGCCAGTGTGAACTATGAGGAGGATGCTATGAGACTGCAGGGTGACTTGGACAGGTTGGGTGAGTGGGCAGATGCATGGAAGATGCAGTTCAATGTGGATAAAGGCGAGGTTATTCACTTTGGCAGCAAAAACAGGAAGACAGATTACTATCTAAATGGTGTCAAGTTGGGAAAAGGGGAAGTACAACGGGATCTGGGGTCAATGAAAGTAAGCATGCAGGTACAGCAGGCAGTGAAGAAAGTGAATGGCATGTTGTCCTTTTTAACAAGAGGAGTATAGGAGCAAAGAGGTCCCTCTGCAGTTGTACAGGGCCCTAGTGAGACCACACCTGGAATATTGTGTGCAGTTTTGGTCCCCAAATTTGAGGAAGGACATTCTTGCTATTGAGGGAGTGCAGCGTAGGTTTACAACGTTAATTCCCGGGATGGTGGGACTGTCATATGCTGAGAGAATAGAGCGGCTGGGCTTGTATACTCTGGAGTTTAGAAGGATGAGAAGAGATCTTATTGAAACATATAAGCTTACTAAGGGTTTGGACACGTTAGAGGCAGGAAACATGTTCCCGATGTTGGGGGAGTCCAGAACTAGGGGTCACAGACCTAGGGGCCAACTAGGTAAGCCATTTAGAATGAAGATGAGGAAACACTTTTTCTCACAGAGAGTTGTGAGTGTGAAATTCTCTGCCTCAGAGGGCAGTGGAGGCCAGTTCTCTGGATACTTTCAAGAGAGAGCTAGATAGGGCTCTTAAAGATAGCAGATTCAGTGGATATGGGGAGAAGGCAGGAACGGGGTACTGATTGGGGATGATCAGCCATGATCACATTGAATGGTGGTGCTGGCTCGAAGGGCCGAATGGCCTAATCCTGCACCTATTGTCTATAGTTTAGAGATACAGCGTGGAAACAGGCCCTTCGGCACTACCGAGTCCGCACCAACCAGCGATCCCTGCAAATTAACACTACCCTATACACGCTAGGAACACGCTACAAGCCGATTAACCTACAAACCTGTACATCTTTGGAATGTGGGAGGAAGCCGAAAATCTCTGAGAATCTCTGAGAATACCAACGCAGGTCATGAGGAAAATGTACAAACTCTGGACAGACAGCACCCATAGTAAGGATAGAACGCGGGTTTCTAGCGCTGTAAGGCAGTAGCTCCACCACTGTGACACCGTACCATCCAGAAACTGGGAAGAGATTGGGTGCCATGTTTATAAGTGAGGCAGCAACTGCCTAAGATCAGTTCAGTCAGAATGAACCAAGAATTAGAGAGAATAAAATTCCTCTCATACATTTTGAAATTGATGAAGAAACCTTGATGCCAGGCCAATGGGTTCCCTAATAGGTGGGTCATCCAAGATCAAATCCATTTGGATTTTGATTGATTGAAAGATACAGCATGGAAACAAGATCTTTGGCTCCCCGAGTCCATGCGGACAATGAATCACCTGATCACACATTAGTTCTATGCTATCCCACTTCCACATCCATTCCTTACTCAACGTGGAGCAATTTACATACACTATTTAACCAACAAAGCCAGACAATTCTTTCGGGATGTGGGAGAAAAGCAAAGCATCTGGAAGAAACCCACTCTGTTGTGGAGAACGTACAAATTCCACACAGACAGCACCCGAGCTCAGGATTGAACCCAGGTTACTGGGGTTGCGATGCAGCCTTAACATCTGTGCCGCTGTGCTGCCCTGCGTGTGTACTGCTTATGTTTTAATCTCAGTTAGGCAAATATGAAGGTTATGCATGTGGTGAGGATAGAAAATTGCTTCCGGTGTAACATAGTTGCTTATGCAGGGTGCAAAAATATTTTAATTCATGCATCTACTTTTCACAATCGTCACAGAGGGTAGCTTTTTAATGCTGGTCAATTGTTTTGGAGCAATATCTGAAGAACGAGATGTGTCGAACTGTTTGTTTCTTATTCCAAAGTTAGGCACCAGTCCTTCAATACAAACATTCTGTTTCATGAACATGAGCAAAAATATATTGAATGATCTGTGTCCCTTCACTTGTGGTTTTATAAATAAACCAAGCCTACGGCAAGAATAACTTAGATCAGCAGTCAAAGCGAAGGAATTGAAATTCAAATCAGCCCAGCAGCATTTAATGGAAGTGACAATCTTTTCTGTCAGGTCTCCCTGGGTTGACTTTGCTCTGAAGCTGTCAATAATGCTGATGTCCAGTATTGTTAAGATTGTGATGGAAATGTATAAACATCAAGGGCCTTCTTTTCCCATGCACTCGATCAAATAGCATTCATCACCGTGAAGCCGTAACATAGAAGATTTAAAATACAGAAACAAAGGACTGATACACTCTTTGTTCCAGAGACATCCAACCTTATTATGCATTATGATTGAAAGATTCATTCCACTGCACCACTCATCTGAACATGCATAGCTTCATGTTTCAGATGGCCATCTGTTCCACGAAGGAATTGTGGAATTTTCTTCAGGGTGATATATTCCCATTGGATGAAATAAGCAAATATATAATACTAGACTAAGTGGGACCCGTTGGATCCCAGCATCACACAGGAGGGCTGGTCATCCAACGCAATATTCCACCTCTCCACCAATTCTAATATTGGTGGCCAGTTGGGGGTGGGGGGGGGGGGGGGGGGCTTTCTGGAGCGCTAGTATGGGTGTTGTGGGCTGAAGGGACTGGTTTCCAGAGGACTAGTATGCAAATTGTGTGCCAAATGGATTCTTGGGCTGGCGTCTCAGTCAATCAAGCCTGTTGTGCTGGCAACTCACTCACTCACGGCTGGTGGGCTGGTGTTGACACGGCTAATCCTTGAAATTCTATTTCAAGCAGGGTATAAGGCCACCAAATTCAAGTGCAGTTTCTTACCACTTCTAGCAGGGTGCAAGGCCACCAAATTCAAGTGCAGTTTCATACCATTTGAAGTAGGGTGCAAAGCCACTAAAGACAGCGAGTCGTGACCTCTCCCTCCTGCATCTTGCAGAGACTGAGCCACACCCACATTTCCTGGTTTTATAACCCCTCCCCCCCACCGGAAAAGGTGTGGCTTTCATGGAGTGATTGACAGGAGAGAGATTCTCAACATTTAAAAAAAAACTAATAACACTTTAATTTTTCATTGATGGGAAGAATTATCTCCACCTGCTCAGCGGAGGGGGACTGAGTAAGATGGCCAAAAATCACAGCCATAAGTGGTAGCATTTTATCTAAAATCAATATACAGTGCAAACAGGAAGTAAGTGCATTTACAGTAGTGCCTTTTAACTTCAAGCCAAAGCACCCAAGCCACCATTTGCAGTAAGTAGTGCATTTCAACTTCATGCCACCATTTGCAGTAAGTGGTGCCTTTCAACTTCAAGCCAATGCACCCACGCCACCATTTGCAGTAAGTGATGCCTTTTAACTTCAAGCCATTGCATCCAAGCCACCATTTGCAGTAAGTGGTGTCTTTCAACTTCAAACCACACCCAAGCCATCATTTGCAGTAAGTAGTGCCTTTCAGCTTCAAGCCAAAGCAACCAATCCACCATTTGCAGTTAGTGCCTTTCAACTTCATGCCACCATTTGCAGTAAGTAGTGCCTTTCAACTTCAAGCCAATGCACCCACGCCCCCATTCGCAATAATAGTGCCTTTCAACTTCATGCCACCATTTGCAGTAAGTGGTGTCTTTCAACTTCAAGCCACACCCAAACCACACCCAAGCCATCATTTGTAGTAAGTGGTGTCTTTCAACTTCAAGCCACACCCAAGCCATCATTTGCAGTAAGTAGTGTGTTTCAACTTCATGCCACCATTTGCAGTAAGTGGTGTCTTTCAACTTCAAGCCAAAGCAACCAAGCCACCATTTTCAATAATAGTGCCTTTCAACTTCAAGCCAAAGCAACGAAGCCACCATTTGCAGTAATAGTGCCTTTCAACTTCAAGCCAAAGCAACCAAGCCACCATTTGCAGTAATAGTGCCTTTCAAATTCAAACCAAAGCTCCCAAGCCACCATTTGCAGTAAGTAATGCCTTTCAACTTCAAGCCAATGCAGCCACGCCCCCCCCCCCCCCGCATTTGTAGTAAGTAGTGCCTTTCAACTTCAAGCCACACCCAAGCCACCATTTACAGTAAGTAGTGCCTTTCAACTTCAAGCCACCATTTGCAGTAAGTAGTGTCTTTCAACTTCAAGCCACAATTTGCAGTAAGTAGTGCCTTACAACTTCATGCCACCATTTCCAGTAAGTGGTGTCTTTCAACTTCAAGCCACACCCAAGCCACACCCAAGCCACCATTTGCAGTAAGTAGTGCCTTTCAACTTCAAGCCAAAGTTCGGAGGGGAGGGAGGGGAGGGAGGGGGCTTTCTGGAGCGCTAGTATGAACCACTTTAACCAATAGACATTTTTTTTGCCAGCTTATGAACCAATAGACATTTTTTTTGCCAGCTTTAGAACCAATAGACACTTTTTTTGCCAGCTTTAGAACCAATAGACATTTTTTTTGCCAGCTTTAGAACCAATAGACATTTTTTTTGCCAGCTTTAGAACCAATAGACATTTTTTTTTGCCAGCTTTAGAATAAAAATAGACATTTTTTTTGCCAGCATTAGAACCAAAAGACATTTTCTTGCCAGCTTTAGAACCAATAGACATTTTTCTTGCCAGCTTTAGAACCAATAGACATTTTTCTTGCCAGCTTTAGAATCAATAGACATTTTTCTTGCCAGCTTTAGAACCAATAGACATTTTTCTTGCCAGCTTTAGAACCAATAGACATTTTTTGCCAGCTTTAGAACCATTAGGCACTTTTTTTGCCAGCTTTAGAACCAATAGAGTAGTTGTTGCCAGCTTTAGAACCAATAGAGTAGTGTTTGCCAGCTTTAGAACCAATATAGTGTTTGCCAGCTTTAGAACCAATAGATTAGTGTTTGCCAGCTTTAGAACCAATAGAGTAGTGTTTGCCAGCTTTAGAACCAATATAGTGCTTGCCAGCTTTAGAACCAATAGAGTAGTGTTTGCCAGCGTTAGAACCAATAGAGTAGTGTTTGCCAGCTTTAGAACCAATAGAGTAGTGTTTGCCAGCTTTAGAACCAATAGAGTAGTGTTTGCCAGCTTTAGAACCAATAGTGTTTGCCAGCTTTAGAACCAATAGAGTAGTGTTTGCCAGCTTTAGAACCAATAGAGTAGTGTTTGCCAGCTTTAGAACCAATAGAGTAGTGTTTGCCAGCTTTAGAACCAATAGAGTAGTGTTTGCCAGCTTTAGAACCAATATAGTGTTTGCCAGCTTTAGAACCAATAGTGTAGTGTTTGCCAGCTTTAGAACCAATAGAGTAGTGTTTGCCAGCTTTAGAACCAATAGAGTAGTGTTTGCCAGCTTTAGAACCAATAGAGTAATTTTTGCCAGCTTCAGAACCAATAGAGTAGTGTTTGCCAGCTTTAGAACCAATAGAGTAGTGTTTGCCAGCTTTAGAACCAATAGAGTAGTGTTTGCCAGCTTTAGAACCAATATAGTGTTTGCCAGCTTTAGAACCAATAGAGTAGTGTTTTCCAGCTTTAGAACCAATAGAGTAGTGTTTGCCAGCTTTAGAACCAATAGAGTAGTGTTTGCCAGCTTTAGAACCAATAGAGTAGTGTTTGCCAGCTTTAGAACCAATAGAGTAGTGTTTGCCAGCTTTAGAACCAATAGAGTAGTGTTTGCCAGCTTTAGAACCAATAGAGTAGTGTTTGCCAGCTTTAGAACCAATAGAGTAGTGTTTGCCAGCTTTAGAACCAATAGAGTAGTTTGCCAGCTTTAGAACCAATAGAGCAGTGTTTGCCAGCTTTAGAACCAATAGAGTAGTGTTTACCAGCTTTAGAACCAATAGAGTAGTGTTTGCCAGCTTTAGAACCAATAGAGTAGTGTTTGCCAGCTTTAGAACCAATAGAGTAGTGTTTGCCGGCTTTAGAACCAATAGAGTAGTGTTTGCCGGCTTTAGAACCAATAGAGTCGTGTTTGCCAGCTTTAGAACCAATATAGTGTTTGCCAGCTTTAGAACCAATAGAGTAGTGTTTGCCAGCTTTAGAACCAATAGAGTAGTGTTTGCCAGCTTTAGAACCAATAGAGTAATTTTTGCCAGCTTTAGAACCAATAGAGTAGTGTTTGCCAGCTTTAGAACCAATAGAGTAGTGTTTGCCAGCTTTAGAACCAATAGAGTAGTGTTTGCCAGCTTTAGAACCAATAGAGTAGTGTTTGCCAGCTTTAGAACCAATAGAGTAGTGTTTGCCAGCTTTAGAACCAATAGAGTAGTGTTTGCCAGCTTTAGAACCAATAGAGTAGTGTTTGCCAGCTTTAGAACGAATAGAGTAGTGTTTGCCAGCTTTAGAACGAATAGAGTAATTTTAGCCAGCTTTAGAAACAATAGAGTAGTGTTTGCCAGCTTTAGAACCAATAGAGTAGTGTTTGCCAGCTTTAGAACCAATAGAGTAGTGTTTGCTAGCTTTAGAACCAATAGAGTAGTGTTTGCCAGCTTTAGAACCAATAGAGTAGTGTTTGCCAGCTTTAGAACCAATAGAGTAGTGTTTGCCAGCTTTAGAACCAATAGAGTAGTGTTTGCCAGCTTTAGAACCAATAGAGTAGTGTTTGCCAGCTTTAGAACCAATAGAGTAGTGTTTGCCAGCTTTAGAACCAATAGAGTAGTGTTTGCCAGCTTTAGAACCAATAGAGTAATTTTTGCCAGCTTTAGAACCAATAGACTTATTTTTGCCAGCTTTAGAACCAATAGACTTATTTTTTGCCAGCTTTAGAACCAATAGACTTATTTTTGCCAGCTTTAGAACCAATAGAGACATTTTTTGCCAGCTTTAGGACCAGTGGAGACACTTTTTGCCAGCTTTGGAACCAATGGACATTTTTTTGCCAGCTTTCGAACCAATGGACATTTTTTTGCCAGCTTTAGAACCAATGGACACGTTTTTGACAGCTTTAGAACCGATAGACACTTTTTTGAAAGCTTTAGAACCGATAGACACCTTTTTGCAAGCTTTAGAACCGATAGACACTTTGTTTACAAACTTTAGAACCGATAGACATTTTTTGCTATCTTTAGAACCGATAGACATTTTTTGCAAACTTTAGAACCAATAGAGACACTTTTTGCAAGCTTTAGAACCGATAGACATTTTTTGCAAGCTTTAGAACCGATATACATTTTTTGCAAGCTTTAGAACCAATAGAGACACTTTTTGCAAGCTTCAGAACCAATAGACACATTCTACAAGCATTTTAGAACCACTAAGGCACTTACATTTGAGTAGACATGTGTTCAATGTTATTCACAGCTCAGAGAAACGTGACCCTCTGCCTTCCTCCATCTTGAAGAGACTGTGTGGCACACCACTTCCTGGTTTTATAGTCCCTCCCCCCTGCCGCCAGCGGGGGCAGCAGAGAGAATGGGGAATTTTATAAAAACATTAATATCTCTGTCAATTTTAATCAACGGGAAATATCCTTGGCACACATGCGGCGGAGGGGGGCTATGAGCGAGGTGGCCAAAAATGACGGCCGTAGGTAGCGGCGTTCACTCGGAAATCGCAGCACAGATGGCCAAAACCGGTCAAGAACAGACTTTTAGTAATATAGAAGATAGCTGTTTGCTTACTCTTTGTGTTTGAGCAGGGTTGGAAGAATATAATGTCAGTTCCTTTTTGGTGTCCAGCGTCATTGCAAATAGGATTGCTGGTGTAGAGGGGAGGATGGGAGGGTATGTAAACATTGCAATGCACCTTATACAATCTAATAATCATATTATGAATGTCAGGAGATTTCAAAATAAACAAAAATAACAGATTCAATTAGTTTTGTTGGTGATAGGGGGATAATTTCACTGAGGGAGGTAGTACTTTGCAATACCTTTCACAAAATGGTTTTCAATTACTGTGTAGGAAGGAACTGCAGATGCTGATTTATACCGAAGATAAACACAAAGTGCTGGAGTAACTCAGCGGGGCAGGCAGCATCTTGGATAGAAGGAATGGGCGACGTTTCAGGTCAAGACGTTTCAGGTCGAGATCCATCTTCAGACTGAAGAAGGGTCTCGACCCGAAACGTCACCCATTCCTTTTATCCAGAGATGCTGCCTGTCCTGCTGAGTTACTCCAGCACTTTTTGTCTATCTTCGGTTTTCAATTATTAAAGTCTCTGAATACCGTAGAGAGGTTGACTGGAATGAAGGTTGAGGAAACTGGGGAGAAAGGGTGGAGATGGGGGTGGGAATAGGGGTGGGAATGGGGGTGGAGGTGGGCAAGGTTAGCCTGAAGCTCCCTGGAGTAAGAGGTGGCTACGTGGGAAGAGGAGGGATATGAATGGAGTGTGAGGTTGAACCTAGGATGGGGGGAAATGGAATTGAAAGGGGGTGAAATTGGGAAAGAATCAGAAAGGAAAGCATGGAAGATTGAGTTGACTGTCTCAAGAGGGTTAACAGGCTTTGAAAGGACAAGTAGCAGTTGAATGATAATCCTAACCTGCCAAGGATTTGCTGATAGTAAATCACCTTGAGGGAATCCTGAAGTTGCTGTACTAATGGTGATTTAGCATTTCATTCTTGCTATCCATTTATGCATAAAACGGGCAACTGTGTGTAATAATAAACTTCTCATTTCTCACTCATACTTCAGAAATTTCCATTCAATTCCATCAACCACAATGTAGCTCCAGAGGTATCTTGGGACAACTTCATGGTTTAGTGAGTATTATGGCTTTTTATGCAGTTCTCTGTCATTAAATGCGTTCAATTACTGCTCATGAAAAAATGTGCAATTTCTCAATAAACATCAGCATTATGTGGTAAATGAACATGTTTGAGCAGCAATTCAGACCCTGAAAATTAACCACCAGGGAAGCAAGAGCTCTTTGCAGTGGGCTGTTGGTCCATGGAATGTGCTAGGGTTTGCCTTCGGTCTGTGCCAAATTGGATGGTATCAACTGCTGCAGAATGGTGCAACCGTTTCACAGCTCCAGAATCGTGGATTTGACCCTAACTCTGGGGTATTGTCTGTGTGGACTTTGCGTATTCTTTCAATACCGCTTGTTCTGGTTGTTTCCCACATCTTAACAAAGTGTTGGCTACTGAAAACTACCCATCAATGAAGGCAGATAGCAGGAGCTGCAAGGCAAGTGAATAGCTACAGGAAAATTAATGGGAAAATGTGAATTGCTCTTTGGGAGTGGAGAGACCAGATGGACTGATGTATTCAGAACTGACTTATTGATAGAGGACAGAGGATTACGTTGCAAGGACAATGTGACCAGTGAAATTACAAACATAGAAATATGGAAAATAGGTTCTGGAGTAGGTCATTCAGCCCTTCGAGCCAGCAAGCATATCGAACCATTCAATATAATCATGGCTGATCATCCAAAATCAGTACCCCGTTCCAGATTTATCCACATATCCCTTGATTCTGTTAGCCCTAAGAGCTAAATCTATCTCCCTCTTGAAAACATCCAGTGAATTGGCCATTCATAAAGCTCTTCAGGGATCAGTGATGGGACCTCTGCTCTTTGTGATATCTGTCTGTCTGTCTGTCTGTCTGTCTATCTATCTATCTATCTATCTATCTATCTATCTATCTATCTATCTATCTATCTATCTATCTATCCTATATTCTATCTATCCTATATTCTATCTATCTATCTATCTATCTATCTATCTATCTATCTATCTATCTATCTATCTATCTATCTATCTATCTATCTATCTATCTATCTATAACTAAAACTCTGATCTTGTTATCTTCCAGTTTGGTGGTCATTCTATTTGCGCAAAAACAGTAGATGATGAATACGTTTATTGTCATTGCACAATACTGTGCAACGAAATTCCATTACATCTCCTCTGGTTAAAAAAAATACAAACACGACAACCATTAACACATATGTACACTTATTAGTAAATAATAAATAGGTATTTTAAAAGAATTTAAAAGAATTTAAAATAATTTGCTTACTAGTGCACTACTTAATAGTGCTACGATTTTTCGCCAGCTTACTCACTGTTCTCCTGTGCTCTGATTGCACCAAGCTTCATTCCGATCAGTGGAAGCAGGTAAGTGTTAACAAGGTTTAAATATCTTAAAAACCGCGTGTGCGCAGATCGTTTGCCTCTCCTGCCATTCAGCATCAAGCGGATTGGTCCCTTCTACTGTCACTCTGTGGGATGGCCAACCCCTTCCTGCGCCATTGTGTCTTTACTGCAGCTGCGGGAGACTTTGGATGGCCGGCGGAGGAGAGGGACCGGAATTTTCGGAGGAGGGACCGGAAACGGCCCGACTCAGCCCGACCCAGCCCGGCGCAGAGTCAGAGATGGTGCTGATGTCGCCAAATGGAAAGCGGAGACTCTGATCCCGGCAGAGGAGAGCGACCAGCGACCAGCGGCCAGCGATCAGCGGCCAGCGAAGCGACCAGCGGCCAGCGAAGCGACCAGCAAAGCAGTCAGCAAAGCAACCAGTGGCCAGTGACCAGCGCCCTGCTGTGAATCCCCATCGCACCGCAAACCCCTTCCCCTCTGGTTCCTCTCACTGGCTCCTGCCCCCCTACGCCGTGATACCGCACTCTCCCCCATGGCTCTTCCCTGTCTTTTCTCCGAGCTCTCTCCCACCATAATGCCCCTGTTCCACTTAGGAAACCTGAACGGAAACCTCTGGTGACCTTGCCCGCGACTCAAGGTTTCCATGAGGTTGCCGGAGGTTTTGGTCACTCGCCTGGAAAGCCTCGACCTGGATCGACCAAGCGTGAGCTGCATCTACCGACCAAAGATCCTATAGGATCCTTGCTACCGACCGCACACACACGCACGCACACACACACGCATGCACACGCACACACACACACACACACACACACGCGCACGCATACGCACACACACACACACACACACACACACACACACACGCGCACGCGCACGCGCACACACGCACGCACGCACACACACACACACACACACACACACACACACACACATCGTGAAGGTGGGGGCCATGGAGAGCGGAGAGCGCTGTCTGCGCGATGAAGAGGTAGGTAAACGGCTGCCACAGAGCACGGTAAGTCCTTTAAAGAGCATGGGGGGGGGGGAGAGAGAAGGGGCGAGAAGGAGAGAGAAGGGGAGAGAGGGGAGAGAGAAGGGGAGGGGGAAGCGGAGGAGAAGGGGAGGAGAAGGGGAGGAGAAGGGGAGGAGAAGGAGAGGAGAAGGAGTGGAGACAGTTTTTAGAAGTTTAATAAAGTTAGCGGGCATTTTACCTTCTGGCGGGTCTTCTAGGTCCTGAAAACTCCAATGAGCCAATCAAAATGGCCGGTCAGTGAAGGAGATGGCCTTCGACTGCCTGTAAGTAAACAGCGACCCCACTCCACGGGCTTCGACCAAACGGCAACCTATTTTTAGTCGAGGCCGGTTTTGATTTTGTTGAAATAATCGATGCAACCGAGATGAAGCCTCGACTGCACGGAAACCACTTTCGACCATTAGGGAGATTAATGCCCCTGTCCCACTTAGGAAACCTGAACAGAAACCTCTGGAGACCTTGCGCCCCACCCAAGGTTTCCGTGTGGTTCTTGGAGGTTCCCGGAGGTTCCGGTCACTCTCCATGAGTCACCAGAGGTTTTGGTCACTTGCCTGGAAAGCCTCGACCGAAGCGTGAGCTGCATCTACTGATCAAAGGTCCTATAGGATCTTTTTTTTAAAAATATTTTATTTTATTAGAAGTAAGTACAATCATCTGGCACCAAAGTGCCTAATATATATTTTCATAATACATTTTATGTACAGCTTCTTATTTTTTGTTATAATAAAGAAAAATAAGAATAAGAAAAATAAATTAGATAGTAAAGGATAGAAAGACGTGAGATATATAGTGTGTGAAGAAGCAGAAAAAAGAAGAATGAATGAAGAAAGTTGAAGAAAAGAAAATAGGAAAAAAAGAATAAGACATAAAGAAAAGAAGTAAGGAGATCATTATGATCTTGACCATCCCTCGCCCAGACCTGAAACAGTTAGCTTTTACAATTGTGTTGCACCTGATGATTCCAAAAAGACGACAAATGGAGACCAACTCGTTATGAATTGGTCTGATTTATCCATTAGGAGGAATCGCATTTCCTCAAGATGAGCGGTGTCCAATATGCTTGCAATCCACATTTTAAGCATTGGTATTGATGTATTTTTCCAAAATGTAAGTATTAATTTTTTTGCTATTATTAAACCATAATTAAAAAATAAATTTTGAGATGAGTTCAATTTATTCCCATCTTCCATTACTCCAAATAAAATTATTTCTGTATTAGGTTCCATTCTTATCTTAAATAATTTTGTAAATATTTCAAAAATATCACTCCAAATATTTATGTATAAAGTTTTATGCAGGAAACAAAAGAGTGTGTTATAGTTGCGTTTTGGGATAAACATTTATCACAAATGGGGGATATATTTGGATAAAATTTGTTCAATTTTGTTTTTGAATAATATAATCTATGTAAAATTTTTAATTGAATTAGATTATGTCTTACATTAATCGAACATTTGTGAATATATATCAAGCACTTTTCCCATGTAATTACTTTTCGTAATTTTAATCATTAATTCCCATTCCCACTCTTCTCTAAGTACCTCTGTCGATGGTAGGTCTATATTTAAAATACTATTATGTAAATATGATATTAATTTTTGTGAGTCAGCTTTAATATTCATTGCTGCTTCCAATAATTCAGGAGTTATTTTTTGATATCCTTGTATGTATTTTTTCATTGAATCGCAAATCTGAAGTTATTTAAAATATTGGTTGTTTTTCAATTTTAATTTTAATTGTAATTGTTGGAATGATAGTAGGTTTCCCATTTCATACATATCCCCGATCCTTCTAATTCCGAGACTTTCCCATTGGTTATATGTTTTATCAATAAGAGATGTTTTAAATAAAGGGTTATTTGCTATTGGCATTAACAATGATACATTTCTTAATTTTAAAGATAATTTTATTTGTTTCCAAATTCTTATTGTATCATGTATAATTGGGTTCTACTTATATATTGTGTTGTTCAGTTTTTTCGGGGAGAAGAGGATCGTTCCTATATTACAAGGAAAACAATCCTCTTTCTCCATTTTTATCCATTCTTTCTGTTGGGTAGAAATATCCAGCCAATAAATTATATATTTTTTATTATTTATTTATTTTAATTCTATGTGATCTATAGTCCCAAATAGATTTTGGTATATATACAGGTATAGACTGAAATAGGTATAGTAATTGTGGTAGGAAGATCATTTTTATAGCATTTATTTTACCTAATAATGAAAAAGGAAGTGTTTTCCAAAATTTAATCAGCATATTAAGTTTATTTAATAAAGGTATAAAATTAGCATTGAATAATGCTTTATATTTTCTAGTAATCTGAATACCCAAGTATTTAAATTTTTCTGTTGCGATTTTAAAGGGGAACTTCAGTAAGTGTGTAGGTTCTTGAGGTTTTAACGTCATTATTTCATTTTTATTCCAGTTTATTCTATATCCAGAAAAAGACCCAAATTCCTCTATTAAATTTAATAAATTTGGTATGCTCATTTGTGACTTTGTAATATATAAAAGTTTATCGTCTGCATATAATGAAATTTTATTCTTTGAGTCCCTGGTATTATAGCCCTGAATATTTGGATGAATTCTTATATTTTCAGCCAAAGGTTCTATCATAAGGGCAAATAGCAGGGGTGATAACGCACATCCCTGCCTACTACCCCTTGATAATTGAAATTTTTGAGATAACATATTGTTAGTTAATATTCTTGCTATCGGTGTGTGCGATCTTTACTACCGACCGCACACACATAAACACACACACACAAACACATCGTGAAGATGGGGGCCAGGGACAGCGGAGGAGCACTGTCTGCCCAATGAAGATGAAGGCAAACGGCTGCCACAGAGCACGGTATGCCCTTTAGAGAGCGTGGGAGGGAGGGAGATAAGGGGAAAGAAGGGGAGAGAAGGACAGAGAAAGGGAGAGAGAAGGGGAAGAGAAGGGGAGAGAGAAGGGGGGAGAAGGGTAGGGAATGGGGGGGAGAAGGAGTGGAGACCGTTTTAAGAAGTTTAATAAAGTTAGCGGGCATTTTACCTTCCAGCAGATCTTCTAGGTCCTGAAAACTCAAATGAGCCAATCAAAATGGCCGGTCAGCGAAGGAGATTGCCTTCGACTGCCTGTAAGTAAATAGCGACCCCACTCCACTGGCTTCGACCAAATGGCAACATATTTTTAGTCGAGGCGGTTTTGAATTTATTGAAATAATCGCAGGAACATAGAAGAAGCCTCGACTGCACGGAAACCACTTTCAACCATTAGGGAGAGTGACCAAAACCTCCGGGAACCTCACGGAAACCTTGGGTGGAGCGCATGGTCTCTAGAGGTTTTCTTTTAGATTTCGTAAGTGGGACAGTGGCATAAGGGTACATGGTTTCCATTAGTGGAAAAAATCAATAGTGAATAAGCATGAATTTAAGCTGAAGAGTAAAAGAACCTGAGGTGATATGTGGACAACTTTTACAAAGTGACTGAATTGGATCCGGAATGCCATGCCTGCAGTATGCCAGAAGCAGCATTTAGGCATGGGCTGGTAAGTGATAAGAGGTGCTGGCAATGACCACACCAAACCAAAAGGAGGCATTACCATTGTAAAGTCTCCATAACAACAAGAGAAATCACCATTGACCTTAGTGGGCGGCACATTGGTGCAGCGATAAAGTTGCTGCCTTACAGTGCCAGGGACCTGACTTAAACCCAGTCTATGGGTGCTGTCTGTATGGAGTTTGTACGTTCTCCCCGTGACCTGTGTAAGTTCCCTCCTGCACTCCAAAGACAAAGGACAAAAGGACAAAGGACATTTATTTTCACATACACCAATTGGTGCAGTGAAATTTGAGTTGCCATTGCAGCACACAAATAAAATAAACACAACACTATAGAATTTAACATTAAATATAAAAAAACATCCCCCCATAGCGGGATCAACGTTTACCACTTTGAGGGAAGGCAGCAAAGTTCAGTCCCCTTCCTCGAGGTTCACCCGTGGTCGGGGCCTATTGAGGCCTTCGCAGTCGCCGCTACGGCGGCCCAATGTTTCAGGCCCTCTTGCCGGGATGATGGAACTCCGGCGTCGGAACAGAAGAACACTCTCAGCGGCTTGGAGTTCCGAAACGGCCGCTTCCTCCCGGAGACTGCGGCTCCCGAAGTCCACAGGCTGTGCTGGACGGAGCACCAACATTGGCGACCTTGGCGAGAGATCCCAGGCACTGTGTTGTTAAAGCGGCTGGAAGCTCCACAGACCACAGCTCCACGATGTTGAATTCGGCAGGCCCAGCACTCCGGAGCTCCAACACGACGACCTGGGTAAGGCATCGCCCCGCTCCACAATGGTACCTCAGTGCTGAAGCTGCAGCTCGATACTCTGGCCGGTCTCCGACAGGAAAGGCTGCGCCAATCCAAATGGTAGGCCGTGAGGAAGGGGAAAAGATGCGGCTCGGAGAAAGGATGCATCCTCGCCCAGGTAGGGACTGGAAAAAATGGTTTACCTCACCCTTCCCACACACCCCCCCCCCCCACCCCCCCATCCCCCACATAAAAAGACTAAAAGGCCTCCAGAACAAAACTTTTTAACAAACTAAAAATAAAAAAAAGGTGAAGACCGAACAGCTGCAGATGAGGCTGCTGCACTCTATGGAAACATGGAAACATAGAAAATACGTGCAGGAGTAGGCTATTCGGCCCTTGGAGCCTGCACCGCCATTCAATATGATCATGGCTGATCATCCCTTAGTATCCTGTAGAAACATAGAAACATAGAAATTAGGTGCAGGAGTAGGCCATTCGGCCCTTCAAGCCTGCACTGCCATTCGATATGATCATGGCTGATCATCCAACTCAGTATCCCGTACCTGCCTTCTCTCCATACCCCCTGATCCCTTTAGCCCCAAGGGCCACATCTAACTCCCTCTTAAATAAAGCCAATGAACTGACCTCAACTACCTTCTGTGGCAGAGAATTCCAGAGATTCACCACTCTCTGTGTGAAAAATGTTTTTCTCATCTCGGTCCTAAAAGATTTCCCCTTTATCCTTAAACTGTGACTCCTTCTCCTGGACTTCCCCAACATCGGGAACAATCTTCCTGCATCTAGCCTGTCCAACCCCTGAAGAATTTTGTACGTCTCTATAAGATCCCCCCTCAAACTTCTAAATTCAAGCGAGTACAAACCTATCCAGTCTTTCTTCATATGAAAGTCCTAACATCCCAGGAATCAGTCTGGTGAACCTTCTCTGTACTCCACTACTGGGACCAAGGCTGGGAGCAGAACATCCAGGGATATTCAATATTCAGGAGAATATACGGAAAGGAAAAGGAGGTAGGGTAGCATTGCTGGTTAGAGAGGAGATTAATGCAATGGAAAGGAAGGACATTAGGTTGGAGGATGTGGATTCGATATGGGTAGAGCTGCGAAACACTAAGGGGCAGAAAACGCTTGTGGGAGTTGTGCACTGGCCACCTAACAGTAGTAGTGGTTGGGGATGGCATCAAACAGGAAATTAGAATTGCCTGCAACAAAGGTAAAACAGTTATAATGGATGACTTCAATCTATATATACCATATAACCATATAACAATTACAGCACGGAAACAGGCCATCTCGACCCTTCTAGTCCATGCCAAACACGTATTCTCCCCTAGTCCCATATAGCTGCGCTCAGACCATAACCCTCCATTCCTTTCCCGTCCATATAACTATCCAATTTATTTTTAAATGATAAAAACGAACCTGCCTCCACCACCTTCACTGGAAGCTCATTCCACACAGCCACCACTCTCTGAGTAAAGAAGTTCCCCCTCATGTTACCCCTAAACTTCTGTTCCTTAATTCTCACGTCATGTCCCCTTGTTTGAATCTTCCCTACTCTCAGTGGGAAAAGCTTATCCACGTCAACTCTGTCTATCCCTCTCATCATTTTAAAGACCTCTATCAAGTCCCCCCTTAACCTTCTGTGCTCCAAAGAATAAAGCCCTAACTTGTTCAACCTTTCTCTGTAACTTAGTTGCTGAAACCCAGGCAACATTCTAGTAAATCTCCTCTGTACTCTCTCTATTTTGTTGACATCCTTCCTATAATTAGGTGACCAAAATTGTACACCATACTCCAGAATTGGCCTCACCAATGCCTTGTACAATTTTAACATTACATCCGAACTTCTATACTCAATGCTCTGATTTATAAAGGCCAGCACACCAAAAGCTTTCTTTACCACCCTATCTACATGAGATTCCACTTTCAGGGAACTGTGCACAGTTATTCCCAGATCCCTCTGTTCACCTGCATTATTCAATTCCCTACCATTTACCATGTACGTCCTATTGTGATTTGTCCTGCCAAGATGTAGCACCTCACACTTATCAGCATTAAACTCCATTTGCCATCTTTCAGCCCACTCTTCCAACTGGCATAAATCTCTCTGTAGACTTTGAAAATCTACTTAATTATCCACAACCCCACCTATCTTAGTATCATCTGCATACTTACTAATCCAATTTACCACACCATCATCTAGATCATTGATGTACATGACAAACAACAGTGGACCCAACACAGATCCCTGTGGCACCCCACTAGTCACTGGCCTCCAACCTGACAAACAACCATCCACCATTACTCTCTGGCATCTCCCATTCAGCCACTGTTGAATCCATCTTGCTACTCCACCATTAATACCCAACAATTGAACCTTCTTAACCAACCTTCCATGAGGAACCTTGTCAAAGGCCTTACTGAAGTCCATATATACAACACCCACTGCTTTACCCTCATCAATTTCCCGAGTAACCTCTTCAAAAAATTCAAGAAGATTAGTCAAACATGACCTTCCAGGCACAAATCCATGTTGACTGTTCCTAATCAGACCCTGTTTATCCAGATGCTTATATATATTATCTCTAAGTATCCTTTCCATTAATTTGCCCACCACTGACGTCAAACTAACAGGTCTATAATTGCTAGGTTTACTCTTAGACCCCTTTTTAAACAATGGAACAACATGCGCAGTACGCCAATCCTCCGGCACTATTCCCGTTTCTAATGACATTTGAAATATTTCTGTCATAGCCCCTGCTATTTCTACACTAACTTCCCTCAATGTCCTAGGGAATATCCTGTCCAGACCTGGAGACTTATCCACTTTTATATTTCTCAAAAGTGTCAGTACTTCCTCTTCTTTGAATCTCATAGTTTCCATAGCTACTCTACTTGTTTCCCTTACCTCACATAATTCAATATCCTTCTCCTTGGTGAATACCGAAGAAAATAAATTGTTCAATATCTCCCCCATCTCTTTTGGCTCTGCAGATTGCTGTCCACTCTGACTCTCTAATGGACCAATTTTATCCCTCGTTATCCTTTTGCTATTAATATAGCTGTAGAAACCCTTTGGATTTACTTTCATCTTACTTGCCAAAGCAACCTCATATCTTCTTTTAGCTTATCTAATTTATTTCTTAAGATTCTTTTTACATTCTTTATACTCCTCAAGCACCTCATTTACTCCATGCTTCCTATAATTATTGTAGATCTCTCTCTTTTTTCGAACCAAGTGTCCAATTTCCCTTGAAAACCATGGCTCTTTCCAATTTTTACCATTTCCTTTCAACCGAACAGGGACATAAAGATTCTGTACTCTTAAAATGTCAACTTTAAATGTCCTCCATTTCTCTTCCACATCTTTCCCATAAAACAAACTGTCCCAATTTACTCCTTTTAAATCCTTTTGCATCTCCTCAAAGTTAGCCTTTCTCCAATCAAAAATCTCAACACTAGGTCCAGTTCTGACTCTCTCCATAATTATATTGAAACTAATGGTATTGTGATCACTGGTCCCGAACTGTTCCCCAACGCATACCTCTGCCACCTGACCCATCTCATTTCCTAACAGGAGGTCCAGCACCGCCCCTTCTCTAGTAGGTACTTCTATGTATTGCTGCAAAAAATTATCCTGCACACATTTTACAAACACCAACCCATCCAGCCCATTTACAGAATGTGTTTCCCAGTCTATGTGTGGAAAATTGAAATCTCCCACAATCACTACCTTGTGCTTACTACTAATATCTGCAATCTCCTTACATATTTGCTCTTCCAATTCTCGCTCCCCATTTGGCGGTCTATAATACACCCCTATTAGTGTTGCTACCCCTATCCCATTTCTCAGTTCCACCCAAATAGCCTCCCTAGACGAGCCCTCTAATCTATCCTGCCAAAGCACTGCTGTAATATCTTCCCTGATAAGCAATGCAACACCTCCACCTCTTGCCCCTCCAATTCTATCACACCTGAAGCAACAAAATCCTGGAATATTTAGTTTCCAATCACAGCCCTCCTGCAACCATGTTTCACTGATCGCCACAACATCATACTTCCAGGTGTCAATCCAGGCTCTAAGTTCATCCACCTTTCTTACAATGCTCCTAGCATTAAAATATACACATTTAAGAAACCCACCCTCTCTTATTCTCTGTTTATTGTCTTTTTCTTCTCTCTCCCCTACATTTTGGGTCAGAGTGCTACCATTCTCTGCCTCCTGCCTCACACACTGACTGCTAGCTTTCCCAATTTGAGTCCCTCCCCCCAACCATACTAGATTAAAGTATCTCCAGTAGCCTTTGCAAATCTCCCCACCAGGATATTGGTCCCCCTCGAGTTCAAGTGCAACCCATCCTTTCTGTATAGATCGCACCTTCCCCAAAAGAGGTCCCAATGATCCAGAAACTTGAATCCATACCCACTGCACCAGTCCCTCATCCACTCATTTATCCTCCACCTCGCTCCATTCCTACTCTCACTGTCGCGTGGCACAGGCAGTAATCCTGAGATTGTTACCTTTTCAGTCCTTCTCCTTAACTCTCTACCTAACTCCCTAAATTCTTCTTTCAGGACCTCTTCTCTTTTTTTACCTATGTCGTTGGTACCTATATGTACCACAACCTCAGGCTCCTCTCCCTCCCATTTCAGGATTTCTTGGACACGTTCAGACACATCCCTGACCCTGGCACCAGGGAGGCAAACTACCATCCAGGTCTCTTGCCTGCGTCCACAGAATCACCTATCCGACCCCCTGACTATAGAGTCCCCTGTTACAATTGCCCTCCTCTTCTTTTCCTTACCGTTCTGAGCAACAGAACCGGTCTTTATGCCAGAGGCCCGGCCGCTGTCGCTGCCCCCAGGTAGGCTGTCTCCCCCACCCTTACTCAAACATGAGTACTTATTTTCAAGGTCTTATCTGAATACAATAAAGCCTTACCCGGGATACAAGCCAATCAGCTGCTTCCTCAAGTCCGTTCGACCAATCAGAGGCTTCCACCAGCCCCCTTAATTTGAAGTGTAACCTACATCTTTCCCCAACATCGGGAACAATCTATCCAGTCTTTCTTCATATGAACTTTACTGCAGTTGTACAGGGTCTTGGTGAGACCACACCTGGAGTATTGCATATAGTTTTGGTCTCCAAATCTGAGGAAACACATTCTTGCCATAGAGGGAGTACAGAGAAGGTTCAACGACTGATTCCTGGGATGGCAGGTCTTTCATATGAAGAAAGATGCAGGAAGATTATTCCCGATGTTGGGGAAGTCCAGAACAAGGGGTCACAGTTTAAGGGGGAAATCTTTTAGGACCGAGATGAGGAAAACATTTTTCACACAGAGAGTGGTGAATCTGTGGAATTCTCTGCCACAGAAGGTAGTTGAGGCCACAGTTCATTGGCTATATTTAAGAGGGAGTTAGATGTGGCCCTTGTGGCTAAAGGGATCAGGGGGTATGGAGTGAAGGCAGGTACAGGATACTGAGTTGGATGATCAGCCATGATCATATTGAATGGCGGTGCAGGCTCGAAGGGCCGAATGGCCTACTCCTGCACCTATTTTCTATGTTTCTATGTTTCTATGTTAAGTAGCAGGGGAACGGGGGTCAAATGAGATGGAGGAACTGAGTGAAATCTAGGTTAGCAGGGAAGTGCTGTTAGGTAAATTGAATGGATTAAACGCTGATAAACCCCCAGGGCCAGATAGGCTGCATCCCAGAGTACTTAAGGAAGTAGCCCCAGAAATAGTGGATGCATTAGTGATAAATTTTCAAAATCCCTTAGATTCGGGAGTAGTTCCTGAGGATTGGAGGGTAGCTAATGTAACCCCACTTTTTAAAAAGGGAGGGAGAGAGAAAACGGGGAATTACAGACCAGTTAATCTAACATCGGTAGTGGGGAAACTGCTAGAGTCAGTTATTAAAGATGGGATAGCAGCACATTTGGAAAGTGGTAAAATCATTGGACAAAGTCAGCATGGATTTATGAAAGGTAAATCGTGTCTGACGAATCTTATAGAATTTTTCGAAGATGTAACTAGTAGAGTGGATAAGGGAGAACCAGTGGATGTGTTATACAGTATCTGGACTTTCAGGAGGCTTTCGACAAGGTCCCACATAAGAGATTAGTATACAAACTTAAAGCACACAGAATTGGGGGTTCAGTATTGATGTGGATAGACAACTGGCTGGCAGACAGGAAGCAAAGAGTAGGAGTAAACGCGTCCTTTTCAGAATGGCAGGCAGTGATTAGTGGGGTACCACACGGCTCAGTGCTGGGACCCCAGCTATTTAAAATATATATTAATGATTTGGACGAGGGAATTGAATGCAACATCTCCAAGTTTGCGGATGACACAAAGCTGGGAGGCAGTGTTAGCTGTGTGGAGGATGCTAGGAGGCTGCAAGGTGACTTGGATAGGCTGGTTGAGTGGGCAAATGCATGGCAGATGCAGTATAATGTGGATAAATGTGAGGTTATCCACTTTGGTGGCAAAAACAGGACATTCGACTATTATCTGAATGGTGGCCGATTAGGAAAAGAGGAGATGCAATGATACCTGGGTGTCATGGTAAACCAGTCATTGAAAGTAGGCATGCAGGAGCAGCAGGCCGTGAAAAATGCGAATGGTTCGTTACCATTCATTGCAAAAGGATTTGAGTATAGGAGCAGGGAGGTTCTACTGCAGTTGTACAGGGACTTGGTGAGACCACACCTGGAGTATTGCGTACAGTTTTGGTCTCCTAATCTGAGGAAGGACATTCTTGCCATAGAGGGAGTACAGAAAAGGTTCACCAAACGGATTCCTGGGATGTCAGGACTTTCATATGAAGAAAGACTGGATAGACTTGGCTTGTACTCGCTAGAATTTAAAAGTTTGAGGGGGGATCTTATGGAAACTTACAAAGTTTTTAAGGCGTTGGACAGGCTAGATGCAGGAAGATTGTTACCGATGTTGGGGTAGTCCAGAACAAGGGGTCACAGTTTAAGTATAAAGGGGAAATCTTTTAGGACTGAGATGAGAATAACATTTTTTACACAGAGAGTGGTGAGTCTCTGGAATTCTCTGCCACAGAATGTAGTTGACGCCAATTCATTGCCTATATTTTAAGAGGGAGTTAGATGTGGCCCTTGTGGCTAAAGGGATCAGGGGGTATGGAGAGAAGGCAGGTGCAGGATACTGAGGGATGATCAGCCATGATCATATTGAATGGCGGTGCAGGCTCGAAGGGCTGAATGGCCGACTCCTGCACCTATTTTCTATGCTTCTATGTTTCTATGTTTCTATGTTTCTATGATAATGTGCGTGATGAACTTCTACGTGATACTGAACTCACTCTGGAGACTGCTGAAACCGCTGTCGCATTGCAAAAATGACATATTCTCACACCAGATCTTTGGGGCAGGGTCTCCATTCTGCCTATGATGTTAATGTTGTCGGCACAGTTTATCAGGCTGAATGCCAGTTTTCACAGGTGCTGAGCAGATCTGATGTTAAGTTCATTAATAATTGTGTGAACTGTGGAGGTTTGCATGCTGCGAATCGTGAATATTGCCCGGCTCTTGGAAAGCTTTGCCACTTATGTAAACGCAGAAACCACTTTATTAGTTGTTGTTATTCATTTGGAAACAGAGTTCAGAAAAAGCAATCTGTCAATGTGCTCCACCATGGGAGCATGGATCCAGAGTTTTCCCATGTGGCGAATGAGAATCTTGACATCAACATACATTCTTTGTCGGACTTTTCTCCTAAACATCAAGATTCCATGGTCATTCTCCTCATTAACGGAATTAATGTTTTTATTAAACTAGACACTGGAGCTCGTTGCAATGTTTTATCCTTGTCTGAACTCAATAGGATTATAAAAAGAGATCATCAATCACACAGCTGGCACTCTACTTCCATGTGCAGAAGGTGCAGTGCACCCTATCAGTCAAGTTGAGGTACAATGCTATCTTGATTCACGTGTCCACAGCCTGAGCTTATTTATTGTCTGAGAAAATGTGCCTTCTCTGCTGGGCATTGAGGCTTGTAACGACCTGGGTCTGTTCACCTTCCGATCATCTGTCTATCAACTGTTTACAACATGTGGCTTTACTCAACAAATCCTGACACTATACAAAAGTCTATTCAATGACAAACTGGGTAGGTTACCTGTCAAGTATACAATCACGACTGACCCAAGGTACTCCCAGTTGTCCATCCGGCACACCAGATTCCCCATGCTCTGCGGTACCGTGTACAAGGTGAACCCGACAAGGTGAAAGGGCTCTGAGAAAACGTGTTTTGTTGGCTTGCAAAGTGTTTTTGCCCAAATGGCTTGGCTATTAAAGGGCTCTGAGAAAACGTGTTTTGTTGGCTTGCTAAGTGTTTTTGCCCAATTGGCTTTTTAAAGGACTTTCGGCAAACACATGTGTTTTGTTGGCTTGCAAAGTGTTTTTGCCCAATTGGCTTGGCCATTAAAGGGCTCTCAGAAAATGTGTTTTGTTGGCTTGCAAACTGCTTTTGCCCAATTGGCTTGGCTATTGAAGGGCTCTCAGAAAACGTGTTTTGTTGGCTTGCAAAGTGTTTTTGTCCAATTGGCTTGGCTCGATATGAGGCTTTAAAAGTTTGAATCATTCGATTTCCACACTGTATGTTCACCACATTCTGAAGTTACTTGACATTTTAGTATTGGTTGTGTGTGTGTGAGTGTGTGTGTGTGTGAGTCTGTGTGTATGTGTCAGTCTGTGTGTGTGTGTGAGTCTGTGTGTGTGAGTCTGTGTGTGCGAGTGTGGCTGTGTGTTAGTGTGGCTGTGTGTGAGTGTGTCTGTGTGTCTGTGTGTGAGTGTGTCTGTGTGTGAGTGAGTGTCTGAGAGTGTATGTATAGGGGGTTGCACGTAAGGTCCCCTGTGAGAGGGTTTGACAAACGGAACCGCTGAATCCATCTGGAGGACCGCAGCTTCCGGTATATGTTGTTAATACACGAAACTCGTACTTTTCTACCTGTTAAAAACCACCAAAATGGTGAATTTTGGTGCTGTAAATAATTGTGGAAGTCGGGGTAACCATGAGAGACATCTATCCTACTTCAGAATTCCAAAAGTGAAGAGAAATGAAGGTAAAGAGAAGCGAGAGCTGAACGGACAACAACAGCTAAAGTGCTTGGCGAACATTGGCCGTGCAGATATCGAGATTGAAAATATTGGGAATGATCGCGTTTGCTCACTGCATTTCATCAACAGTAAGGCATTATTTGTTTTTTCTTGATTCCTTTGGTATCTAAAAAGTTTCATAAGTAATAAATCTGGCTGTAAAATCTTTAAATCGCCCATGATTCTAAAGTGGGATTTTACATGCAAAAAGAAAATGCTTCTGAAGCTAAATTTATAATTTAAAAAAAATCTCAATACTTACGAATGGTGTATGGAAAAGTAAGTTTTCTATCATTATATTATTGAGAAGTACTGTATATTTTGGCAAATAATAAAATGTCCTGACAGCCTAAACACCCATTCCTTCAATAGGATATTGTCAATTTGCTGAGGTTGATTATGTCCAATTAACAGCTAACAATTATGCCATTCCTTGGCTTGCACCTGAGTAAAATGTAATTCAAAACCCACGTACAGTTTGCGATTTTATTTAAGCCCATCAGCTGTGAGTGACTGAACTGCCAGCCCACCAGCCATGAGTAAGTGAACTGCCAGCCCACCAGCCGTGAGTGACTGCACTGCCAGCCCACCAGCCGTGAATAAGTGAACTGCCAGCCCAATAATCCATTCAGTCCATCCTCTCCCCCTTCTCTCTCACAGTCTGTCACCTGTTTTGGGCATAATTTCTGGCAGTTTCTCAGCTGCCAGCCTGCCAGTCCGAGTGACTGTACTGCCAGGCCTCAGTGACTGAGCTGCCAGCCCAAGATTCCATTCTGCCCACAATGTCCATACCAGTCCTCAGGAAACCAGTCCTTTCAGCCCACAACACCCATACTAGTGCAACAGAAAGCCCCCCCCCCCCCACTGGAATTGGTGCATTTCAAGCAGAGTGCAGGACATCACATTCAAATTTTATTTCATAGCATTTCATGCAGAGTGCAAGCCACCAAATTCATATTCATTTCATTCCCTTTCAAGCAGAGTGTAGACCACCAAATTTAAATTAATTTCTTCCATTTCAAGCAGAGTGTAGGCCACCAAATTCAATTTCATAACATTTCAAGCAGAGTGCAGGCCACCAAATTCAATTTCATACCATTTTAAGCAGAGTACAGGGCACAAAATTCAAATTCATTGCATTCCATTTCAAGCAGAGTGCAGGCTACCACATTCAAATTCATTTCATAGCATTTCAAGCAGAGTGCAGGCCACCAAATTCAAATTCATTTCATACCACTACAAGCAGAGTGCAAGCCACCAAATTCTAATTCATTTCATAACATTTCAAGCAGAGTGCAAGCCACCAAATTCAAATTCATTTCATTCAATTTCAAGCAGAGTGCAGGCACCAAATTCAAATTAATTTCATACCATTTCAAGCAGAGTGCACGCCACCACATTCAAATTCATTTCATTCAATTTCAAGCAGAGTGCAGGCCACCAAATTCAAATTCATTTCATCCCATTTCAAGCAGAGTGCAGGCTCCAATTCATTTCATTTCAAGCAGAGTTCGGTTCACTCATGACGACGACTCACAGTTCTGGACTCAACTCCCACTCACAGTCTTCCAGGGTGACTGACTAACGTCTGGCCTCCGGGGCTTTATCCTCCTGCCCCTCCCCCCCCCCCCCCGGAAGGTTCATTACCTTCATCATGGTGTTTGACAGGCAAGACAACTAATCAGATGATCTCACGATTTTTTAAACATTCATCATTTTTTTTTTTTCATCGATCGGAAAAATCCTCGGGGCTGCCTCGACCCAAAACGCCACCAATCCTTCTCTGCAGAGATGCTGGCTGTCCCACTGAGTTATTCCAGCTTTTTGTGTCTATCTTTGGTTTAAACACAACCTGCATCCGCAGTTCTCCATTGGGAAGAACTTAAGTCTCTTTTTTATGGGCCTGTCCCACTTAGGAGATTTTTCAGCGGACTGCCGGCAACTGTCAAGTTGCCGGCAGGTGTCTGAAAAACCGGCAACTGGAATGATGACTGTCAGACGGAAACACACAAACACATCGCTTCCTTCATAAGCCCATTATGCAGGCTGGGGACAGGGCAAGCGGGGGGAGTGCTGTCTAAAAAATTCACACGGCGCAAAGCCAAGGTGATACAAAAAAACTCACTGCGATGAACAGGAAGGTTGTAAAAAGACGTCTAAAGCACAGTGTATGGTAAGTCCTTCAAAAGAGGGGGGGAGAGGGGAGGGAGAGAGAAGAATGGGCGAGAAGGAGTGGAGACAACTTTTAAGAAGCCAGCGATACGCGGTTGTGAAGTTCGGCAGATATTTAACATTACCGGTTGGTTATCCTTGGTTCTGAAAACAACTGCTTACTTTTTTTTCCCAATGAGCCAATGAAAATCACCAGTCAGCACCGGCTACAACCTACAAGAACCTCAGAGAACCTTCAACCTCTTGGCAACCCACTAGGACCTCCTGGCGACCCACCTACAGCACGAGAATTCTCGCTAATCTCCATGGAGGCTTCATTCTAATGGCCGCTAATTTTTCAACATATTGAAAAATTCACGGCGACCATAATGAGGCCGTGAATAGTTCCCAGAATGTGGGAACTCCTCACGACCATGAAGGCGACTCCCCGGCAACCACCCGCGAACATGTGGCGACCATGTGGCGACTGCATAGTCTGCTGCAGTCGCCTGAAAAATTGCCTGAGTGGGACAGGCCCATAATACTCATCTTGGGATGAAACTGCCAGGAACATCATTTCCAACACATAGCTGGCCAATTTCAGGATTTTTGTTGTTGGAGATCATTTTGGGCATTAGTGTGATACCCAGCAGTACTTCAGTACACCACGAAAGGATAAAATCGAATTTATAGGCACGTGAAAACATTGATGGCCCTTATTATCATCAATTATCTCTGTTCCAAATGAGACGCTTTCTCAGGAGTAAGAGTTGCCATTAACGCATTTTCTTTAATTATGTAATTACCCACTGAAGTGCACTGGTACAAAGTAATTAGAGATTGATAATAAACATGGCCTTCGTGAAGTTTGTGTATCTTGAAAAAATATAACAAAAAAAATGATTGTTCTTTTGTTGCTGGCTGTGATCAAGATAGATAGATAGATAGATAGATAGATAAATACTTTATTAATCCCCTTATTCAGGGGAAATTCTGATGTCCATGCAGCACACTAATAAAAATACAACACAGTATTCATAAAGAAATTCAACACCAAAACATCCCCCCACAGTGATTCCCACTGTGGGGGAAGGCACAAAGTCCAGTCCCCATCCTCTTGTCCACCCATAGTCGGGCCTATTGAGGCCTCCACAGTCGCCGCCACGGCGCCCGATGTTCTCGCCGGGTGATGGTACTCCGGCGTCGGGAGAACCTCCAGCGGCTTGGGGTGCCAGGAACGGCCGCCTTCCCACCGGAGACCGCGGCTTCCAAGCCAACAGACCACGCCGGACGGAGCTCCGCACACTGGTGATCTCGGCGAGATGTAAGTTCAACGTCGCAGCTGGCCTCCGCAGAACCGCGGCTCCACGATGTTTTCCTCGGCGGTACCATGCATACTGGAGTCCCAGCGCGGCGACCCAGGAAAGGCATCGCCCGCTCCGCAATAGCGCTCCAGCGCTGCACTGCCGCCAAAGCCGATGTTCTGCGCCGCTGCCAACGCCGACGTTCTGCGCCGCCGCCAAAGCCGATGTTCTGGCCAGGTCCCCTCAGGGAAACGTCGCTCCAGGACCCGCTGGTAGGCCGCGAGGACAGGTCGAAGACGCTGCTCGGAGGAAGGCAACCCCTCCGACCAGGTAGGGACTTAGAAGAGCAGTTTCCCCCTTCCCCCCCACCACCGCCCACACATAAAAGATTTAGACCCCCTGACTGTACACTTAACGAACTAAAAATAATAAAAAAGAAGGGGAAAAAACGGACAGCTGCAGGACAGGCAGCCGTTCAGGACAGCGCCTCCTCCGATAGTCATTCAAATAATCTTGACCTAACGTACTCTCTTGTGTCAATAACCTTAACTAGGTGGCTGAGTATTAATACTGACTAAGCCTCTGAGGAAATGTTGCATTGGGACAAGACTCAGGGGATATGGGGAGAAAGCAGGAACGGGGGTACTGATTGGGGATGATCAGCCATGATCACTGAATGGCGGTGCTGACTCGAAGGGCCGAATGGCCTACTCCTGCACCTATTATCTATAAGACTCAATTGAATAAATATCTCTAATAATGTGTTCTGGTCAAATCACATTGGCTCGAAGGCCAAGAAAGCACACCAACACTGCTACTTCTTCAGGAGATTAAGGATACCCGAAGGTGCAGTGAAATGAATTTTCCAGAAGCAATACACTTAAATAAAACACACAATACACAATAAAATTTAACACAAACATCCACCACAGCATTCGTCACTGTGGTGGAAGGCAACAAGGTTCAGCCGGTCCTCCTCCTTTGTTCATCCATGGTTTGGGCCATGACCCCTCAATAATCGCCACTACAGACGGCCAGATGTACAGACCTTCTCGTCGGGATGATCCAAACTCCGATGTAGGGACGGTCGAACACACTCCACGGCTTGGAGGTCCCGACTCAGCACTTTCCTACTGGAGTCCGCGGCTTCAGGATGTTATAGGCCGTGGGCCAGCGGTTGGAGCTCTTCTCCGGCGATTCCCGGTGCGGGATCCCAGGCTCTGGATGGTAAGTCCACGCCATGCCCATGGCTAGAAGCTCCGCAGACCACAGCTCCACATAGCCACCAGGCCAGCGATCGGAGCACTCCTCTCTGACAACCCCCGGCAAGGGGTCGCCCACTGCGCGATGGAAAGACCACTCTGCGCCTGCGGCCGACGCTCCATGCCCGACTCTTGGAAAGGCTGCTCCAATCACGGTGTTAGGCCGCGAGGGAGGCGACATGGAAAAAGCCGCCTCTCCGTCGAGGAGGCGACTGAAAGCGGCTGGTCTCTGGTCAGAGACCGACTTCGGGAACTCCAAGCCGTGGGCGTTTCGACCTCCCTGACGTGGGTTTTGATCGCCCTGATGCAGAGTCTTTGCCCGCTGGCTACCGGAGTTTGATTGCCCAGACAGATGTTTCGAATGCCCCGACCGTGGGAGAATAAAGAGGAAGAAGTTTGGATTTTTTGGCTTCCATCACAGTGAGGAATGTGGGGAATCCACTCATTGTGGTGGCCGTTTATATTTTATTAACTTTCATGTAGTGTGTCTTGTTGCTTTTTTTTTATGGCTGTATGGTCATTCGCATTTCACTGTACCTTGATGATAAAAAACCTGTGAAACCTTTGAAACCTTTGAATTGGCCTCCATTGCCTTCTGTGGCAGAGTTGCTTCTGGTTCTGGACTCCCCCAACATCAGGAACATTTCTCCTGCATCTAGCTTGTCCAATCCTTTAAGAACTTTATATATATTTCGATAAGTTCCCTCTCATCCTTCTAAATTCCAGTGAAAATACAGTGAATTCCTGTAGACCCATTCTTTCATCATATATCAGTCCTGCCATCCTGGGAATTAACCTGGTGAATTTACGCTGCACTCCCTCAATAGCAATAATGTCCTTCCTCAAATTAGGAGACCAAAACTGTACACAATACTCCAGGTGTGGTCTTACCAAGGCCCTGTACAACTGCAGTAGGACCTCCTTGCTCCTAAACTCAAATCCTCTTGTAATGAAGGCCAACATGCTATTATCTTTCTTCATTGCCTGCTGTACCTGCATGCTTACTTTCAGTAGGTGCACAAAAACGCTGGAGAAACTCAGCAAGTGCAGCAGCATCTATGGAGCGAAGGAGATAGGCAACGTTTTGGGCCGAGAGAAGTGTTTCGGCCCGAAACGTTGCCTATCTCCTTCGCTCCATAGATGCTGCTGCACCCGCTGAGTTTCTCCAGCATTTTTGTGTACCTTCGATTTTCCAGCATCTGCAGTTCCTTCTTTAACACTGCTTACTTTCAGTAACTGATGTACAAGGACAGCCAGATCTCACTGCACCTCCCCTTTTCCTAATCTGACACCATTCAGATAAAAATCTGCCTTCCTATTCTTCCTGTAGAAGAATAGAAGCAACAATTGGAATGCATCCTAACTTGGTTTGGCAACTGCTCTGCCCAAGACTTCAAGAACTGCAGATAGTGTGGATGCAGCCCAGTTTAAAACACAAAGCACCCTTCCCTTCCTTCCAACCCTTGGTGATAAGAGATATTAAGGCTCAACTCAAAGCATGGATCAGCTGGGATCAAATGTTTCACTGGAGATGTCTAGTGGATTAGGAGCAGACGTAGGAATGAAATCAGGAGGGAAAAAGAGAGGGATGAGATAGTTCAGGCAGATAAGATTAAAGAGAATTCCAGTTAATGAAAATGTTTTGAGGACAGTTCTTATTATAGTCAAGGAGGTGTGAAATTCCTAAGATGCATGATAAGTCGCCCGGGCCAGATCAGATATGTCCAGGAAATTGTGGGAAGCTGGAGAAGAAATTCCAGGAGTGCTGACTGAGTTGTAAGAGTCATGATTAGGCACAGGTGCGGTGCCGAGAAACTGGATGGTGTGTAATGTTGTATGCCTATTTAAGACGGGCTGCAAAGTAAAAACTGAGAACTAAGGTGAGAGGGGTAAGATTTAATAGTAGCCTAAGGGTCAACTTTTTCACACAGAGCAGTGGATATATGTTCAGTTAAGTTTAGTTTATTGTCACGTGTACTGATGTAAGGTGAAAAGCTATTTTGGCATATGAAAGGAATCACCTGAGGAAGTATTTGAGGCAGATATAATGACATTTAAAAGACAGTTGGTCAGGTACATGGATAAGAAAGGTTTAATGGAATATGAGTCAAATGTGGGCAAATGGGACTAGCTTAGATAGGGCCTCTTCACCGAAGAGTCTGTTTCCTTGCTATATGACTATAACTCCATCAACACTTCATGAAACTGTGGAAAACCAGTCAACTTAATGTAGGATCACCTAGATCTTGGCCAGGCCCTCTTCTCCTCTCTTTTGTCAGGCAAAAAATACAAAGACTTGAAAAGCACATATCACCAGATTCAGAGGCAAAATTCTCCCACTGTTATCTTATGCCCCTCCCACTTAGGAAACCTGAACGGAAACCTCTGGAGACTTTGCGCCCCACCCAAGGTTTCCGTGTGGTTCCCAGAGGTTGCAGGTGGTTGCCGGAGGTTGCAGGTATTGGAAGCAGGTAGGGAGACTGACAAAAACCTCTGGGAACTGCACGGAAACCTTGGGTGGGGCACAAATTCTCCAGAGGTTTCCGTTCAGGTTTCCTAAGTGGGACAGGGGCATTACTACACACAGACTATTCATAAGCTAAGAATGAGCCCAATCTCCTCGTCTACTTCATTGCGGCCTTTGTACTTTAGTTATCTGCCCCTTTCCTGGAACTGTAAGACTATAACATTGTAACAATACATTCTGCACTTTGGTTATTTTTCACTTTAATGGTATGGTTTGATTGTACTGTTTGTTTAGTTTAGTTTAGTTTAGAGATACAGCATGGAAACAGGCCCTTCGGCCCACTGAGTTCGCACCGACCAGCGATCCCCACACATTAACATTATCCTCCACACATTAGGGCCAATTTACATTTATACCATGTCACGTAATCTACACACCTGTACATCTTTGGAGTGTGGGAGGAAACCGAAAATCACGGTGTTAGGCGCTCCCCCCCTGGTGAATGCTATGTACTTACCTTTCTCTGTTTCTCTCCCGAGTACAGGCCTCGTGGCTATGAGTCTGGAATCAAGGGGTTAAAGGCTCTTGTACCCGATTGGCCAAGCTGCGTCAGGTGACGGGTGACTCATCTGAAGCTTAAATACCAGAGTTTCCCAGGATTCTCTCTCTTCTTCGTAGACCCTGACTTGTGAGCAGCCTGCTGGTGTGAGCTGAGGAAGGCCTGGCCACATGGCATAGAACTTTGTGTACTTTCACCATTACTTGTTAACAAATATTGAATTGGGACGGATAAGGGCTGACCTTAGTGTTTTCGGGTATTATGTTTCAGGGTTATATCTCTTTAGGCAGGTTTTAGGGTCTCTGGTTCGACGGCCCATTACGTGGCTGGCTGGAGCACTGTTTAATTGTTTGTTAGTCCATCCATATCCCTGACTGGGTTGTTTGAATAAGGTTTGGGTTTTGTGTTCCATTGAAAAATTAAAACTATTTTTGAACTTGAACCTGGTTTTTGAATTATGTTCTGAAGTACCTGCATTCAGGAGTCGTAACAAAATGGGGGCTCGTCAAATGTTTTGAGGACCCTAGACGTTTTTGAGGGGTTTTTTGGTAGGCTTCTGGTGACTGAGGAAGTCTGTGTGTGTGAGGGGATTTTTTCTTCCCTGCTTTGAGGCAGTCTGTGTTGTGAGGGAATGTTTTCTTCCCTGTTTGTGGTAGCATTGGTGCCCAGGGTTTAGCTGGTGGTTTGGTGCTACATTAGAGATGGAATTTAAGGTGAAAGAGTTTGTTGAGGCTCCTAGTCGGGAGTTGTTTGATAGATGTACGAAGGAGCATTTGATTTTGCTGGCTGAGAACTATGCCGTGCCTATTGACAAGCATTCAAAGAAACACTCCATTAAATCGGAGTTGTGGGCTGCGTTGGTGGAGGGTGGGGTTTTGCCTGGCTGTGCAGACAGAACATGGAGGCCGTCATTAAACTGAAGCTTGAGTCACAGATAATTGCCTCTTTGTTAAAAGAGAAAGAGCTCATTCATGTTCTTGAAATGAAACGGCTTGAGCTTGAGGAGGAAACCAAAAGGGCTGAATTTCAGCTGCGGGAAAAAGAAATAGATAATTCCCGGGTTTCTTCTAGGGAACGGGAGTTTGATATGAGCAAGAACATCCGCCTGATTCCCCCGTTTCGTGAGAAGGATGTGGACAAGTATTTCACAGTGTTTGAACGGGTGGCTTTGTCCTTGAAGTGGCCTAGGGACGTGTGGACCTTGCTTTTGCAGTGTGCCCTTGTGGGTATAGCACGGGAGGTGTACTCGTCTTTATCTGTTGAAAGCAATCTGGACTATGAGTGTGTGAAGTCTACAGTATTAAGGGCTTATGAATTAGTTCCAGAGGCGTATCGGCAGAAGTTCCGGCGCTTTAGGAAGTTTGATAGTCAGACTTATGTGGAGTTTGCTAGGGAGAAGGGGGCACTTTTTGACAGGTGGTGCGCTTCTCAAGGAGTGCAGGATTTTGAGCTACTGCGGGCCTTGATGATTATGGAAGACTTTAAGAACTGTCGCCCTGAGAGGGTTGCTATTTACCTTAATGAGCAGAAGGTGAATGAGGTGTCTAAGGCAGATGAGTATGTATTGGCAGATGAGTATGTATTGACTCATAAATCTTTTGTTGGGCGATCCTATAGTTTTGGTGCACGGCCGGTTGATCGTGGTGGTGTCGCCGGTGGCAGTGTCAAAGCTGTTTCTGTGCCTGCAAGTGGCAGCATGTTGATACAGGGTGAGGTCCAAGCTGATAAGGTTGATGGAAATTTGAGGACTAAGGAAGGTCCTGTGTGCTACTATTGTAGAGGGAAAGGGCACATGTTAAAGTCGTGTCCCGTGCTGAAAAAGAAGGATGCAAAGCCTGTGGCTTTGGTGGGTACACAGAAGACACCTGTGGTTCCTGAGGTGCCTGAGTCTGATGAGTGTAGGAATTATTCTGCGTTCATCATGAATGGTTTTGTTTCTCTAGAGGATGGGGGTGATAGAGTTCCAGTATCCATCTTGCGTGATACTGGTGCTACTCAGTCCTTTATATTGTTAGGCGCTCCCCCCCCTGGTGAATGCTATGTACTTACCTTTCTCTGTTTCTCTCCCGAGTACAGGCCTCGTGGCTGTGAGTCTGGAATCAAGGGGTTAAAGGCTCCTGTACCCGATTGGCCAAGCTGCGTCAGGTGATGGGTGACTCATCTGAAGCTTAAATACCAGAGTTTCCCAGGATTCTTTCTCTTCTTCGTAGACCCTGACTTGTGAGCAGCCTGCTGGTGTGAGCTGTGGAAGGCCTGGCCACATGGCATAGAACTGTGTGTACTTTCACCATTACTTGTTAACAAATATTGAATTGGGACGGATAAGGGCTGACCTTAGTGTTTTCGGGTATTTTGTTTCAGGGTTATATCTCTTTAGGCAGGTTTTAGATTCTCCGGTTCGACGGCCCATTACGTGGCTGGCTGGAGCACTGTTTAATTGTTTGTTAGTCCACCCCTATCCCTGACTGGGTTGTTTAAATCAGGTTTGGGTTTTGTGTTCCATTGAAAAATTAAAACTATTTTTGAACTTGAACCTGGTTTTTGAATTATGTTACGCAGCTCTGAAGTACCTGCATTCGGGAGTCGTAACACACGGTCACGGGGAGAACGTACAAACTCCATACAGACAGCACCTGTCATCGGGATTGAACCAGGGTCTCTGGCATCGTAAGCACTGTAAGGCAGAGACTCTACTGCTCCGCCACAGTGCCGCCCTTGATGTAGGTCTGTGTTGACTGGATAACACACAACACAAAGTTTATCATGAAATCTCAGTACAGGTGGCAATGACAAACCAATATCAATACCAATAACAATTCCAATGTGTTCAGGTCTTTATTGAGATGGCATTTGTGTTATCTAATGGCTGGATTTCAGGATGAGAGGCTCTTCACACCCAATTCACACCATTCGACAGATCTGCAAACCTTCCTGCTGAGGTACATAATGGATTTTTTTTCAGATTCCGTGGGACTATGTATAGCCTTGGAGATATCTGAAATTCTTGTTGAACAGTAACCCAGATTGCAGATTAATTGACAATAGACAATTGATGCAGGAATAGGCCATTCAGCCCTTCGTGCCAGCACCGCCATTCAATGTAATCATGGCTGATCATCCCCAATCAGTATCCTGTTCCTGCCTTCTCCCCATATCCCTTAGATCCTTAAATACCTAAGATTCAAACTATTAGAACTAATTACATAATGAATTTATTCCATATCCAATTCGGAAGTCCTGGGTGATTGCTGAACAATGATATCTCCGTCATTGGAAAACTCATTTGTGGTTACAACGGACACTGAATGTTCTCTTAAGAAGAAGATGCAATTTTCCAGAAAAGGCTTAATTAAAATTTGTCACCTGATTTCAAGTGATTCTAATAGATGCTAAACATAGAAAAGCATTTGTTGGAACGCAGTGGTTGAGTGGAACAACCTTCAAAACACAATACATTCAATTTCTAAAAAGGACAAAAAATACTTGCTTCCTAATACTTAAGAAAACATTATTTGAATTGTTGATGAATAGTCTATGGCACTGACTCATAGTGCAAAGTTACATTGAATGTATATGCTGTTATTCAAAATTCATGTTATTTTAATAAAAGTAATTTAAATTATATTTTCCAATTGGCCAATACGCTCTCATGAAATTACTTTCTGCAAGAGTCTACCTAATGAAGTGGATGTGTTAGCATTAGAGGTTAGACTAGCTTTTTGATGTTGGAAGTTAGGTGAATCTTTCCTTGGGTGCCTTCTTCTGAAACTTAGAGGTCCAAGTGTGCATCTGAGATATTGCATGCCTGTCCTCATGCCTAACTTCAGGAAACGAAGCAGTACACACACCTGGAGGTGCCGAAGTAGAGATGGTCGAAAGCTTTAAGTTTTTAGGAATAGATATCAGCAATTTGTCTTGGACCAGCCCACATTGAAGCAATGGTTGAGAAAGAACACCAATGCATCTACTTCCTTAGACAGCTTAGGAAGTTTGGCATGTTCCTAACAACACTCACCAACTTCTACAGATGCGCCGTAGAAAGCATTTTATTGGGATGGTCATTAAATTAACTTACAAACTTAAAGCACACGGTATTGGGGGTTCAGTATTGATGTGGATAGAGAAGTGGCTGGCAAACAGGAAGCAAAGAGTAGGAGTAAAGGTACCGCAAGGCTCAGTGCTGGGACCCCAGCTATTTACAATATATATATTAATGATTTGGACGAGGGAATTGAATGCAACATCTCCAAGTTTGCGGATGACACGAAGCTGGGGGGCAGTGTTAGCTGTGAGGAGGATGCTAGGAGGCTGCAAGGTGACTTGGATAGGTTGGGTGAGTGGGCAAATGCATGGCAGATGCAGTACAATGTGGATAAATGTGAGTGTATCCACTTTGGTGGCAAAAACAGGAAAGTAGACTATTATCTGAATGGTGGCCGATTACGAAAAGGGGAGATGCACTGAGACCTGAGTGTCATGGTACACCAGTCATTGAAAGTAGGCATGCAGGTGCAGCAGACAGTGAAGAAAGCGAATGGTATGTTAGTGTCCTTGGGCAAGACACTTCACCTACCTTTGCCTGGGACTAGAGACGGAAATTAGCTACTGATTGGCTACAATCTCGCATATTTACATGCAAATGTTCATTAATATGCACTGTCCCTAAAAACAAAACATTATTATTATTATTATTATTATTATTAGCATTCATAGCAAAAGGATTTGGGTATAGGAGCAGGGAGGTTCTACTGCAGTTGTACAGAGTCTTGGTGAGACCACACCTGGAGTATTGCGTACAGTTTTGGTCTCCAAATCTGAGGAAAGACATTCTTGCCATAGAGGGAGTACAGAGAAGGTCCACCAGACTGATTCCTGAGATGTCAGGACTTTCATATGAAGAAAGACTGGATAGACTCGGCTTGTACTCGCTAGAATTTAGAAGATTGAGGGGGGATCTTATAGAAATTTACAAAATTCTTAAGGGGTTGGACAGGCTAGATGCAGGAAGATTGTTCCCGATGTTGGGGAATTCCAGGACGAGGGGTCACAGTTTAAGGATAAAGGGGAAATCCTTTAGGACCGAGATGATAAAAACATATTTCACACAGAGAGTGGTGAATCTGTGGAATTCTCTGCCACAGAAGGTAGTTGAGGCCAGTTCATTGTCTATATTTAAGAGGGAGTAAGATGTGGCCCTTGTGGCTAAAGGGATCAGGGGGTATGGAGAGAAGGCAGGGATGGGATGCTGAGTTGGATGATCAGCCATGATCATATTGAATGGCGGTGCAGGCTCGAAGGGCCGAACGGCCTACTCCTGCACCTATTTTCTATGTTTCTATGTTTCTATGGTTTAGGAACAGCTCCATCCAAGACTGCAAGAAATTGCAGAGAGTTATGAACACAGCCTAATCTATCATGCAAACCAACTTCTCTTCCATGGACTTTCCCATCAGGCAAGACGTACATAAGTTTGAAAATGTATACCTTTAGATTCAGGGACTTTTCTTCCCAGCTGATATCAGGCAACTGAACTGTCCTTCCACCATGGTCATGATCTTCCATCATTGGAGAACTTTGAACTATCTTTAATCTGACTTTATCAGACTTTATCTTGCACTAAATGTCGTACCCTTTATCCTGTGTCCGTGCACTGTGGGCGGCTTGATTGTAAACATGTATAGCATTTTGTTCACCAGATAGCATGCACGAAAAAAAGCTTTTCACTGCACATGACAATAATAAATTGAATTAAACTATTTCACCACTCTTCGTTCAGGCAGATCATTTCAATGTGCATTTGTTCTGGACTGCTGGGTTAAGCGGTATCGCTATGGTGGGAAAAGCTCTCACTGCTCACTAAGGAAGACATAAATAATCTGCCGGAAATAGCAGGGGACCGCGGGTCAAAGGAGTTGGAGGAATTGAGTGAAATCCAGGTTAGCCGGGAAGTGGTGTTGGGTAAATTGAATGGATTAAAGGCTGATAAATCCCCAGGGCCAGATAGGCTGCATCCCAGAGTACTTAAGGAAGTAGCTCCAGAAATAGTGGATGCATTAGTAATAATCTTTCAAAACTCTTTAGATTCTGGAGTAGTTCCTGAGGATTGGCGGGTAGCAAACGTAACCCCACTTTTTAAGAAGGGAGGGAGAGAGAAAACGGGGAATTACAGACCAGTTAGTCTAACATGGGGAAACTGCTAGAGTCAGTTATTAAAGATGGGATAGCAGCACATTTGGAAAGTGGTGAAATCATTGGACAAAGTCAGCATGGATTTACAAAAGGTAAATCATGTCTGACGAATCTTATAGAATTCTTCGAGGATGTAACTAGTAGCGTGGATAGGGGAGAACCAGTGGATGTGGTGTATCTGGACTTCCAGAAGGCTTTCGACAAGGTCCCACATAAGAGATTAGTATACAAACTTAAAGCACACGGCATTGGGGGTTCAGTATTGATGTGGATAGAGAACTGGCTGGCAAACAGGAAGCAAAGAGTAGGAGTAAACGGGTCCTTTTCACAATGGCAGGCAGTGACTAGTGGGGTACCACAAGGCTCAGTGCTGGGACCCCAGCTATTTACAATATATATTAATGATCTGGATGAGGGAATTGAAGGCAATATCTCCAAGTTTGCGGATGACACTATGCTGGGGGGCAGTGTTAGCTGTGAGGAGGATGCTAGGAGCCTGCAAGGTGACTTGGATAGGCTGGGTGAGTGGGCAAATGTTTGGCAGATGCAGTATAATGTGGATAAATGTGAGGTTATCCATTTTGGTGGCAAAAACAGGAAAGCAGACTATTATCTAAATGGTGGCCAACTAGGAAAAGGGGAGATGCAGCGAGACCTGGATGTCATGGTACACCAGTCATTGAAAGTAGGCATGCAGGTGCAGCAGGCAGTGAAGAAAGCGAATGGTATGTTAGCTTTCATAGCAAAAGGATTTGCGTATAGGAGCAGGGAGGTTCTACTGCAGTTGTACAGGGTCTTGGTGAGACCACACCTGGAGTATTGCGTACAGTTTTGGTCTCCAAATCTGAGGAAGGACATTATTGCCATAGAGGGAGTGCAGAGAAGGTTCACCAGACTGATTCCTGGGATGTCAGGACTGTCTTATGAAGAAAGACTGGATAGACTTGGTTTATACTCTCTAGAATTTAGGAGATTGAGAGGGGATCTTATAGAAACTTATAAAATTCTTAAGGGGTTGGACAGGCTAAATGCAGGAAGGTTGCTCCCGATGTTGGGGAAGTCCAGGACAAGGAGTCACAGCTTAAGGATAAGGGGGAAATCCTTCAAAACCGAGATGAGAAGAACATTTTTCACACAGAGAGTGGTGAATCTCTGGAACTCTCTGCCACAGAGTGTAGTCGAGGCCAGTTCATTGGCTATATTTAAGAGGGAGTTAGATGTGGCCCTTGTGGCTAAGGGGATCAGAGGGTATGGAGAGAAGGCAGGTACGGGATACTGAGTTGGATGATCAGCCATGATCATATTACAATACAATACAATACAATACAATACAATACAATTTATTGTCATTTGAGCCTCAGTGAGACTCAAACGAAATTCCGTTTCCACAGCCATACAACAAAGACAATTTCTTAGACATAAACACAATTTAATTCACACAAACATCCATCACAGTGAACCTACTGTGATGGAAGGCAAAGTATTTTCTCTCCCCTGTTCTCCATGTCTCTCTCGATGTCCAAGCCCCAGGCGGGCGATGATAAGTCCCACGGCCATTTTAGGCCGTGCCGGGCGATTTACGGCCCCGCTCCCGGTCCAAATGTCACAAAGTTGGAGCCCCCGGCGGGCGCTGGAATGTCCCACGGCCATGAAGCCGTGCTGGGCGATGTACGACCCCGCTCCAGGTCGTTCCAACCCCGCGACACGGGCTGGAGAAGTCGCGTTGCGGGAGCTCTGGGAAGCGGTCTCTCTCTCCCCCCGGACCCGCGAGCTCCCGATGTCCCGACAGTCCACCGGATCTGCGGCTGCGTTGCTGGAGCCTCCGAGCCCCAGGAGTCGAGTCGCAGCAGCGAGTCACCACCGCTCCGCACGCCCCGAGGCCGGCCAGCCCCACGATGGTGAGTAGTCCGCACCTCCGCAGTCTCCCGAGCCCCCTATTGAAGGGCGGTGCAGGCTCGAAGGGCCGATGGCCTACTCCTGCACCTAATTTCTATGTTTCTATGTTTCTATGATTACATTTTTACATATTCTGATTGACATTTTTCCCCTCTAGGCAGAAGCACCTTCACTGAACTTGTTATGCTTTATTTCATGTTTTATTTCTCGACATTACTGATTAAACTTTAAAAAAGTCAAAAGACTTTTCATTTAAAACAACTAGCTACAACTGCTGACGTCACGATGGTTCGGCTAGCGGTGATCAGCTTTACTGAAGATTTCATCCTATATTTCACGTTATACGGGATAAAAGTTTTAAAATGCCAACTTTCATAAGATTGTTACATATTTTGATTTACATTTCCCCCCTCGAGGCAGAGAACAACTTTACTGAACATTTTATACTTTATTTCTCAAATTATTACTGATTTAAATTTTCAAAAAAATCAAAAGACTGAATTTAAAATGACCAGCTTTCACAGATGACATCACAATGGCTCGGCACTGAAGATTTAATTCTATATTTCACGTTATTCGCGATTAAATCTTTTTGAAATGGCAACTTCCACACGATTTTTACATGTTCTGATCCACATTTTTTCCCTCTGGGCAGAGAACAACTTCAGTGAACATTTTATGCTTTGTTTCTCAACTTATTACTGATTAAATTAAAAAAAAACAATAATCTTTGAATTTAAAAAGACCAGCTTCAACTGATGATGTCACAATGGCTCGGCTAGCAGTGATCAGCTTCACTAAAGATCTCATTCTATATTTCACATTATTTGCGATTAAAGCTTTAAAATTGCCAACTTTCACAAGATGTTTACATATTCTGATTCACATTTTTCTCCTCTAGGCAGCGAGCACCTTCACTGAACAATTTATGAATTATTTCTCTATTCATCTTTATATTTATTTATTCATTTATCTATCTATTTATTTATTTGTTTGTTTACTTATCTGCCTATTTATTTATTTATTTATCTATCTATCCATTTATTTATTTATTTATTTATTTATTTATGTGTCTGTTTATTTATCTATGTATTTATTTATTTACTTGTTTGTTTGTTTATTTGCTTACTTACTTTAAACTGCCGGCGGGGCATCAACCGCCTCAATTTCTCCACTCCCCTTTGTCACTCTAACCTCTCTCCCACCTGAACATACAGCCCTCCACTTGTAAATCCGCAACGGCCGTGAGCCCCAGGCCGAGCTCGGCGATCATTTGCCTGCTTCTGCTGCTGTTGGAAGTGAGACGTTGCGCCGCACCAGGGTGTCCCACTTGGCCGTCATTTATGTGACAGGCCGGTGGCGCGCGGAATTTTGTCCAGAACGAAATCCTGGAGCACTGCGCGATACCGCGCGCAACTCCACACTCCTCCACGCCACTCCTTGCGCCCCTCCCGTGCTACCCACGCACTACCAGGTCACATAAATGGCTCGCAAATGACGGCCAAGTGGGACAGGCTCGTCAGGGTGCAAGGAGTAAGATTCCTTATAAGCCGGTGCCTGAACAAATTAAATGAACAGCAAGAGAAGTGAAGGAATCACTTACAAGATATAACGATTCCTTTACCGAAGGAAGCAGTGCTTTGGAGGGTAAGACAAGAATGGGCTATAAGATAGCCGATCCTGATATCGCCAATATCTTGGAAGCAGAATGAATACCCCGTAGGAAATTCCCTGTTAGGAAAGTGCCTACTCCTACTTTTGATTTGGATAGTGCAGTAGGTGCAGACCATACCCGGACTGCAGACGCCCCCACTCCAGCGAAGCCCAGTTTGACAACGACCATGAATAAAGACCCAGATGGAAAAGATTTATCTACTTCATTTCGGGAATACTTGAAACTCAACCTGTATCGACAGTACCCTGACCCTCAAAGCTTATGGGAGGCAGCGATTCATCACCCCTAAGGAATATGCTAAATTCTTGACAACTTTAGGGTACCCTATGTATGAAGCCTTAGTGAGGGGGGTAACAAAAGAGGGTGACAAAGAAAAGGCTGTTTTTACAGCCCTTGCCAATTCCTTCCAGGGACCAGTGGAACTGATACAAAAATTGGAAGTAAAATCAAAAAGAAGATGAAGAGTTTGAAACTTGGATCCCGCCTGATTATCTTAGGGACTTGCCTGATCCGGAGCCTGTTTTCCCCCAGTTCCACTGGCAAAGTTACAGAACAGTTAGGCCAGATCAATGTTATGTCTGTAGAGAGATAGGGCATTGGAGCAAAGCTTGCCCCATGAGAGATCGAAGAGGAGGAAGGGGTCGAAGGAAAGGGTCACGAGGTCGGTGGATCCCGAGGGGTTATAGGGATACTTGGGACCCTGAAGATCAAAGGAGAGGATGCTGGCCAGAGGATTAGGGGGTGGGAAACCAAACACCTTTCTCACAGTCAAAACCATTTCTGTAGTCCTGATCTGCCAGCCAGCCCAGAGTGTGGACAGAGTAACCTGACCCCTGCTTCAGAACCCATGAATGAAATCTGAGGGAATAGAATATACCCTCCTCATAACACTGAGATGGTCCAGGGGAAATAATAAACATCATTATATTAAATCAGAATGAGAAAAAAACCCTTGCAAATACCTGGAAGGAAGGTTTATAGAAGAGGTAGCAATTCCAAGAAACTGCCTTAATTGTATCTGATTGGGATCAAGAACAGCCCACCGATAGAAAGGAGCATAAAAAGAATAATAAAGGAACTAAGAAAAGAGACAAAGTAGCTGGTGTCAAAAGAAAACGAAAAATAAAAATAACTCAAAAGGAACTCAGTTTGGCACTAGGGAAAGGAAGAAATGAATCTATTGCGCAGGAGGTGTAGGAGTGAGGAATAGGAGCAATTGGAAACTCGTTTAATAACTTTTTGTTAAGTTGTTGTGCTTTTTGGACAGTACTGCCTATAACACGCCATTATCTGGGGAGTGAGGCAAAAGGCCATATGGACCCTCAAGAAAGGGCAGAAGACACAGCTCAGGTAGGATGTGTAACCATCATTTCCATCCAAGTAGCTCCCCAGAGACAGAGACAAACCGAGAGAAGGAAGTGATACTGTCCTGTCCCTTTAACGTTTACAACCTGGGAAAGGCCAACACACGAAGAAGGCTGCTCCTCATAGTGGTATTCCTACTCCTGCAAATATGACGTCAAGAAGGAAAAGGAGATGTATATACCTTTTATACACACTAGTGCCCAACCGTACCAACATAACATAATATTTGACACCAGTGAAAAGGAAGAACGACGTCTCAGGAACTTAAAGAAATATAGACAGCCTCTAGAGACAATTGAGACAAGCTCCAACTTAAAAGAATTAAAGATAAAAATAGAATAGAATAGAATAGAATCTTTAATTGCCACGCAACCAGGGTTGGTGGTATTTGGGTTCGGTACATGATGGTACACTGCTTTTGTTACATACCACTAATAACACAGATCACCGTAATAAAGTGCATCCATACCACATCACAAATCACAAATCTCACCAACAATACATATTGCAAAAGAACAAACAAAGACCATAGACAAGACACTGTATACATCAAAAGTCATATTATTGTCTGATTATTGGACGGAATTGAGAGTTCTTATTGCTGAGGGGAATAAACTGTTTTTAAAGCGGGTGGTTTTAGTAGCAAGTGAACACACCTCTGTGATTCAGGGACACCTATTTGCGCCTAAATTTTAATTACTAGGAATAAATTGACCAGTTCTAAATTAGATCCCTCAAATTGTATAGTAATGTGTTGGAAGGACTTTAAAATTTGATATTTGGAAATGGCTTATGGGATATGGCTTAAGTATTTGGAATTTGAGTATTAACCTGGTATCTTTTATTGTCTCACCCCTAGACAGATAGCCAGAGATGGGAATGATTGTTTAGAGGACATCAAGGGAATGACAGAACTTGGCAGAGGTCCAGTATTGTAGAACATGAATGAATATCCAGAGAATGTGAGAGATGGCAGAAGAATAATGGAGAATGAGGAAGTGCTCTCCAGGAAGTCAATGCTAACCACCTGGGAAAAAGAGTTGCTGTAAAATAAAGAGTTGATTGGGTTAGAAGAAGTACCAGGGATGTGGGTACTTGTTGTCAGAGTCGATGCATTTGACCGGTGGATTGAAATTTATCCAACCCTTGATAATAATGCGGCTACTATTATCAAAGAGTAAAGAAAATTGTCCCTAGATTCGGCATTCCTATTTAGCTTGATTTAAAAATAATGGTCTACAACATATGTAAATACATTGATCAAATTAAACAGCTGGGAATTCCACAGCAATTCCATTGAATTGTGCTTATTGACCATAAGCTGTGGATTGAAAAGGGGGAAGACAGACCCTGAAACTCAAAATGGTAAATTAAAGGCTGAGACTGAATTTGGCTGAATTGAAGCATTCTCCATGGTTGTTTTGAATAAGAGTAACGCCTGTAGGGAAATCTGGACTGAACCCAGCTGAAATTCATATGAGGAACCTTCATTAAGAGTACATTGGAAATCACCATTTGACTGTGGAGATAACTGACCACAGTTTAGTTAAGATCATAGTGTGGGAAGGATTACATCATAGAGTAGGAGCAGTGTACAGAGAGATGCCTTCTGTTGACAGTGGATGAAAGGAATACATGGGTATATCTCCACCACTGCAAGAGTATCAGTGAAAGTATGGACTGCTAACTTACATTATCCCAGGTTCTTCTAGGAACTTTATACTCTACTTTAGATCAAGCACAGATGAATTGGCAACACAGATGGAGGGGATTCACGCCCATGAAAACTCGGGAGGTGAAGCCTCATCAGACGGAAATTATGAAGCTTCGCACATGAAAACTCGGGAAGCTTGCTGAGATTCTAGGAAGATACATCATCATATTGCTGTTTGATAGAATGTAACAGTCACCAGTGTACAACTAATTATCATAAATGATGGTTATCATATGATAAAAGGGAGGAATGTATCCTGGCCAAAACAGAGCAGGAACAGCACCAATATTTAGTGCTGTTCAGGATTCATGCATTGCTCAGCCATTTTGGTCAAGTCTGTGTTTCTACAGATATAAGACAAGCTGCTGAATGGTGACAATATGTCTAGAGCCCAGATCAGTGTTTCTACAAAGAAGTGTAAAATGCATGCAGTTGATTGGATTGCTGCAAAAGCATTGCAAATATTGAAAATAATGTTGCTAGACAGTTACCCTGCTGTTTGTTGATTTGCCAAAGTGATAAGCCCTGGCAGGTTTGTTTGAGTCCCAGGGTAAATGTTGCATTAATCAGTTAAGTTAGCCTCCTTCCAGAAGCTTCTGTAGAAACAAAGTATGGGAGACACTGTTATTGGTTTGGGGAACTGTCAATAATGTAATTAATATGTTTGATTGGATTGTAAAGAGACCACCCTTATGTAGTTTGGCCCCTCAAGGTTCGTGGATCTATAAAACGTGTCTCCATCTTAGATCGGTGTCGATCTTCTGGAAGTGTGCTTGCGACTGCATGACCATTTAGAGTGTTTCTGCTTGCATGAGGCTGAAGGTCTTAGCCAGGCAGAGACAAGGAAAGAAACCCGCAGTGGTGTAGGTATCCTATAAGGGAATTTGCGGTTCAATCTAAATATAAAGAGTCCGTACGACTAGAAAAACCTTTTGTATTTCGGTTTGTGGAGTAGGTGTGTGGAATAAATTGAACGGGGAATTAAAGCAATGCACAAACATGAATCATTTTAAAATGATATATAAAAAAATAATTTTCAAGGGGTACAGGGATGGAGGGGATGGTTGACAAGTGGGGGTTAATGTTTATCTATTGCTTTACTATTGTTTACTTATGTTTGGATACTTCAGATATGAAGTTTGTATGTGCATAATAGTTGTATGTATATATATGTCTGTAGGTATTATGGGAAATTGCCTAGGGTAGTATTATTATTATTAATTAATTGATTTTTAAACATGGTAGAAGTGTTGGTGAAAAGGGGTGAGATTTAATAAGTTATTCTTCTTCTCACTCCTTTTCGAGCTTGTACAGACACATTGGAACTTTGCTTTTGTTCTTTTCATTGCTTTGTAAATATTGATTGTAATGTCCAATTGTTTGATAATTTCGATTTTGTTACTATTAATGTCTTTAATGTCTTTACTTGTTCGGAATAAATAAATAAATAAATAAATATAGATTAGTCGTTCTAGTGCTTGACTCAGTGGTTTTTGACTGAACTAGACTGGAGGAGTAAGCTTGAGAAGAGCGTATTTACACACTCACTCTGCAACAACCACGACTGGGTGATCAAACCTGCCGACAAGGGAGGTACTGCGGTAAAAAGGCGCGCTGATCTCTACCGGTCTACCAACTGTCAGACACCTCCTCCCACTTATCCTTGGACCATGCCCCCACATGACCGTGAACACACCTCTGTGATTCAGGGACACCTATTTGTGCCTAAATTTTAATTACTAGGAATAAATTGACCAGTTCTAAATTAGATCCCTCAAATTGTATAGTAATGTATTGGAAGGACTTTAAAATTTGATATTTGGAAATGGCTTATGGGATATGGCTTAGGTATTTGGAATTTGAGTATTAACCTGGTATCTTTTATTGTCTCACCCCTAGACAGATAGCCAGAGATGGGAAGGATTGTTTAGAGGACATCAAGGGAATGACAGAACTTGGCAGAGGTCCAGTATTGTAGAACATGAATGAATATCCAGAGAATGTGAGAGATGGCAGAAGAATAATGGAGAATGAGGAAGTGCAAAGGACAAAGCTTCCCTCCAGGAAGTCAATGCTAACCACCTGGGAAAAAGAGTTGCTGGAAAATAAAGAGTTGATTGGGTTAGAAGTAGTACCAGGGATGTGGGTACTTGTTGTCAGAGTCGATGTATTTGACCGGTGGATTGAAATCTATCCAACCCTTGATAATAATGCGGCTACTATTATCAAAGAGTAAAGAAAATTGTCCCTAGATTCGGCATTCCTATTTAGCTTGATTTAAAAATAATGGTCTACAACATATGTAAATACATTGATTAAATTAAACAGCTGGGAATTCCACAGCAATTCAATTGAATTGTGCTTATTGACCATAAGCTGTGGATTGAAAAGGGGGAAGACAGACCCTGAAACTCAAAATGGTAAATTAAAGGCTGAGACTGAATTTAGCTGAATTGAAGCATTCTCCATGGTTGTTTTGAATAAGAGTAACGCCTGTAGGGAAATCTGGACTGAACCCAGCTGAAATTCATATGAGGAACCTTCATTAAGAGTACATTGGAAATCACCATTTGACTGTGGAGATAACTGACCACAGTTTAGTTAAGATCATAGAGTGGGAAGGATTACATCATAGAGTAGGAGCAGTGTACAGAGAGAGGCCTTCTGTTGACAGTGGATGAAAGGAATACATGGGTATATCTCCACCACTGCAAGAGTATCAGTGAAAGTATGGACTGCTAACTTACATTATCCCAGGTTCTTCTAGGAACTTTATACTCTACTTTAGATCAAGCACAGATGAATTGGCAACACAGATGGAGGGGATTCACGCCCATGAAAACTCGGGAGGTGAAGTCTCATCAGACGGAAATTATGAAGCTTCGCACATGAAAACTTGGGAAGCTTGCTGAGATTCTAGGAAGATACATCATCATATTGCTGTTTGATAGAATGTAACAGTCACCAGTGTACAACTAATTATCATAAATGATGGTTATCATATGATAAAAGGGAGGAATGTATCCTGGCCAAAACAGAGCAGGAACAGCACCAATATTTAGTGCTGTTCAGGATTCATGCATTGCTCAGCCATTTTGGTCAAGTCTGTGTTTCTACAGATATAAGACAAGCTGCTGAATGGTGCCAATAAGTCTAGAGCCCAGATCAGTGTTTCTACAAATAAGTGTAAAATGCATGCAGTTGATTGGATTGCTGCAAAAGCATTGTAAATATTGAAAATAATGTTGCTAGACAGTTACCCTGCTGTTTGTTGATTGGCCAAAGTGATAAGCCCTGGCAGGTTTGTTTGAGTCCCAGGGTAAATGTTGCATTAATCAGTTAAGTTAGCCTCCTTCCAGAAGCTTCTGTAGAAACAAAGTATGGGAGACACTGTTATTGGTTTGGGGAACTGTCAATAATGTAATTAATATGTTTGATTGGATTGTAAAGAGACCACCCTTATGTAGTTCGGCCCCTCAAGGTTCGTGGATCTATAAAAGGTGTCTCCATCTTAGATCGGTGTCGATCTTCTGGAAGTGTGCTTGCGACTGCATGACCATTTAGAGTGTTTCTGCTTGCATGAGGCTGAAGGTCTTAGCCAGGCAGAGACAAGGAAAGAAACCCGCAGTGGTGTAGGTATCCTATAAGGGAATTTGCGGTTCAATCTAAATATAAAGAGTCCGTACGACTAGAAAAACCTTTTGTATTTCGGTTTGTGGAGTAGGAGTGTGGAATAAATTGAACGGGGAATTAAAGCAATGCACAAACATGAATCATTTTAAAATGATATATAAAAAAATAATTTTCAAGGGGTACAGGGATGGAGGGGATGGTTGACAAGTGGGGGTTAATGTTTATCTATTGCTTTACTATTGTTTACTTATGTTTGGATACTTCAGATATGAAGTTTGTATGTGCATAATAGTTGTATGTATATATATGTCTGTAGGTATTATGGGAAATTGCCTAGGGTAGTATTATTATTATTAATTAATTGATTTTTAAACATGGTAGAAGTGTTGGTGAAAAGGGGTGAGATTTAATAAGTTATTCTTCTTCTCACTCCTTTTCGAGCTTGTACAGACACATTGGAACTTTGCTTTTGTTCTTTTCATTGCTTTGTAAATATTGATTGTAATGTCCAATTGTTTGATAATTTCGATTTTGTTACTATTAATGTCTTTAATGTCTTTACTTGTTCGGAATAAATAAATAAATAAATAAATATAGATTAGTCGTTCTAGTGCTTGACTCAGTGGTTTTTGACTGAACTAGACTGGAGGAGTAAGCTTGAGAAGAGCGTATTTACACACTCACTCTGCAACAACCACGACTGGGTGATCAAACCTGCCGACAAGGGAGGTACTGCGGTAAAAAGGCGCGCTGATCTCTACCGGTCTACCAACTGTCAGACACCTCCTCCCACTTATCCTTGGACCATGACCCCACAGACGAGCACCTGCCGATTATCTCAAACACCATCACTGGCTTCATCAGTTCCAGCTCCCTGACCTCCCAAGCCTCCAACCTCATTGTTCCCCAGCTCCGAACGGCCCGATTTTACCTTCTCCCCAAAATCCACAAACCTGACTGTCCCGGCAGACCTATTGTTTCAGCTTGTTCGTGCCCTACTGAACTTATTTCTCTATATCTCAACTGCATCCTATCCCTCACTGTTCAAATCCCTCCCTACCTATGTCCAAGGCACCTCACACACTCTTCGTCTCCTCAATGACTTCCGTTTTCCAGGCCCCCACTCCCTCATCTTCACCATGGATGTCCAGTCACTCATCACCTCCATCCCCCATCAGGAGGGTCTTAAAGCCCTCCTTTTCTTCCTCGACTGCAGCACCAACCAATCCCCATCTACAAACACTCTCCTCCGCCTGGCAGAGCTGGTCCTTACCATCAACAACTTTTTCTTTGACTCCTCCTATTTCCTCCAAATCCAAGTGTAGCTACGGGCACACGCATGGGCCCCAGCTTTGCCTGCCTCTTTGAAGGGTACGTCGAACATACGTTGTTTTAGGCGTACCGTAGCCATATCGCCAAACTCTATCTCCGCTACATTGATGACTGTATTGGTACTACCTCCTGCACCCATGCATAGAAACATAGAAACATAGAAAATAGGTGCAGGAGTAGGCCATTCGGACCTTCGAGCCTGCACCGCCATTCAATATGATCATGGCTGATCATCCAACTTAGTATTCTATACCTGCCTTCTCTCCATACCCCCTGATACCTTTAGCCACAAGGGCCATATCTAACTCCCTCTTAAATATAGCCAATGAACTGGCCTCAACTACATTCTGTGGCAGAGAATTACAGAGATTCACCACTCTCTGTGTAAAAAATGTTTTTCTCATCTCAGTCCTAAAAGAGTCCCCCCTTATCCTTAAACTGTGACCTTTTGTTCTGGACTTCCCCAACATCGGGAACAATCTTCCTGCATCTAGCCTGCCCAACCCCTTAAAAATTTTGTAAGTTTCTATAAGATCCCCCCTCAATCTTCTAAATTCTAGCGAGTACAAGCTGAGTGTATCCAGTCTTTCTTCATATGAAAGTCCTGACATCCCAGAAATCAGTCTGGTGAACCTTCTCTGTACTCACTCCATGGCAAGAATGTCCTTCCTCAGATTAAGAGACTAAAACTGTATGCAATACTCCAGGTGTGGTCTCACCAAGACCCTGTACAACTGCAGTAGAACCTCCCTGCTCCTATACTCAAATCCTTTTGCTATGAATGCTAAAATACCATTTGCTTTCTTCACTGCCTGCTGCACCTGCATGCCTACTTTCAATGATTGGTGTACCATGACACCCAGGTCTCGTTGCATCTTCCCTTTTCCTAATCTGCCACCATTCAGATTGTCTACTTTCCTGTTTATGCCACCAAAGTGGATAACCTCACATTTAACCACATTACACTGCATCTGCCATGCATTTACCCACTCACCCAGCCTATCCAAGTTACCTTGCAGCTTCCCAGCATCCTCCTCACAGCTAAAACTGCCCCCAGCTTTGTGTCATCCGCAAACTTGGAGATGCAGAACTCACTGACTTCATCCAAGGGGGCGCCATCTTGGGGCACGGCTTTTCCGTCTTTTTCACTCTTTTCTTTAATTTTTAGTGAGTATCAGTGTTTGTTTTTAGGAGGTCTAGACTTTTTTATGTGGGGGGAGGGGGAAACTACTTTCTAGGTCCCTGCCTGGTCGGAGAGGCAGCTTTTCTCCGGGCTGCACCGTCGACCCGTCCTCGCGGCCTACTAGCGGGCCTGGAGCGGCGTTGTCCCGAGGGGACCGCCCAGCACCTCGGCTTCGGCGGCGGCACAGCGCTGGAGCACTACCGCGGAGTGGAGCAGGCGATGCCTTGCCTGGGTCGCCGCGCTGGAGCTCCGGTGAGCTGAAGACCGCCGATAATAACATCGCGGAGCTGCGGGCCTGCGGAGCGGGCAGCTGCGGGCGGCGGCACTGACTTCAACATCTGGAGCCTGGGATCTCTCGATGAGATCGCCAGTGGTGGAGCTCCAACCGTTGCGGCCTTGTCAGATTCGGAAGCCGCGGTCTCCGGTAAGGAAGCGGCTGTTCCAGGTGTCCCTCACCGCTGAGAGGACTCTCCCGACACCGGAGCACCATCTCCCGGCGAGAACGGCCTGGAACATCGGGCCTCCGTAGAGGCAACTGTGGAGGCCTCAATTGGCCTGACTATGGGTGAACTGGGGATGGGGACTGGACATTGTGCCTTCCCCCAAAATGGTAACCATTGTTATCTGCGATGGAGATAGTGAGGTCTAGAATCGGTAGGGAGATGTCAGAAATGTTTCTATGTTAAAGATCCTTATTGTTCCGTTTCCAAGATGGCTGCCGGAAGGGAGAGTGAACGCTGGCGCGATTAGCTGCCCCTGCTCTCTCTTTGAATTGTGTCTTTGAATTGTGTATTGTTGATGTCTTTACTATTTAAAAAAAAAAAAATTGTCGTTATTTTTTGTTTTGTTTTCATTCCGCATACATGTTTTGTATTCTGTTTACTAAATTTTGTAAGGTGTCCTTGAGAGTCTTGAAAGGCGCCCATAAATAAAATTTATTACTATTATTATTATTATTATTATTATCCTTTTCACCACTAACTTCCATCCGGCAATGAAATTCACCTGGACCATTTCTGACATCTCCCTACCGATTCTAGACCTCACTATCTCCATCGCAGATAACAGACTACTGACCGACATCTACTACAAACCCACTGACTCCCATGGCTATCTGTCCTACACTTCTTCTGACCCTGCTTCCTGTAAGGACTCCATCCCCTACTACAAATTCCTCCATCTACGCTGCATCTGCACCCAGGATGAGGTGTTCCACACCAGGGTATCGTAGATGTCCTCATTCTTTAAGGAACGGGGGTTCCTCTCTTCGACTATAGAAAAAGCTCTCACGAGGGACTCCTCTATACCCTTGAGCTCTGCTCTCACTCACCATCCCCCTACTCGTAACAAGGGCAGAGTCCTCCTTGTCCTCACCTTCCACCCTACCAGCCGTCACATACAACAGATAATCCTCCAACATTTTCGCCACATCCAACGGGATCCCACCACTGGCCACATCTTCCCATCTCATCCCCTTTTGCTCTTCCGCAGAGATAGCTCCCTCCATAACTCCCCTGTCAATTTGTCCCTTCCCACCCAAACCACCCCCTCCCCTGGTACTTTCCCTTGCTACCGCAGGAAATGCTACACTTGTCACTTTACCACCCACCTTGACTCCATCCAAGGACCCAGCAGTCTTTCCAGATGAGGCAGAGGTTCACCTGCACCTCCCACAACCTTATCTATTGCATCCGCTGTTCCATGTGTCAACTGCTCTACATCGATGAGGCCAAGCGCAAGCTTAGCGATCGCTTCGCCTAACACCTCCGCTCAGTTCGCATTAACATAGAAACATAGAAACATAGAAACATAGAAAATAGGTGCAGGAGTAGGCCATTCGGCCCTTCAAGCCTGCACCGCCATTCAATATGATCATGGCTGATCATCCAACTCAGTATCCTGTACCTGCCTTCTCTCTATACCCCCTGATCTCTTTAGTCACAAGGGTCACATCAAACTCCCTCTTAATTATAGCCAATGAACTGGCCTCCACTACCTTCTGTGGCAGAGAGTTCCAGAGATTCACCACTCTCTGTGTGAAAAATGTTTTTCTCATCTTGGTCCTAAAGGATTCCCCCTTTATCCTTAAACTGTGACCCCTTGTCCTGGACTTCCCCAACATCAAGAACAATCTCCCTACATCTAGCCTGTCCAACACCTTACTAATGTTGTAAGTTTCTATAAGATACCCCCTCAATCTTCTAAATTCTAGCGAGTTCAAGCCAAGTCTATCCAGTCTTTCTTCATATGAAAGTCCTGACATCCCAGGAATCAGTCTGGTGAACCTTCTCTGTACTCCCTCTACGGCAAGAATGTCTTTCCTCAGATTTGGAGAACAAAACTGTACTCAATACTCCAGGTGTGGTCTCACCAAGACCCTGTAAAACTGCAGTAGAACCTCCCTGCTCCTATACTCAAATCCTTTTGCTATGAATGCTAACATACCATTCACGTTCTTCACTGCCTGCTGCACCTGCATGCCTACTTTCAATGACTGATCTGATGACTGATCTGAACCAACCTGATCTCCTGGTGGCCCAACACTTCAACTCCCCCTCCCATTCCAAATCCGACATTTTTGTCCTGGGCCTCCTCCATGGCTAGAATGAGTCCCACCACAAATTGGAGGAGCGGCACCTCATATTTTGCTTGGGCAGTTAACACCCCAGAGGTATGAACATTGACTTCTCCAATTTCAGGAAATCCTTGTTTCTCCCTCTTTCCCCTCCCCTTCCCAGCTCTCCCATGGCCTACTGTCTCCGCCTCTTCCTTTCTTCTTCATGCCCCCCCACCCCCATATCAGTCTGAAGAAGGGTCTCAACCCGAAACGTCACCTATTCCTTCGCTCCATAGATGCTGCCTTGCCCGCAGAGTTTCTCCCGCATTTTTGTCTACCTTCTATGCTTTATTTCTTGACTTATTGTTGATTAAAGTTTAAAAAAATCAAAAGACTTTGAATTTAAAATGATCAGCTTCAACTGATGACATCACAATGGCTCAGGGCTAGCAGTGATCAACCTTCACTGAAGATTTCATCCTCTATTTCACAAGTTAATGGCCTGTCCCACGAGCATGCGGCTCCATGCGGCAAGCGCGACCTAATGTGGTCGCTTGAGCCATACGGCCTCGCGGGGCTGGTCCCACTTCGATCGCCGGAGCCGTATGGAGTTGTGCGGAGGTGGTCCCGACATCACGCGGGGCTCCGAAAAACTGCCCATGTTCAAAAATTCCGCGTGGCAACGGCCTGCCGGCCTGCAGCCGCATCGACGCCGTACGCATCGCCTCAACGGGCGTGCGCAGCGTCTCGACGGTGTACGCAGCATCTTGATACCGTACGTCATGAGTGAACTTCGCGCGGACTTCGCTCGAACTTCACGTCACTCACTCACCGGTTTGGTCGCGCTCGCTGCATGCAGGTGCATGCTGGTGGGACCGGCCCTGTACGGGGATCACTCAACCTCCGTGCGGCCCCCGCTTCCGGTTTGGTCGTGCTTGCCTCATGCAGGTCGCATGCTCGTGGGACAGGCTGAGGGAAGAAGGGGACGGGAATCCGTTAAGTTGCATTGGGGGAACGGCTAAGTGGTGGGATATTGTGTTGGGATACCACACCATTGGGGGAGCAGACATATTCTGATTTGTTCGGGAACAGCTTGAGTTGGAGGACCATGCCTCCCGTGTGGGCTATGGGTAGGGAACAGGTGCGTTGGGGTGGCAGGGTCCGCACTTGGTCTAGTTAATCTTCAAAATCCTTGATGCTGATTCAGTCTCCTGCATTAGCATTCTAAACCATTCTTTCAGAGGTCATAAAGCTGACAGTCATGACTTCATTGTTTACAAGTGTAGGAATTTAAAGCATGTTCTTCTCTTGCTGACTGCACCACCATCACTTTCAGAAAATAATCTTAACAACGGCTCCTAATAGAGAATCAATGCCGACATCGCAGTGCTAAGGTTGCTCGTCGTACTTTGGTTCTTGCACTATCAGACAGGGGATGAATAGATCGGGTTGATGCACAGAATTGCTTGACCAAAGTATGGGAATCGAGGACCAGAGGACATTGGTTCGAGGGAGGACAAAGGGTGTGGGTGTAAGGAACAAGCCGCCAGAGGTGATAGTTGTGGCAGGGACTATCCCAACGTTTAAGAAACAGTTCGACAGGTACATGGATAAGACATGTTTGGAGAGATATGGAGCAAGCACAGGCAGGTGGGACTAGTGTTGCTGGGACATGTTGGCCGGTGTGGGCGTGGGCCAAAGAGCCTGTTTCCGCACTGTATCACTCTATGAATCTATCATGGTCCAGTGTGCTTTGAAGAAATTATAATTTATTGTACAATAAATGTTGTTGCTGTTGTATCTAATGTACCCGTAAAGCTGCAACAACTATGAATTACATTGTTATGGCTCATATCAAGTACATATCTAAAAAAAAAACACTCTTCACTCTTGTCTGCTGAGAGTATTGAAGTACATGGTTTGTTAAAAAAAAAAACGGGCGACCCAGACTGAAACTCATGCCAGGAATCATATCTGGCTGTGGCAGCAATATTTCCGCAATGTAATTTCATCTGCCCAGTGTACAAATAATAAATAAGGGGATTCTGCCAGACATCATGATTCTTCACAAATGGGGTTAAGAGTGCAAGGCTAACTGATTATTTTCATCTAGCATTCAATGAACCGTCACAGTCCTGTTTGTTAATTATCTGTTGGATACAAAGTTCAAGGATTCACAACATTTCAATTGTAATTTGTGAGGTCGTTCGAATTAAAAACACCATTGGAATATTTCAAAAGAGGAACTCAAATGACACTGATGGTTGAGGAATCAGTGTTTGGCAGATTTACCAATTAGAGTGCATGACCCTAGTTAAGGGATTAACAGGTTAAATCCCATCTTTGACTGATGGTCACATTTATTCAACTCCCATTGTCCATTTCATCAGATCGTGTTGATAGAAAGAACTCTAACCTTATCCTTTATCTGTGTCCTTCATCCTTTATCTGTACACCATGGACATCTTGATTGTATTCATGTATGGTCATTTCTTTGACGGGATAGCATGCAAGAAAATGCTTTTCACTAACTATCGAACTATCGAACTTGCACTCAAATTCAAATCAGTGTTGTGGCAAATGGCAACTCAAGCCATTACTGGACTTCCATTCATTCTCAGGTAAGGATCTGCGAAGTAGCTGATTATGATGTATATGAAAACAAAACAAATATGTTATCAAAGCAAACATTCTTCAGTCTCATAAGGGGACTGATTGACTGGCAAAATTAGCCTTCTGCATAAAACTAGCATCAATGCTCTTAAAACAGTGGACTTGATAGTAGACTTTAGGAGAGCTCACCCTCCCCTCACCCCACTCACCATCAACAACACCACAGTCACATCTGTGGAGTCTTTTAAGTTCCTGGGAACCATTATCTCCAAGGACCTTAAATGGGGGACGACCATCGACTCTACAGTTAAAAAAGCACAACAGAGGATGTAATTCCTATGGCAGCTGAGGAAGCACAATCTGCCACAGGCAATGATGGTCCAATTCTATTCGGTCATTGTAGAGTCTGTCCTCACCTTCTCCATCATGGTCTGGTTTGGCTCAACCAAGCACGACATCCAGAGGCTGCAGCGAATCGTCCGATCAGCAGAGAAGGTTATCGGCACTGCAAGGGCCAGGAAGCAAGCGAGTAAGATCATCTCTGACACCTCTCACCCTGGCCACAAACTCTTTGAATCACTCCCCTCTGGAAGGCAACTGCGGAATGTCAAAGATGTCACAGCCAGACATAAAAACGGTTTTTATCCATGAGTAATTGCTCTACTCAATAACCAATATTCATATAATGGTATTATCGACTCACTGATATGTTCTGTATTCATGCCTGCTATATTCTGTTGTGCTGAAGCAATGCAAGAATTTCATTGTCCTATCTTAATTATTTGGACGAGGGATATTAATGATTTTGACGAGGGAATTGAATGCAACATCTCCAAGTTTGCGGATGACACGAAGCTGGGGGGCAGTGTTATCTGTGAGGAGGATGCTAGGAGACTGCAAGGTGACTTGGATAGGTTGGGTGAGTGGGCAAATGCATGCCAGATGCAGTATAATGTGGATAAATGTGAGGTTATCCACTTTGATGGCAAAAACAGGAAAGTAGACTTATATATGAATGGTGGCCATTTAGGAAAAGGGGAGATGCAACGAGACCTGGGTGTCATGGTACACCAGTCATTGAAAGTAGGTATGCAGGTGCAGCAGGCAGTGAAGAAAGCGAATGGTATGTTAGCATTCGTAGCAAAAGGATTTGAGTATAGGAGCAGGGAGGTTCTACTGCAGTTGTACACGGTCTTGGTGAGACCACACCTGGAGTATTGCGTACAGTTTTGGTCTCCTAATCTGAGGAAAGACATTCTTGCCATAGAGGGAGTACAGAGAAGGTTCACCAGACTGATTCCTGGGATGTTAGGACTTTCATATCAAGGAAGACTGGATAGACTCGGCTTGTACTCGCTAGAATTTAGAAGATTGAGGGGGGATCTTATAGAAACTTACAACATTCTTAAGGGGTTGGACAGGCTAGATGCAGGAAGATTGTTCCCGATGTTGCGGAAGTCCAGAACAAGGGGTCACAGTTAAGGATAAGGGGGAAATCTTTTAAGACTGAGATGAGGAAAACATTTGTCACACAGAGAGTGGTGAATCTCTGGAATTCTCTGCCACAGAAGGTAGTTGAGGCCAGTTCATTGGCTATATTTAAGAGGGAGTTAGATGTGGCCCTTTGGGGCTAAAGGGATCAGGGGGTATGGAGAGAAGGCAGGTACAGGATACTGAGTTGGATGATCAGCCATGATCATATTGAATGGCGGTGCAGGCTCGAAAGGCCGAATGGCCTACTCCTGCACCTATTTTCTATGTTTCTATCTGGGACACATGACAATAAACTCTCTTGACTTGACTTGAAAATCTGTAGCTTCCGTTTGCTCTGGTATTTTAATTCATTCACATGTTTTATGATTTATTATTAATGTTTAATGTTTTATGTGTCATTCCTATCACTCACTGTATGTCATGTTGTTGCTTGTGGGTGGAGCACCAAGGCAAATTCCTTGTATGTGAATACTCGGCCAATAAACATTCATTTATTCATTCATTCATTCATTCATTAACAATAACACCTTTACACAATTGTACATTCTTCTACCTGACTATTAATATTTGCCGTGGAAGTGGTCTTTACACAAAACATCAACTGTCCATGTTCTCCAGAGATGATGCCCGATCTACTGAGTTACTCCAGCACTTTTTGTCATTTTATGTATTAACCAGCATCTGCTGTTCATTGTTTCCACATTAATATTGTTCAGTATTGATTAAAATAATTAGGTAGCAGATTTAATTAAATTGTTTAAGAAAAAACTGCAGATGCTGGAAAAATCGAAGCTGGACAAAAATGCTGGAGAAACACAGCGGGTGAGGCAGCATCTCTGGAGCAAAGGAATAGGTGATGCTTTGGGTCGAGACCTTTCTTCAGACTGATTACATTGTAATCAGTCAACAAATTCAAGGAATGTGTACCGCCAGAGTGAATCATATCGCTTTCAAAAGCTAAAAATATATATATATTCTTGCTGATTCTGGCTTAATTAGCACAGAGCTGATGCCTGTGTGTAAACAAGAATAAAAACAATGACAGAATCAAACCAACTTCAATTATAACAGGAGATAGACACAAAAAGTTGGAGTAACTCAGTGGGTCAGACAGCATCTCTGAAGAAAAGGAATAGTTTCAGGTCAAGATTATTCTTCAGAATGAGAGTCAAAGGAATGGGAAACAAGAGATAGACTGTAGATGATGATGTGGAGAGATATACTGTAGAAGATACTAGACTAAGTGGGACCCGTTGGGTCCCAGCATCACACGGGAGGGCTGGTCACCCAACATAATATTCCACCTCTCCACCAATTCCAATATTGCTGGCCAGTGGGGGGGGGGGGGGGGCTTTCTGTTTGCTCTAATATGGGTGTTGTGGGCCGAAGGGTCTGGTTTCCAGAGGGCTAGTATGGACATTGTGGGCCGAATGGATTCTTGGGCTGGCAGCTCAGTCACTGAGGTCTGGCAGTACAGTCACTCGGACCTGGCAGGCTGGCAGCTGAGAAACTGCCAGAAATTGTGCCCTAAACAGGGGACAGACTCTGTGAGAGAGAAGGGGGAGAGGGTGGACTGAATGGATTATTGGGCTGGCAGTTCAGTGAGTCATGACTGGATGGCTGGCAGTTCACTTACTCAGGGCTGGTGGGCTGGCAGGCTGGCAGTGGAGACACTCACGGCTGGTGGGATGGCAGTTCAGTCACTTACAGCTGGTGGGCTGGCAGTGCAGTCACTCACGGCTGGTGGGCTGGCAGTTCAGTCACTTACAGCTGGTGGGCTGGCAGTGCAGTCACTCACAGCTGGTGGGCTGGCAGTTCAGTCACTTACAGCTGGTGAGCTGGCAGTTCACTTACTCACGGCTGGTGGGCTGGCAATGCAGTCACTCATGGCTGCTGGGCTGGCAGTTCAGTCACTTACAGCTGGTGGGCTGGCAGTGCAGTCACTCACGGCTGGTGGGCTGGCAGTTCAGTCACTTACAGCTGGTGAGCTGGCAGTTCACTTACTCACGGCTGGTGGGCTGGCAATGCAGTCACTCATGGCTGCTGGGCTGGCAGTTCAGTCACTTCCAGCTGGTGGGCTGGCAGTTCACTTACTCAGGGCTGGTGGGCTGGCATTGCAGTCACTCATGGCTGGTGGGTTGGCAGTTTAGTCACTTACAGCTGGTGGGCTGGTAGTTCACTTACTCATGGCTCGTGGGCTGGCAGTGCAGTCACTCACGCCTGGTACACTGGCAGTTCACTCAGTCACCCCTCCTCCCTTCATCCTCCCAACTCTACTCCTTGCCATTCCCCTCCCCCCCCACGCATTAAGTCCATCTCCCCACAACCTCCCCCATGCACTCTTAGTTGCTCTCCCACAGATCAGCCATTCCTGCCTATTAGGTTCCCATTGTGATGAAGAACACGCAGGCATGAAAAGTGGAAAAAGGATCTATTAAAGTTTAAAATGTGAATTGACCCTTAAAATATAAGAACAATTTAAATGTTAAAAAGATGAGAATTATTAAGTTATTTCTTGTTGTGTCTCTAGTTGTGTTCTGCTGCTCACTGCTTCTTGATGGCTATTTGCTATTGATAAAAAAAGAGACAATTTTAATAAAGAGAGATTGAGCGGTTGTAATTTGTTGTAATTCTCAATCCTTTGGACTCACTGAAGAATTTGTGCAAAATTTGTTTTAAGTGGGGGCTGTCGGGGTGGGGTGGGGGGTGGCAAACATCCTGCAGCCGAGGGAGGGGGACAGCTTCAGGCGGGGGCCCTCGTGGGCTGATGAGGGAGGGGGTGTCCTGCAGCCACATCGAGGGGACTCACTGTGGAGTAGACGTGCATTCAGTGTTATTTGCAGCTCAGAGAGCCGTGACCCTCTCGCTTCCTCCATCTTGCAAAGACTGAGGCATGACACTTCCGGGGCAGCAGAGAGAATGGTGAAAATTTAAAAAACATTAATAACTCTCTGATTTTTAATCAATGGGAAAAATCCTCTGGTCTAGTCCGGCGGAGGGGGCCTCTGAGCGAGGTGGCCAAAAATAACGGCTGTAAGTAGTGGCATTCTCTCGGAAATCACAAAACGGTAATCGAAAGCGGTCAAGATCTTAGTTTTAGTAATATAGATGAATGAAAGGTATGCAGAAAAATAACAATGATAAAGGAAACATGCATTGTTAGGTGTTCAACTCATCGGGACAGGCAGCATCTCTGGATAGAAGGAATGGATGACGTTTCTAGTCGAGACCCTTCTTCAGACTCAACCCAAAACATCACCATTCCTTCTACCCAGGGATGCTGTCTGCCCCGCTGAGTTACTCCAGCATTTTGTGTCTATCTTCCATTTAAATCAGCATCAGCTGTTCCTTCCTATGACAATTGTTAACTGTTTGTTAGGTGAGAATGAGTATCTTTTATTCATTTGTTCTGTACCTCTCCACATCGCTGTCAAAATATCTAACTTCCCTCTCCCCTAATTTCCCTTCCCTCTTTCGCAGTCTAAAGAAGGGTCTCAACCAGAAACGTCACTTATTCCTTTTCTTCAGAGATGCTCTCTGACCCGTTGTGTCTATCTTCGGTTTAAACCAGCATCTGCAGTTGCTTCCTGCTCACTTCTAACAGGATGGTGTCATTTACAGAGCATGCTGCTGAGGCTCATTGAATGGAAATAGAAACTAAATTGTTTTATCCCTTTTCCTTGATCCCAGTGAAATATGAAGTCACATTGAAGAGAAGAAAACACAATCATTATATAGTTTATAACGTTGAGGTGTCTGATGTAAAATTATGTCATGCCTTCTTTTTATTGACATCTTATTAAATGCAACTACTGCATTGCAATCAGATATAAGTGATTGATTAGTCTCATTGTCCTGAAATCCAGGTGAAGAAAAGTGTCACTTTATAAAGGGAATTCAATCAGCATCATTAGAAATGATTGATTAAATTTTGTTTTGAAGAAATTGAGTCAAAAATCAATGCATTAATGGAGTATTTCAGAGTGGTAATCCATAGACGGGACTAATGATTTGGAGACATTCAACTTCCACTTCAGCAGCTGGAGAATATAAATTTATAAATCCTGTAATGTGAAATGTTGAAATTCCTTAGTGCCTCGAGCAGTGCATAAACTGGTATATTTCTCATGTTTAGGAAGGAACTGCAGATGCTGGTTTACACTGAAGTTAGACACAACATGCTGGAGTAACTCAACGAGACAGGCAACATCTCTGGAAAAAGTAGAAAGATTGGAGAAAGATTAGTACAGGTGTCAGGGGTTATGGGGAGAAGGCAGGTAAATGGGGTTAGGAGAGAGAGATAGATCAGCCAAGATTGAATAGCGGAGCAGTCTTTATGGGCCGAATGGCCTAATTCTGCTCCTATTACTTGTGAATTTATGAAAAGGAAGAGGTCTGTGGATGCTGCCTGACCCGTTTAGTTATTCCAGCATTTTTCTGTCAATGTTAGGTGTATTTCTCAAGTGTCCATTATGACCAAAACATTATTGTGCAGAAATTCCAATAATTGTCGTTAAGGTCCTCAAAGGGCCTTCCTCCACTCACCACTCTTGTAGAATGCATGGAGGGGAGGGAATAGAATATGGACAGTTTCATGGGTCACAAGATAGTGAGGAGTTGGCATGGAGGACATCACAGCGAGATAGCGAGAGAGACATTTTGCACAGGGGCATCAGGTTATCAATGGGATAGGGCTGGAGATTGTGATCAGCAATGGGATGAGGTACCGATCTGAGGGGACAAGGAAGCAGTTGGGCTAGGGCCTTGCAGATTATGAGTGTGCTTCTGGAGTGGAGTTATCAAGTCCACATCCATTGAGTCTGAAAAAGGTTTTCAACCTGAAACGTCATCTATTCATAAGGTCATAAGTGATAGCAGAATTAGGCCATTTTGACCATCAAGTCTTCTCCACCATTAAATCGTGGCTGATCTATCTCTCCCTCCTACCTCCATTCTCCTGCCTTCTCCGCATAACCCCTAACACCCGTACTAATCGAGAATCTATCTATCTCTGCCTTAAAAATATCCATTGACTGCTTCTGCAGTTGTATAGGGCTCTGGTGAGACCACATCTAGAGTATTGTGTACAGTTTTGGTCTCCTAATTTGAGGAAGGACATCCTTGTGATCGAGGCAGTGCAGCGTAGGTTCACGAGATTGATCCCTGGGATGGCGGGACTGTCATATGAGGATAGGTTGAAAAGACTAGGCTTGTATTCACTGGAGTTTAGAAGGATGAGGGGGATCTGATATAAACATATAAAATGATAAAAGGACTGGAAAAGCTAGATGCAGGAAAAATGTTTCCAAAGTTGGGCGAGTCCAGAACCAGGGGCCTCAGTCATAGAATAAAGGGGAGGTAATTTAAGACTGAGATGAGGAAAAACTTTTTCAACCAGAGAGTTGTGAATTTGTGGAATTCCCTGCCACAGAGGGCAGTGGAGGCCAAGTCACTGGATGGATTTAAGAGAGAGTTAGATAGAGCTCTAGGGGCTAGTGGAGTCAAGGGATATGGGGAGAAGGCAGGCACAGGTTATTGATAGGGGACAATCAGCCATTATCACAATGAATGGCGGTGCTGGCTCGAAGGGCCAAATGGCCTCCTCCTGCACCTATTTTCTATGTTTCTATGTTTCTATGTTTCTATGTTTCCACAGGTTCTAAGGCTATGGCCTCTGGTCTTAGTGAAAATATCCTCTCTACATTTGCTCTATCCAAGCCTTTCACTATTCAGTACGTTTGAATGAGGTCCCCCCCGCTTCTAAACTCGAGCGAGCACAGGTCAAGTGCTGTCAAACACTCATTATATGTAAACACACTCATTCCTGAGATCATTCTTGTACACCTCCTCTGGACCCTTTCCAGAGCCAGCAGATCCTTCCTCAAGTATGGTGCCCAAAATTGCTTACAATATTCCTTTTTTGACTGACCCGTTGAGTCACTCCAACATTTTTCTATTTTCCATTAGGCTAATGCTGGCAGGGTCCAAAATGAGCAGTAAGTTTTTTTTCAATCTTCAATGTGACATCTTAAAAGGTGTCCCGCATGACCAGTCTCCATACTCTGACAACAAAGTCTTCACTTACAAAGCATTGGCTTTTTTCTACGTGTGACCTGCCCCAGGCCATGTGTTAAGGACAACATAAATATCAACCAGGAATACATGAATACATGGAATACCATTGAATGTTGATATGTATATCTGGCTCCACATTACCATTATGTAACAAAATTCAATTAACACTTCTAATGAAGCTGGTTGAATCCCCTTTAATGGTTTTAATATCATTATACCTTGGCTAAAAGAAGTAGTCGGCAGATTGAATTAAGTTCACAGGCATATTCACAAGGAAGAAAAAATTGAGCTGAAAGCAACATTATATTCCACAAATAGTTATCCAATGAAAATATATATTATCGTAATTATACCTGATCTGAATTGTGCCAGAATCTCAAGACCCAACTATTAATAAATGTGAAGACAGACACAAAAAGCTGGAGTAACTCAGTGGGTCAGGCAGCATCTCTGGAGAAAAGGAATGGGTGTCCTTTCGTGTCAAGACCCTTCTTCAGACTGAGAATCAGGGGAAAGAGATGATATAGACCAGTGGTTCTCAAATGGGGGTACGCGTACCCCTGGGGGTACGTGAAGGCACTCCAGGGGGTACGTGAGATTTTAAAATATAGGCTGTACTATAAAAAAATATTTTTTGCGCTGGTTAGGGGGTACTTGGCTGAAAAAATATTTCACAGGGGGTACATCACTGAAAAAAGGTTGAGAACCACTGATATAGACAGTGATATAGAGAGATATAGAACAAATGAATCAAAGATATGAAAACGGGTAATGATGATAAAGGAAACATTGTGTAGGAAGGAACTGCATATGCTGGTTTAATCCGAAGATAGACACAAAATGCTGGAATAACTCAACGAGACAGGCAGCATCTCTGGACATCCTGTGAATTAATAAAGGAGAATTCTCATCCTTCTTTGATCCTGAACAGGGTACAGATATTTAAAATAACTGCATCACAAGAGTTTGAGGCACTAAATCAAGATGGGAGCATTCTCCGTGATAACGAGGCCAACATTTGTCACTGAACCTTAACAGTAATCACACCGATCATCTTGACATGGTAGCTCGTGTGATGTGGTTATGCAGAAATTATTTGCTGTGATTTATCACACGTGTGCTTTACACTTCAAAAGTACTTCATTGCTTAATTATTTAGAAACATCCATAAGGTGGTGAAAACTGTTCCATACACTCTGTTGATTATCATTGATACTCTTTTCTGTATTATGAGTTCTACAATGTAAAAAAAGACCAAGGCAAGGCATGTCAGGCCATTGACCTGAAACACTGTTTCCCTCTCCTGCCCTTCTGGTTGTTTTCAGCATTCAGCATGAATATTGATTTCTCTAACTTCAAATAACCCTTGCTTTCTCTCTCTCTCCATCTCTCCCCCACGCTGGTTCGATTAGATTCACTGTTCTCGTGATTCTCTGGATACTTTCAAGAGAGAGTTAGATAGGGCTCTTGAAGATAGCGGAGTCAGGGGATATGGGGAGAAGGCAGGAACGGGGTACTGATTGTGGATGATCAGCCATGATTACATTGAATGGCAGTGCTGGCTTGAAATGGCCTACTCCTGCACCTATTATCTATTGTCTATTGTCTATTAATTGTACTGATTGTATGCCTCATTGTCACCTTCCCCTCAGCCAGCAACGAACCACTCTACATCTCCTTGATCATCGTTTGCTTTGATCTGTCATTCTCACAACTTACTCTTCCATATCTCCCATCTCCCTCTCCCCTGACTCTCAATCTGAAGAAGGATCTCGACTCAAAATATCACCCATCCCTTCTCTCCAGAGATGCTGCCTGTCCCACTGAGTCACTCCAGCATTTTTTTTTATCTTTCATCAGTATTTTTCTTGCTGCTCTAAATGATTGGCTTTGATTGTCTTTTTCATGTGCTGTTGCAAGGACATACTGTTCCTTTTGTTATTCATAATTCACTTTTGTTCTTATGTTAGGCTTTTATCGTGGCAGGTTAAAACGTGGGAATTCAATTATCTCTATTTTGATTATTTAGGTAGATAACTAAATTATGGTTGAACAATGAAGAGTGCATTGTTAAATAATCATATTTGCAGTTCACATTTGACATAGATTATGAGTTGCCAATACACACCTTCTACTGCATAAAGTTACAAGAGTAGCTAGTTCTAAGTTACTTGTTGCTAGAGTAAGCAGTTAAGGCCCTGTCCCACTTACGTGTCCTGGGCACACAAATTACACAACCTCGTCATCGCGTTGAGGCGCACGGGCATCGTGTGGCCGTGCGGGGCCGGTCCCACTGAGAAGCGTGGAGGGGTATGTAGTTGTGCGCGGCATCGCGCGGCGCTCCGAAATTTTGTAGCGAACAAAATCTTCGCGCGCCGCCGGCCTCTCACGTAACTCACGGCCAAAGTGGGACAGACCCAAGACCCTGGCGCGACGCAACGTCTCACCTCCAACAGCAGCAGAAGCAGGCAAACGATCGCCAAACTCAGCCTGGGGCTCACGGCCATTGTGGTCCGGATCCGCCCCCACTCTACTCCCAGAGCGGGACCAAGAAAATTGAAGATGGACATAAAATGCTGGAGTAACTCAGCGGGACCGGCAGCATCTCTGGAGAGAAGGAATAGGTGATGTTTCGGGTCAAGACCGTTCTTTCGGACTGAAGACAAAGGAGATGGTGATCGATTTCAGGAGGGCTGGAAAACACCATCACACTCCGCTGCATATTGATGGTGCTGCTGTGGAGAGGGTCAGCCGTGTGAGGTTCTTGGGACTTCACCTGGTGGATGACCTGACCTCAACGACCAACACCACAGCAGAGATCAAAAGAACTCAGCAGTGGCTCCACCCTCTCCGGAGACTAAGGAAAGCAGGTCTCCCTACTGTTCATCTAAGGACCTTCTACAGGGGAATCATCGAGAGTATATTGACCTACGGCATCACTTCCTGGTTTGGGAGCTGCAAGGCTTGTGAGCAAAACCAACTTAACAGGATAGTGAAGACAGCCAGTAGGATCATTGGTGCCCCACTCCCTTTCCTGTTGGAGATCTATCAGAAGCAAAGCATCAGCAGAGCCATCTTCATTATTAAGGACCCCTATCATTCATCACACCACATCTTCTCCATTCTGCCATCTGGGTAGAGGTACAGGAGCAACAGCTGCAAAACCAGCAGGATGCTACACAGCTTCTTTCCACAGGCAATAAGACTGGTTAACGGACTGTGTCATCCTCCCCATATATCATACACCAACACATCTAACCTCGCCCATACTTTGACAGCTAGGCACCTGTCAAAGCAAAGCCACTATTTGGTCTGAATGTTTTTATTTCAATTGTTAGGCCTGTTTTAGATATGTTAATTTTAATTTTAAAGCTATATGTATTTATTCTGTTTTTATTAATTGCACTGACGGGAACTGATTGAGAAACAATTTTTTGTTTCATCTGTGTGTGTAAGTACTCAGTTAAAATGGCATTAAAGTAAATACTGAATTCTGAATACTGACCCGAAACATCACCCATTGCTTCTCTCCAGAGATGCTGCCGGTCCCACTGAGTTACTCCTGCATTTTGTGTCCATCTTCAAATGACGTCACGCTCTCCAGACGGCAGTGAGGACCCATGAAATCGCTCGCGACCTTCGTGGGACCGTCGCGCCTCAACGCGACCACAAGGTCGCATAGTTAGCGCGCCAAGGACACGTAAGTGGGACAGGGGCTTTAGCCTCCTGCAAAATAGTCTTGCACATCATTTGCATTTTCTGCTTTAAGCATTGGTCAAAGGACTTGAGAACGATTGTCTTCTCTGCCGAACAGGCCACAGTTATTGAAAACAATACATTCTAGATCTTGAAGGGATAAAATCACCAGTAACGTAACAGTCTAGGCAAAAGTTCAAGAAAATCTGCACTTTCATTGTAAACAGGCACAAATTATATGATGCCATTCTTAAGAAATGACAATGTAATTAACTTGTACTGATTACAAGCTAACAGTATAAACGCACCACTTTGTATTTATTTCAACAAAACAAACTGTTATCTTGTTGTCATGGGTAGAGGAAATCTGCAGTTCTGCAAATCAAAATTTTTGTCAACATTATGCCAGAGAGAAAATAAAATGCTCTTTGTGTTACATTAGCTGTAACAATCAACTCCCACAAGCTTAACCGATATGGCAAATTCCAACAAGATCGCTATTAGCGAACTTGGAACTCGTGAAAATGATAAACAAAACAAAATCCCATAGATCATCATGAACCATGATCCATCCTGGAAATCGATAGACAATAAACAATAGACAATAGGTGCAGGAGTAGGCCATTCGGCCCTTCGAGCCAGCATTGCCATTCAATGTGATCATGGCTGATCATCCCCAATCAGTACCCCATTCCTGCCTTCTCCCCATATCCCCTGACTCTGCTATCTTTAAGAGCCCTACCTAGCTCTCTCTTGAAAGTATCCAGAGAACCCGCCTCCACCGCCCTCTGAGGCAGAGAATTTCACAGACTCACAACTCTGTGCAATTCATAGCAAAAGGATTTGAGGATTTGAGTATAGGAGCAGGGAGGTTCTACTGCAGTTGTACAGGGTCTTGGTGAGACCACACCTGGAGTATTGTGTACAGTTTTGGTCTCCAAATCTGAGGAAGGACATTATTGCCATAGAGGGAGTGCAGAGAAGGTTCACCAGACTGATTCCTGGGATGTCAGGACTGTCTTATGAAGAAAGACTGGATAGACTTGGTTTATACTCTCTAGAATTTAGGAGATTGAGAAGGGATCTTATAGAAACTTAGAAAATTCTTAAGGGGTTGGACAGGCTAGATGCAGGAAGATTGCTCCCGATGTTGGGGAAGTCCAGGACAAGGGGTCACAGCTTAAGGATAAGGGGGAAATCCTTTAAAACCGAGATGAGAAGAACTTTTTTCACACAGAGAGTGGTGAATCTCTGGAACTCCCTGCCACAGAGGGTAGTCGAGGCCAGTTCATTGGCTATATTTAAGAGGGAGTTAGATGTGGCCCTTGTGGCTAAGGGGATCAGAGGGTATGGAGAGAAGGCAGGTACGGGATACTGAGTTGGATGATCAGCCATGATCATATTGAATGGCGGTGCAGGCTCGAAGGGCCGAATGGCCTACTCCTGCACCTAATTTCTATGTTTCTAAGTTTCTCTGTGAGAAAAAGTGTTTCCTCATCTCGGGTCTAAATGGCTTACCCCTTATTCTTAAACTGTTGCCCCTGGTTCTGGGCTCCCCCAACATCAAGAACATGTTTCCTGCCTCTAGTGTGTCCAAACCCTTAATAATCTTATATGTTTCTATAAGATTCCCTCTCATCCTTCTAAACTCCAGAGTGTACAAGCCCAGCCGCTCCATTCTCTCAGCATATGACAGACCCGCCATCCTGGGAATTAACCTTGTAAATTTATGCTGCACTCCCTCAATAGCAAGAATGTCCTTCCTCAAATTAGAGGACCAAAACTGCACACAATACTCCAGGTGTGGTCTCAACAGGGCCCTATACAACTGCAGAAGGATATTTTTGCACCTATACTGAACTCCTCTTGTTATACATGCCATTCGGTTTCTTCACTGCCTGCTGTACCTGTAACAAATCCTTTTTTTTATGGATTACAGATGAAAGCAGGATTGCTTATGGTTGTGATGCTGTTTGTAGACAAGTAGACTGTCAATAATAGACGTATGATAGAGGATATTGCTGCTTGTGTAGAACTCTGGGTAGCAAGTGTTCACAGACCACAGCGAACAAGCAATACATTCAGAAGGAAAGGCCATGGAAAAAAAAAAAAAAAATAGTAAATTAATATGGAAATTAGTGGATGTCTCCTGGCAGTCTTCACAGTGAGTTGTGGCATCTTTAGTTAATAATAAAAGGATAAAAAGCAACATGAGTAAACTTAATTTCCAGAACAAAGGCAATGCAGAATAGATTTATATAAAGCTGGATGTCGTGGCCTTGTCACGATCAGACACTGAGTTTAATCATAGTAGACGTATGTGCAATCGATGTAATTAAACAGAAGACACTCAAACCAAAACATGGCTTTCTCTTCTGAAAGTATTGCTTGCTTGCTATGATCTGTGATCACTTGCTGCCCAGAGTTGTACACAAGCTGCAACTCTTCCTTTGAGATCATATGGCTATTCATGAGGTGGCATGGTGGTGCAGCTGCAGAGTTACTGCCTTATAGACAATAGACAATAGACAATAGGTGCAGGAGTAGGCCATTCGGCCCTTCGAGCCAGCACCGCCATTCAGTGTCATCATGGCTGATCATCCCAATCAGTACCCCGTTCCTGCCTTCTCCCCATATCCCCTGACTCCACTATTTTTAAGAACCCTATCTAGCTCTCTCTTGAAAGCATCCAGAGAACCTGCCTCCACCGTCCTCTGAGGCAGAGAATTCCACAGACTCACAACTCTCTGTGAGAAAAGTGTTTCCTCGTCTCTGTTCTAAATGGCTTACTCTTTATTCTTAAACTGTGGCCTCTGGTTCTGGACTCCCACAACATCGGGAACATGGTTCCTGCCTCTAGCGTGTCCAAACTCTTAACAATCTTATATGTTTCAAAGAGAACCCTCTCATCCTTCTAAACTCCAGAGTGTACAAGCCCAGCTGCTCCATTCTCTCAGCATATGACATTCCCACCATCCCAGGAATTAACCTTGTCAACCTAGGCTGCACTCCCTCATTGGCAAGAATGTCCTTCCTCAAATTAGGGGACCAAAACTGCGCACAATACTCCAGGTGTGGTCTCACTAGGACTCTGTACAACAGCAGAAGGACCTCTTTGCTCATATATTCGATTCCTCTTGTTATAAAGGCCAACATGTCATTCACTTTCTTCACTGCGTGCTGTACCTGCATGCTTACTTTCATAGACTGATGATCAAGGACCCCCAGATCCCGTTATACTTCCCCTTTTCCCAATTTGACGCCTTTTAGATAGTAATCTGCCTTCCTGTTTTAGCTACTAAAGTGGATAATCTCATATTTATCTGCATTAAACTTCATCTGCCATGCATCTGCCCACTCCCCCAACCTGTCCAAGTCACTCTGGATTCTCATACCATACTCCCTTCATCCAAATCATTGATGTATATTGTAAATAGCTGCGGTCCCAGCACCGAGCCTTGTGGTACCCCACGAGTCACTGCCTGCCATTCTGAAAGGGACCCGTTAATCCCTACTCTTTGTTTCCTGTCTGCCAACCACTTCTCTATCCATGTCAGCACTCTACCCCCAATACCATGTGCCCTAATTTTGCCCACTAATTCTCCTATGTGGGACCTTATCAAATGCTTTCTGAAAGTCCAGGTACACTACATCCACTGGCTCTCCCTTGTCCATTCTCCTAGTTGCATCATTAAAAAATTCCAGAAGATTAGTCAAGCATGATTTCCCCTTCGTAAATCCATGCTGACTCGGACCGATCCTCTTACTGCTATCCAAATGTTTGGCTATTTCATCTTTTATAATTGACTCCAGCATCTTCCCCACCACCGATGTCAGGCTAACTGGTCTATAATTCCCTGTTTTCTCTCTCCCGCCTTTCTTAAAAAGTGGGATAACATTAGCTACCCTCCAATCCACAGGAACTGATCTTGAGTCAAAAGAACATTGGAAAATTATCACCAATGCATCCATGATTTCTAGAGCCACTTCCTTAAGCACCCTGGGATGCAGACCATCAGGCCCTGGAGATTAATCAGCCTTCAGTCCCATCAGTCTATCCAACACCATTTCCTGCCTAATTGTGGATTTCCTTCAGTTCCTCCGTCACCCCAGAATCTCTGGCCACTACTATATCAGGAAGATTGTTTGTGTCCTCCTTAGTGAAGACAGATCCAAAGTACCTGGTCAACTCTTCTGCCGTTTCATTGCTCCCCATAATAGATTCACCTTTTTCGGTCTTCAAGGGTCCAACTTTGGTCTTAACTAATTTTTTCCTCTTCACATACCTAAAGAAGCTTTTACTATCCTGCTTTATATTCGTGGCTAGCTTACCTTCGTACCTCATCTTTTCTCCCCGTATTGTCTTTTGAGTTATCTTCTGTTGTTCTTTAAACATTACCCAATCCTCTTGTTTCCCGCTCATCTTTGCTATGTTGTACTTCTTCGCTTTAATTTTTATACTGTCCCTGACGTCCCTTGTGAGCCATGGTCGTCCCTTTCTCCCCTTGAAATCTTTCTTCCTCCTCGGAATGAACTGATCCTGCACCTTCTGTATTATTCCTAGAAACACCAGCCATTTTTGTTCCACTGTCATCCCTGCTAGTGTATCTTTCCAGTCAACTTTGGCCAGCTCCTCCCTCATGGCCCCATAGTCCCCTTTATTCAACTGTAACACTGACACCTCCGATCTACCCTTCTTCCTCTCCAATTGTAGATTAAACCTGACCATGTTATGGTCACTACCTCCTAATGGCTCATTAACCTCGAGGTCCTTTATCAAATCCGGTTCATTACATAACACTAAATCCAGAATTGCCTTCTCCCTGGTAGGCTCCAATACAAGCTGTTCAAAGAATCCATCACAAAGGCACTCTACAAAGTCCCTTTCTTGGGGTCCAGTACCAACCTGATTTTTCCAGTCTACCTGCATGTTGAAATCTCCCATAACAACCACAGCATTACTTTTGCTACATGCCAATTTTAACTCCTGATTCAACTTGTGCCCTATGTCCAGGCTACTGGTTGGGGGCCTGTAGATTAGTCCCATTAGTGTATTTTTACCGTTACAATTCCTTAGTTCTATCCATACTGACTCCACATCTCCTGTTTCAATGTCACCCCTTGCAAGGAACTGAATTTCATTCCTCACCAACAGGGCAACCCCACCCCCTCTGCCCACCTGTCTGTCTTTTCGATAAGAGGTATATCCTTGAATATTCAGTTCCCAGCCCTGGCCCTCTTGCAGCCATGTCTCAGTAATTCCCACAACATCATACTTGCCAGTTTCTAACTGAGCCTCAAGCTCGTCCACTTTATTCCTTATACTTCGTGCATTCATATACAGCGCTTTGACCTCCGTATTCACTTTCCCCCTCGCACCGCTCCCAATTGGCCCTGACCTTACTCTGTTGTCCCTTCTCGAGCTTTCCTTCCCATTAATTCGAGAATCTTTTGTAATTTTTCCTGCAGCCACTTCCCCTTCAACTCCATCTTTATACTCCCAATTTGTCAATCCCTCCCCCCCACTATTTATTTTAGACCCACACATGTAGCTCTAGGAAACCTGCCTGCCAGAATGTCGGTCCCCCTCCAGTTGAGGTGTAACCCGTCCCTTTTGTACAGGTCACCCTAACCCAGAAGAGATCCCAGTGGTCTATACATCTAAATCCTTACACCCTGCTCCAGCCCCTCAGCCACACATTCAGATCCCCTATCTCCCTTTTCCTGTCCTCACTCGCACGAGGTACTGGAAGCAATCCAGAGATAACCACCCTAGAAGTCCGACATTTCAGTCTTCTTCCCAACTCTCTGAACTCATGTTGGAGAACTTCCTTCCTCTTCTTCCCGATGTCGTTTGTGCCCACGTGCACAACTAACGCCGACTGTTCACCTTCTCTCTCGAGGATGTTCTGAATTTGGTTCGTGACATCCTGAACCTTATAGCGCCAGAGACCCGGGTTCGACTCTGACTATGGGTGGTGTCTATACGGCTTTTGTATGTTCTCCTTGTGACCACATGGATTTTCTCCGGGTGCTCCGGTTTCCTCCCACACACCAAAGACGTGCAGGTTTGTAGGTTAGTTGGCTTTGGTAAAATTGTAAATTGTCCCTTGTGTGTAGCATAGTGTTAGTGATCACTGGTCAGCACGGGCTCAGTGGGCCGAAGAGCCTGTTACCGCGCTTAGAGTCATACAATTTGCGAACAGGCCTTTAGGCCCAACTTGCCCACACCGACCAACATGTCCCATCTACACCAGTCCCACCTGCCTGCGTTTGGCCCATATCAATCTAAACCTGTTACATCTACTTACCTGTCTAAATGGGGCCAAGGAAAGAGCGTTCACGTCGCGGCCCTGTTTCAACCAATCTTTCCAACACCACGCGCAAGAAGCACAAGAAGCGCAAGACAGACACCATTGTGCAGATGCCGAGAAGTGTGTTCAGCTCTGGCTGAACAACTTCTAATCTTGTGTGTGGACTCGATAAGAAGAAGAAGACCTGTCTAAATGTTTCTTAAAAGTTGTGATAGTACTTGCCTTAACTACCTCCTCTGGCAGCTCATTTCATACACGCACCACCCTATGTGTGAAAAAGTTACACCTCAGAATCCTATTAAATCTTTCCTCCCATCACTTTGTGAGGAAAAATAATTACATAGTGTTTGACTTGCTGTTTGATCAGTGCAGACTAGTGAATGGAGCTAATTTTGGTAATATTTTCATTAAGGAAATAGGATACCTGAGCTAATTAACAAAACTCTATAAATCAGCATCTTCAGGCCAACAAACATATCTGAGATTAGAAAAAGCAATTTTCAGAAAGATGAATCCAAACATAAAACAAGGAAACAATTATGCTCTTTGTGTTACATTAGCTATAACAATTAATAACTGCAAGCTCCACATTTGAGAAAGGGTCCCAAGACTTGTCAAAATAGCCCCATAGACAGCTGACACCACAGCAGTATGAATATTGACATCTCTAACTTCAAGTAACTTTTGCCTTATCTCTCTCTCCATCCCTGCCCCCTTCACAGTTCTCCAATGTCTGACTGTCCTCGTTAACATTTCATCTCTGTTTGCTTTGTTGTTACCTTCTGCTAGCTGACAATGATCTCTTCTACATTTTCCTTGAACTCCATCCTCTTTGTCTCATTTTCACAATTTACATTTCCTTATCTCTGTTTCTCTGATTACCCTGATTCAGAATGAAGAAGGGTCTCGACCCGAAACATCGCCCATTCCTTCTGTCCAGAAATGCAGCTTGTCCCACTGACTACTCCAGCATTTGTGTCTATCTTCGGTTTAAACCAGCATCTGCAGTTCCATCCTACATCATTTGCAAGGGTGTTTGGTGTTTAGACAGGTGCTTAAAGGGCCTGTCCCACGAGCATGCGACTCCATGCGGCAAGCGCGACCTAAGGGCCAGTCCCACCAGCATGCGCCTGCATGCGGCAAGCGCGACCAAACCAGAAGCGGGGGGCCGCGCAGAGGTCGAGTGAGTGACATGAAGTTCGAGCGAAGTCCGCGGGAAGTTCGCGCGTGACGTACGGCGTCGAGGCGGCTGTGGGCCGGCAGGCCATTGCTGCGCGGAATTTTTGAACACGGTCAATTTGTTCGGAGCCCCGCGCGATGTCGGGACCAGCTCCGCACAAACCCATACGGCTCCAGCGATCGAAGTGGACCGGCCCCACGAGGCCGTATGGCTCAAGCGACCACGTTAGGTCGCGCTTGCCGCATGCAGGCGCATGCTTGTGGGACAGGCCTTTTAGGTCACGCTTGTCGCATGGAGTCACATGCTCGTGGGACAGGCCCTATACCACTGAATATGATACTAGCGATATTGAAGATAGCCACAAAATGCTGGAGTAACGCAGAGGGCCTGTCAGCGTCTCTGGAGAAAAGGAAGAGGTGACATTTTGGATTGAGACCCTTCTTTCAACACTAAGAATTTATTAAGACTTTTGCAGTTTTTGTTTTTTATATATTTTGAATAAAGTTTATTTTTGATATTAAAAAATGTCCAACATCACCTCTGTATTCCCCCCGACATATGCGATTTCCTTCTACCAAATACAATTCACTCTTTTGTACATCTGCGTCTGCCCCAATCTAATTGAATCATGGATGAGCCCTACTTTATCATTGAATGCACTGACATCAGAGACTGAAGTAGTTGAAATTATAATGCTGGGTAAGGTGGTTGCCATGGTTTTGGAATTTGAAGAGAAGGATACAAAGAGGTTACTTTACTGTATTGGAAATAGTGAATCTGAACATATTATTACAAACAAAGGAAATTATAAATTGAAGAAAAACAAGTGGTCAAAAGGAAATGGAGGCAATGCTTATCTAACTTGAAAAAAATTGCAAATGTTGACTAATCTGTAATGGCTGAATAGCCTCTTCTGCATCTTATGTTCTTGTGTTTTACAAATCCAGTTGAAAGCCCTGGGAATAGAACACTCATAATATTTTGACATTTTGATATATTATGCTGTTTAAATTTCCCGATCACCATAATCTGCTTTTGTTCATAATGCAATAACTGTTAATTAACTGGAAAAGTAAGCCTTTTGACAATGTTAAACATACAATCTCACATAGCCCACTTTAAGTCAAAAGGTTACTAGTTTTTTTTAAGGGACAATGTAACAGTTGAAAAATTTGCTAAATGAGAATGAATGCATATTGATACATTTTTTTGTAGATTTTGTTAAATAAGCCCATTGGAAAATGTTGTTAAACTAAACACATGATCAATTTTTGCATATTTTTGCAATATGTGTAGAATATTTTGTTTAGCTTATATTCCTAGTTGCAGTTAGACATGTCTAAATTAATAAATAACCTATTAATCTGAAATAGATGCAAAATGCTGGACTAACTCAGCGAGAAAGGCAGCATCTCTGGAGTGAAGGAATGGGTCATTTTTCGGGTCAAGACCTTTCTTCAGTCTGACCCTGTCCCGCTGAGTTACTCCAGTATTTTGTGTCTATCTTCGGTTTAAACCACCATCTGCAGTTCTCTCCTACGCATCAATTAATCAGACACGTTCTTCTTCTTCACCATTCCTAACAAAATGGATGCATTGTTGCCATTTTGAGATTATGACAATTCTAACTGGAAATTCTTTGTCTGTTAATGTGTCCATATATCTAATCTAATCTAATCGCTATTCGTTGCAACTGAGCTTAATTTAGAAATTGTTTCGCATCTAGCTAAGAGAGAGAGTGAACAGTATTCTATTGTCATATGTCCCCAAATGGAACAATTAAATTACTTGCAACAGATATGAAGAAGGTCTGAAGATATGAAGAAGGTCTGAAGAAGGGTTTCGGCCCGAAACGTTGCCTATTTCCTTCTCTCCATAGATGCTGCTGCACCCGCTGAGTTTCTCCAGCATTTTTGTGCACCTTCGATTTTCCAGCATCTGCAGTTCCTTCTTAAACACAGATATGTAAACATAGTGTGTTGGAAGGAACGCAAATGCTGGTTTAAACTGAAGATAGACACAAAAAGCTGGGGTAACTCAGCAGGACAGGCAACATCCCTGGAGAAAAGGAATAGGCGACTATTCAGGTCAAGGCCCTTCTTCAGGTCTGACCCGCATAGATGCTGTCTGACCCGCAGAGTAACTCCAGCTTTTTGTGTCTATCTTCAGTTTAAACCAGCATTTGCGTTCCTTCCAACACACTATGTTTACATATCTGTGTTTAAGAAGGAACTGCAGATGCTTCTTATGTGAACGTAGTACCCTGTGAACACCACAATAAACAACGTCTATGTCCCCAACTCTATGTGGTTCAGAGCTTGATAGAAGTGTCGAGTGCTTAATAGCATGATTATTCAGAAACATCTGCTCCTGAACCTTGATGCTACGTTTTTCAAGCTCCTATACCTTCTTCCCGTTGACAGGAGTCAAATGTGAGTGTGGCCAACGTGGTGTGGGACTGATCATGCTGGCTGCCTTTTTGAGGCAGCGACTCTGATAGATTCCTTCATTGGTGGGGAGTTCATTACATGTCATGGGCCAGGTTGTATTCACCACTTTTTGCAATCTTCTTAATTCCCGGCTGTTCGAGTTGTTGAACCAGGCCATGATACAACCAGTCAATGTGCTCTCTACTGAACACCTGGAGGTTCAAGAAACTATTCGTCCACATGCTGGATCTCCTTAATTTTCTAAAGGGCCTGTCCCACGGGCATGCGACTCCATGCGGCAAGGGCGACCTAAAGGGCCAGTCCCACCAGCATGTGCCTGCATGTGGCAAGCGCAAACTAACGTGGTCACTTGAGCCGTACGGCCTCACGGGGCCGGTCCCACTTCGATCGTATGGTGTTATGCGGAGCTGGTCCCGACATCACGCGGGGCTCCGAAAAATTGACCGTGTTCAAAAATTCTGCGCAGCAACGGCCCTCCGGCCCACAGCTGACTCGACGCCGTACGTCACGCGCGAATTTTCCGCGGACTTCGCACGCACTTCATGTCACTCACTCGACCTCCGCGCGGCCCCCGCTTCTGGTTAGGTCGCGCTTGCCTGGTGGGACTGGCCCTTTAGGTCGCGCTTGCTGCATGGAGTCGCATGCCCGTGGGACAGGCCCTTAAGGCATTAGAGGCATTGATGGACTTTCGTTATGATTGCATCAATGTGCTGGGTCCCACACAGATCTTCAGAGATATGCATGTCCAGAAGTTTTTGACTCTGCACCACCATCCCCTCAAGGAAGACAGATTTATGGATGAGCAACTGTTCACATGACAAGGGTATAAAAACAAATGTTACACATAAAGGCTAAATACTATAAATGCTCCTTGTAAATCTCCTTAGTTTGAAATTGGTATTTTAGTTTGAAATTGTTATTGTATATTTCAAATTTACTGAACACAAATGACTCATATCACTGTGCTAAACTGGCAAATGGGACAGAGTTTACATTATTTATTTTACACATGCTTGTTAGAATCGGTGTCGAAACATTCCTAATGTCAAACGATCATGTTGAAATATTGAGATCTAAACCTTTTATATAATGAGGATGGACAAGAAACAAGCTACAAAATGGCACTGCTGCTTTAGTAAAGATAAATCAATTTATTTTGTGTATAACAATTTGAAAACTATCAGAACTATATCTCAATTGAAGCATCATTCATATAAGAAACATTTATTTTTTCTGACTGATCACAATTTAAGCATAGAAACATAGAAATTAGGTGCAGGAGTAGGCCATTCGGCCCTTCGAGCCTGCACCGCCATTCAATATGATCATGGCTGATCATCCAACTCAGTATCCCGTACCTGCCTTCTCTCCATACCCTCTGATCCCCTTAGCCACAAGGGCCACATCTAACTCCCTCTTAAATATAGCCAATGAACTGGCCTCGCCTACCCTCTGTGGCAGGGAGTTCCAGAGATTCACCACTCTCTGTGTGAAAAAAGTTCTTCTCATCTCGGTTTTAAAGGATTTCCCCCTTATCCTTAAGCTGTGACCCCTTGTCCTGGACTTCCCCAACATCGGGAGCAATACTTCCTGCATCTAGCCTGTCCAACCCCTTAAGAATTTTGTAAGTTTCTATAAGATCCCCTCTCAATCTGCTAAATTCTAGAGAGTATAAACCAAGTCTATCCAGTCTTTCTTCATAAGACAGTCCTGACATCCCAGGAATCAGTCTGGTGAACCTTCTCTGCACTCCCTCTATGGCAATAATGTCCTTCCTCAGATTTGGAGACCAAAACTGTACGCAATACTCCAGGTGTGGTCTCACCAAGACCCTGTACAACTGCAGTAGAACCTCCCTGCTCCTGTACTCAAATCCTTTTGCTATGAAAGCTAACATACCATTCGCTTTCTTCACTGCCTGCTGCACCTGCATGCCCACTTTCAATGACTGGTGTACCATGACACCCAGGTCTCGCTGCATCTCCCCTTTTCCTAGTCGGCCACCATTTAGATAATAGTCTGCTTTCCTGTTTTTGCCACCAAAATGGAGAACCTCACATTTATCCACATTATACTGCATCTGCCAAACATTTGCCCACTCACCCAGCCTATCCAAGTCACCTTGCAGTCTCCTAGCATCCTCCTCACAGCTAACACTGCCCCCCAGCTTAGTGTCATCCGCAAACTTGGAGATATTGCCTTCAATCCCTCATCCAGATCATTAATATATATTGTAAATAGCTGGGGTCCCAGCACTGAGCCTTAAGCATTCTAAAGCTGTTCTTAAAAAATCAAATTCAGCTGCTATCGCTTAGCCAGTTTAAGTTGAACAGAAAATCGGTACTTCCAGTCAGTGCATTAATTAGAAATTGGATATCATCATGCTTTTTATTTCTATGCAAAGGGGTCACAATTGAATTAGTAAGTGACAAAATGGCAACAACAGTGTTACTTCTATTTTCTTAATTTCAGTCTACATTTGATGTCCAAGTAAGAACTTCTAGTCATCTTCCACCTTTGGCAGATGTTGTAATCTAAGTGATTCAA